>NC_079194.1:281595620-281895620 GCF_029499605.1 Hyla sarda | reverse complement strand
CGACGTACCGATCAGCCCGACTGAGCTGCCAGGAAGCATTTACTTTCACTTTCAGACGCGGCGGTCAACTTTGATCGCCGCGTATGAATGGTTAATAGCGCGCGGCACAACGATCGGTGCCGCGCGCTGTTAGCCCAGGGTCTCGGCTATAAACCGGTGTGATGCGGGGTCACGTTTTAAACACCGGGCTCAGGGCGTACAGGTACGCCCTGAGTCCTTAAGAGGTTAAAGGTGTACTCCGCCCATATACATGTTATCCCCTACATATATACATGAGGCCCCCCCCGCGCGATCTCCAGCGCTGTGGCATTATGGTCACCGAAGCCTGGTGCTTCCGTGATGGTGACGTCATGCCCCCTCCATTCATGATTATGGGAGGGGGCGTGACGGCTGGTACACAGCCGTCAAGGCTTCTCCCATAGACATGAATGCAGGGGGCGTGGCGGCTGTGTTTGCCAGTCATCCGACACTGCACGGAGTTCGATCCATGCACTGGATGACTGGGATGCCGCAGCAAAGATCGCGGGGGTCCCCAGCGGCCAGACCTCCGCGATCAGACATGTTATCCCCTATCCTAGTAGCAGAGTACCCCTTTAAATAGCACATACATCCATTACAGAGTCGCTAGAGCAGTGGCCTCCAAAGTGTGGACGCATGCTGGGAGTTGTCGTTTTGCAACATCTGGAGGTCCACACTTTAGAGACCACTACACTAGGTGACTGCATCCATTTTCATTGGAATTCCGACATATACATCTAACAAAAGCCCTAACGCATTGTGGACCTAGCCCCAGCGCTCTGAAACCTCGCGATCTAGAACTTTGGGGATATGTTTTTTTCCATGATACTTGTCCTTTAAAGGAAGCTGCGTCTCGTGCTTTATCACTTTAACCCCTTAAGGACCGAGCCCTTTTTCACCTTAAGGACCGGAGCGTTTTTTGCAATTCTGACCACTGTCACTTTAAACATTAATAACTCTGGAATGCTTTTAGTTATCATTCTGAGTCCGAGATTGTTTTTTCGTGACATATTCTACTTTAACTTAGTGGTAAAATTTTATGGTAACTTGCATCCTTTCTTGGTGAAAAATCACCAAATTTGATGAAAAAAATGAAAATTTTGCATTTTTCGAACTTTGAAGCTCTCTGCTTGTAAGGAAAATGGATATTCAAAATATTTTTTTTTTGGGTTCACATATACAATATGTCTACTTTATGTTTGCATCATAAAATTTATGAGTTTTTACTTTTGGAAGACACCAGAGGGCTTCAAAGTTCAGCAGCAATTTTGAAATTTTTCACAAAATTTTCAAACTCGCTATTTTTCATGGACCAGCTCACGTTTGAAGTGGATTTGAAGGGCCTTCATATTAGAAATGCCCCATAAAAGACCCCATTATAAAAACTACACCCCCCAAAGTATTCAAAATGACATTCAATAATTGTATTAACCCTTTAGGTGTTTCACAGGAATAGCAGCAAAGTGAAGGAGAAAATTCAAAATCTTCATTTTTACACTCGCATGTTCTTGTAGACCCAATTTTTGAATTTTTGCAAGGGGTAAAAAGGAGAAAATTTTTACTTGTATTTGAAACCCAATTTCTCTCGAGTAAGCCCATACCTCATATGTCTATGTTAATTGTTCAGCAGGCGCAGTAGAGGGTTCAGAAGGGAAGGAGCGACAAATGGTTTTTGGTGGGCATGCCACCTTTAGGAAGCCCCTATGGTGCCAGAACAGCAAAAAAACATACATGGCATACCATTTTGGAAACTAGACCCCTCAGGGAACGTAACAAGGGGTAAAGTGAACCTTAATACCCCACAGGTGTTTCACGACTTTTGCATATGTAAAAAAAATAATTTTTTTTTTACCTAAAATGCTTGGTTTCCCAAAAATTTTACATTTTTAAAATGTGTAATAGCAGAAAATACCCCCCAAAATTTGAAACCCAATTTCTCCCGATTCAGAAAACACCCCATATGGGGGTGAAAATTGCTCTGCTGGCGCACTACAGGTCTCAGAAGAGAAGGAGTCACATTTGGCTTTTTGAAAGCAAATTTTGCTCTGGGGGCATGCCGCATTTAGGAAGCCCCTATGGTGCCAGAACAGCAAAAAAAAACACATGGCATACCATTTTGGAAACTAGACCCCTCGGGGAAAGTAACAAGGGGTAATGTGAACCTTAATACCCTACAGGTGTTTCACGACTTTTGCATGTGTAAAAAAAAAAAATTTATTTTTTACCTAATATGCTTGGTTTCCCAAAATTTTTACATTTTTAAAAAGGGTAATAGCAGGAAATACCCCCCAAAATTTGAAGCCCAATTTCTCCCGATTCAGAAAACACCCCATATTTGGGTGAAAAGTGCTCTGCTGGCGCACTACAGGTCTCAGAAGAGAAGGAGTCATATTTGGCTTTTTGAAAGCAAATTTTTCTCTGGGGGCATGCCGCATTTAGGAAGCCCCTATGGTGCCAGGACAGCAAAAAAAAAAACACATGGCATACCATTTTGGAAACTAGACCCCTCGGGGAACGTAACAAGGGGTTAAGTGAACCTTTATACCCCACAGGTGTTTCATGACTTTTGTATATGTAAAAAAAAAATTTTTTTTTTTACCTAAAATGCTTGTTTTCACAAAAATTTTACATTTTTAAAAAGGGTAATAGCAGAAAATACCCCACAAAATTTGAAGCCCAATTTCTCCCGAGTACGGCGATACCCCATATGTGGCCCTAAACTGTTGCCTTGAAATACGACAGGGCTCCAAAGTGAGAGTGCCATGCGCATTTGAGGCCTAAATTAGGGATTGCATAGGGGTGGACATAGGGGTATTCTACGCCAGTGATTCCCAAACAGGGTGCCTCCAGCTGTTGTAAAACTCCCAGCATGCCTGGACAGTCAGTGGCTATCTGGCAATACTGGGAGTAGTTGTTTTGCAACAGCTGGAGGCTCCGTTCTGGAAACAGTGGCGTACCAGACGTTTTTCATTTTTATTGGGGAGGGGAGGGGGGCTGTGTAGGGGTATGTGTATATGTAGTGTTTTTTACTTTTTATTTTGTGTAAGTGTAGTGTAGTGTTTTTAGGGTACAGTCGCACGGGCGGGGGGTTCACAGTAGTTTCTCGCTGGCAGTTTGAACTGCGGCAGAAAATTTGACGCAGCTCAAACTTGCAGCCGGATACTTACTGTAATCCTCCGCCCATGTGAGTGTACCCTGTACGTTCACATTGGGGGGGGGGGGAACATCCAGCTGTTGCAAAACTACAACTCCCAGCATGTACGGTCTATCAGTGCATGCTGGGAGTTGTAGTTTTGCAACCGCTGGAGGCTCCGTTTTGGAAACAGTGACGTACCAGACGTTTTTCATTTTTATTGGGGAGGGGGGCTGTGTAGGGGTATGTGTATATGTAGTGTTTTTTACTTTTTATTTAATTTTGTGTTAGTGTAGTGTTTTTAGGGTACAGTCACACGGGCGGGGGGTTCACAGTAGTTTCTCGCTGGCAGTTTGAGCTGCGACAGAAATGTTGCCGCAGCTCAAACTTGCAGCCGGATACTTACTGTAATCCTCCGCCCATGTGAGTGTACCCTGTACGTTCACATTGGGGGGGGGGGGAACATCCAGCTGTTGCAAAACTACAACTCCCAGCATGTACGGTCTATCAGTGCATGCTGGGAGTTGTAGTTTTGCAACAGCTGGAGACACACAGGTTGTGAAACACCGAGTTTGGTAACAAACTCAGTGTTTTGCAACCAGTGTGCCTTCAGCTGTTGCAAAAGCTACAACCCCCAGCATGTACGGACAGCGGAAGGGCATGCTGGGTCTTGTAGTTATGCAACAGCCGGAGGCATACTACATTGGCTGGGGATGCTGGGGATTGTAGTTATGCAACAGCTGGAGACACACTGGTTTACTACTTAACTCAGTGTGCCTTCAGCTGTTGCAAAACTACAACTCTCAGCAGTCACCGACAGCCAAAGGGCATGCTGGGAGTTGTAGTTATGCAACCACCAGATGCACCACTACAACTCCCAGCATGCACTTTAGCTGATTGTGCAAGCTGGGAGTTGTAGTTACACAACAGCTGAAGGTACACTTTTCCATAGAAAAAATGTGCCTCCAGCTGTTGCAAAACTACAAGTCCCAGCATGCCCATAAGGGCATGCTGGGAGTTGTGGTGGTCTGCCTCCTGCTGTTGCATAACTACAGCTCCCAGCATGCCCTTGTTGCATGCTGGGAGCTGTTGCTAAGCAACAGCAGGAGGCTGTCACTCACCTCCAACAATCCTCGCCGCACAGGTCAGTCCCTCGTCGTCTCCGCCGCCGCCGCTGCTCCTGGGGCCCCGATCTCAACAGGGACGCCGGGGATCGGGGTCCCCAGCACCGGGGGTCGTCTTCCCGCACCCGCTCACGTCCTCCGGAAGAGGGGCGGAGCGGGTTGCGGGAGTGACACCCGCAGCAGGCGCCCTGATTGGTCGGCCGGTAATCCGGCCGACCAATCAGGGCGATCGTGAGGTGGCACCAGTGCCACCTCACCCCTGCTGGCTCTGGCTGTTCGGGGCCGTCTCTGACGGCCCCGATCAGCCAGTAATTCCGGGTCATCGGGTCACTGGAGACCCGATTGACCCGGAATCTGCCGCAGATCGCTGGACTGAATTGTCCAGCGATCTGCGGCAATCGCCGACATGGGGGGACATAATGACCCCCCTGGGCGATATGCCGGGATGCCTGCTGAACGATTTCAGCAGGCATCCGGCTCCAGCTCCCCTCCGGCTAGCGGTGGGGGCCGGAAATGCTCAGGGCGTATCCATACGCCCTCGGTCCTTAAGGACTTGGAAACGGGGGCGTATGGATACGCCCTATGTCCTTAAGGGGTTAAAGGGTTCTCTGGTGGAAAAAAATTATTTTATTTTTATTTTTTTTTCAAATCATTTGGATACAGAAAGTTTAACAGATTTGAAATTTACTTCTGTTAAAAAATCTTAACCCTTCCAGTACTTATCAGCTGCTGTATATTACAGAGGAAGTTGTATAGTTATTTTCTGCCTGATCACAATTCTCTCTGATGACACCTCTGTCCATGTCAGGAACTGTCCAGAGTAGAAGCAAATCCCCATAGCAAACTTATCCTGCTCCGGACAGTTCCTGACATGGACAGAGGTGTCAGCATAGAGCACTGTGGTCAGACTGGAAAGACTACACAACTTCCTCTGTAGCATACAGCAGCTGCTAAGTACTGGAAGGGATAAGATTTTTTTTAATAGAAGTAATTTACAAATTTGTTTAACTTTCTGGCTCCAGTTTACTAGAAAAAAACAGTTTTCCACTGGAGTACCCCTTTTAAGATGTCTTCATAAATAAAAATGATTTGTGTACGGAAGATGAGGTAAGTGCCATCTATTTCTCTTTTGGTTCATGTTTCAATATAATGAATTTGTTACAGATAAGTCCATGTAAGAAACCCTTCCAAAAATGTGTTATTATAAACCTGGAATGTGATGAAGTTTATTGTCGAAATTATTTTAAAAATATTGAAAAAAAATAAAATAATAAACTATATAAGGGTAGGGTCACATAGAGCGCATCCACAGCGTATTTCACATTACTGATCTACCAACGGCAGTCACATAAACGAGCTTCCTGCTGCGGCTGGGTAGCTCTGTGTGACCGCTCTTAGTGGCAGATTTCCTGCTGTAGACACAAGACCTGCTCGTGGCAGATGCGCAGCAGAAGATCCACAGCTACAAGCAGACACACAGAGCTACCCAGCCGAAGCAGGAAGCTTGCCCATGTGACTGCTGTCGGAGCATCCACACCATAAAATACACTGTGGATGCACTCTGTGTGACCCTACCCTGAGAATATGTTCACACAATGGAATCTCACACTGAGATTCCGCAGCAGTAGAAATTTTCGGTGCGGATATTCTATTGTCTGAACATAGCCTGATAGTTACAGTATATTTGAGAAACTTCCATGGTAATGAGACAGATAATCTCTTGTATGTCAGGAGACTCTTTAAGAAGTAACCATTTCCAGCAAATGGATGTATATTTACGTCCTCTGCGGGCTCCTGGTGTATGATCGCCAATCGGGCCGATGCCCGGCATTACCCCTTTAGACATCTAAATGCTATAAATCCAGTTCCTGGCTTCCTGTTCCTGGTTCGTAGCTCTAATGCTGCAGCCAACCATGGCAGGCTGGAGCAATGGAGCACCGATAACACTGATCAATGCTGTTCTCTGGAGCAACATTGATCAGTGTATGCAATCAAAAGATTGCATGTTATAGTTACCTATAGGGACTACAAAAAATTGTAAACTTTTTTTTCTTTTTTTTTTTAAAGGTAATAAATGTGCATTAACCCCTTCTCTAATAAAAGTTTGAATCACCCCCCTTTTCCAATTTTCTTTTAATAAAATCATGTTAAAAAAACAAACATGTGGTATCGCCACATGCATAAATGTCATTACTATTAAAATATAATGTTAACTAAACCGCATGGTTTACAAAGTCCAGAAATGCCTATTTTTGGTCACTTCATATAGTAACATAGTAACATAGTTCATAAGGTTGAAAAAAAGACCAAAGTCCATCAAGTTCAACCTATACACCTAATAAGTCCATACTAGAGGTAAAAATTCCTTCCCGACTCCAAATATGGCAGTCAGAATAAATCCCTGGATCAATGTTCTGTCCCTATAAATCTAGTATACATAACCAGCGATGTTATTATTCTCCAAAAATGCATCCAGACCCTTTTTGAACTCTTTTACAGAGTTCACCATGACCACCTCCTCTGGCAGAGAGTTCCATAGTCTCACTGCTCTTACAGTAAAGAACCCCTGTCTGTGCTGGTGTAGAAACCTTCTTTCCTCTAAACGGAGAGGATGCCCCCTTGTTATAGATACAGTCCTGGGTATAAATAGATCATGGGAGAGATCTCTGTACGGCCCCCTGATATATTTATACATAGTTATTAGGTCTCCCCTAAGCATTATTTTTTCTAAACTAAATAACCCTAATTCTGATAATCTTTCTGGGTACTGTAGTCCTCCCATTCCCCCGTATTACCCTAATTGCCCGTCTTTGAACCTTCTCCAGCTCCACTATATCTTTCTTGTACACTGGTGCCCGGTACTGTACACAGTATTCTATGTGTGGTCTGACTAGTGATTTGTACAGCGGTAGAATTATTTCCTTGTCGTGGGCATCTATGCCCCTATTGATGCACCCCATGATTTTATTAGCCTTGGCAGCAGCTGCCCGACACTGGTCACTACAGCTAAATTTACTGTTAACTAAGACTCCCAAGTCCTTTTCCATGTCAGTCGTCCCAAGTGTTCTCCCATTTAATACATAATCCCAGCCCGGATTTTTCTTCCCCATTTGCATTACCTTACATTTATCAGTGTTGAACCTCATCTGCCACTTCCCAGCCCAAACTTCCAACCTATCCAGATCCATTTGTAACAGTGTACTGTCCTCTATAGTGTTTACCGTTTTACAGAGTTTAGTATCATCTGCAAAGATTGCTACTTTACTATTCAACCCCTCTACCAGGTCATTAATATATTAAATAGAAAAGGACCCAAGACTGACCCCTGTGGTACTACTGACCCCACTAGCAACAGTCACCCAATCAGAATAAGTACCATTAATAACCATCCTCTGTTTCCTATCACTGAGCCAGTTACTTACCCATTTACACACATTCTCCCCCAGCCCAATCCCTCTCATTTTATGCACCAACATTTTATGTGGAACCGTATCAAATGCTTTGGAAAATCCGGATATACGACATCCAGCGATTGCCCCTGGTCCAGTCATGAGCTCACCTCCTCATAAAAGCTCATCAGGTTAGTTTGACAGGACCGATCCCTCATAAAGCCATGCTAATATGGAGTCATACCTTTATTTTTATCAAGATATTCCAAAATAGCATCACTTAGAAAACCCTCAAACAATTTACATACAACGGAGGTTAAACTAACAGGTCTATAAGGGGTCAACTTTTGACCCCTTTTTAAATATTGGCACCACATTTGCCATGCGCTAGTCCTGGGGAACAGTCCCTGTCACTATAGAGTCCCTGAATATAAAAAATAGGGGTCTGTCTATTACATTACTTAATTCCTTTAGAACACGGGGGTGAATGCCATCTGGACCTGGTGATTTGTCTATTTAGATTTTTTGTAGGCGGCACTTCTTCCGGGGTTAGACAGGTGAACTGTACTGGGGAGTTTATCTTATCTCGCTGTATTTCACCTGCCATTTTATTTTCCTCGGTGAATAAATTGGAGAAGAATTTGTTTAATATATTTGCTTTTTCCTGATCCCCGTTTATAATTCCTTCCTCATCATTTTTTAAAGGGCCAACACTTTCATTTTTTACCTTTTTGCTATTCATATAGTTAACCCCTTAAGGACCCATGACGTACCGGTGCGTCATGAGTCCGCTCCCATTCTATAACGCGGGGCCACGCTGGGACCCGGGGCTAATTGCACGCGGCACTGATCGCGGTGCCGCGCGCTATTAACCCTTTAGACACGGCGTTCAAAGTTGAACACCGTGTCTAAAATGAAAGTAAACCATTGCCGGTTATCTCGGGGGCTGATCGGGATCGCCACTGCGAAATCGCGGCATCCCGAACAGCTGAGACACATCAGGAGGGTCCCTTACCTTGCCTCCTGGTGTCCGACTGCCGAATGACTGCTTAGTGCCTGAGATCCAGGCATGAGCAGTCAAGCGGCAGAATAATTGATCAGTGTTTTCCTATGAGAAACCATTCATCAATGTAAAAGATCAGTGTGTGCAGTGTTATAACCCCCTATGTGAGCTATAACATTGCCAAAAAAAAAGTGGAAAAAAACAAAAGTTAATTAAGATCATTTAACCCCTTCCCTAATAAAAGTTTGAATCACCCCCCTTTTCCCAGTGTAAATAAAAATAAACATATGTGGTATCGCCGCGTGTGGAAATGTCCAAATTATAAACATTTATTGTTAATTAAACCGCATGGGTCAATGGCATATGCGCTAAAAAATTCCAGATGTCCAGAAGTCCAAAATAGTGTATTTTTGGTCATTTTTTTATATAATGAAAAAATTTATAAAAAGCGATCAATAAGTCCTAGCAATGCAAAAATGGTACCACTAAAAACCTCAGATCACGGCGCAAAAAAATGAGCCCTCATACCACCCCAAATGCGGAAAAATAAAAAAGTTATAGGGGTCAGAAGATGACAATTTTAAATGTATAAATTTTCCTGCATGTAGTTATGATTTTTTCCAGAAGTACGACAAAATCAAACCTGCATAAGTAGGGTATCATTTTAACCGTATGGACCTACAGAATAAAGAGAATGTGTCATTTGTACCGAAAAATGTACTGTGTAGAAATGATAGCCCCCAAAAGTAACAAAATGGCATTTAAAAAAAAAAAATGTTCTCACAATGATTTTTTTTCCCGTTTCGCCATAGATTTTTGGGTAAAATGACTGATGTCATTACAAAGTAGAATTGGTGGCGCAAAACATAAGCCATCATATGGTTTTTAGGTGCAAAATTCAAAGAGTTATGATTTTTTTAAGGTAAGTAAGGAGGAAAAAACGAAAATGCAACCCCTTAAGGACCAAGCCCATTTTCACCTTAAAGACCAGGCCAATTTTATTTTTGCATTTTTGTTTTTTGTTTGCCTTCTAAAATCCATAACTCTTTTATATTTCCATCTACAGACCCATATAAGGGCTTGTTTTTTGTGTGACCAATTGTATTTTGTAATGAAACCTCTCATTTTACCATAAAATGTATGGTGAACCCAAAAAAAAAATTTTTTAGGGAGGAAATTTTAATTAAAACCACAATTTTGCACATTTGAGAGGGCTTCATTTTCACACTGTACAATTTACGGTAAAAATGACATGTGTTTTTTATTCCGTGGGTCAATACGATTAAAATGATACCCATGGCTAGATACTTTTATATTTTTGTACTGCTTAAAAAAAAACTAAAACTTTTTGTACAAAATAAGTAATCTAAAATCGCCCTATTTTGACTACCTATAACTTTAAAAATTTTCCGTATGAGGGCTCATTTTTTGTGCCGTCATCTGTACTTTTTATCGATACCACATTTGCATATATAAAACTTTTATATAATTTTTTATTAATTTTGTTTTTTAATAAAATGGGATAAAAAAAGCAGCATTTTTGGACTTTTTTTTTATTTTTTAAACGTTTACGCTGTTCACCATACGGGATCATTAACATTATATTTTGATAGTTCGGACATTTATGCACACGGCGATACCAAATATGTTTATTTAAAAAAATTGCGCTTTTTGGGGGTAAAATGGGAAAACGGACAATTTTCATTTTTATTGGGGGAGGGGATTTTTCACTTTTTTTTTACTTTTATTTTTACAATTTTTAACTTTTTTTTTAACACCTTTTATGTAGCGCTGCGGGCGATCCGATCATCTATTTTAACGTGCGCATTGCCGCATATGCCGTGATCTGTACAGATCACAGCATCTGAGGGGTTAATGGTGCACATCCGCGCGATCGCGGATGTTGGCCATTACCGGTGGGTCTCCGGCTTCTGATAGCCTATGCTCCCGGTCATACACAGGACGTAAATGTACGTCCTGGTGTGCGAATTACTGCCAAGCCAGGACATACATTTACGTCCGTGGTCGTTAAGGGGTTAAATAACATTTTGGGGTTAGTTTTACTCTTTGGCAAGGAGTCTTTCTGTCTCTATTTTTGCGGCTTTTATCATTTTTTTCTACATATTTTACATTTTTCTCTATAGCTTTTTAATGCTTCTTCATTGCCAACCTGTTTTATTAGTTTAAATGCTTTATTTTTGTAATTTATTGCCCCCTTAACATTTGTATTCATCCATATTGGTTTTCTTTTATTTCTGACCCTTTTATTCCCATAAGGTAAATACATCTTACAGTGAGAATTTAAGATATTTTTAAAAGTCTCCCATTTAATGTCAGTACTGTTCTTTTTGAGGACATTATACCATATATTGTTAAGGGCTTCTCTGAGTTGATCGAACTTTGCCTTCCTAAAGTTCATTGTTTTTGTGGCCCCTCAAGAGATTCCCTTATTGAAGAACAATTTATAATGTATTATATTATGATCACTATTTCCTAGGTGTCCTTCTACTTGCACATTAGTTACTCTGTCAGGTATGTTGGTTTGGTCGGGCCCTGCACCATTTGGGACAGATAATTGTCTTTAGCTAGTCAGAAACCTGTTTCCTTTATGAGATTGACAGGTCTCAGTCTACCAGTTTATATCAGGATAGTTAAAGTCCCCCCCCATTATTATGACATCATTCTGATTTGTTGCCTTATTAATTGATCTTCTGCCTCTTCCATTATGTTTGGTGGCTTATAGCAAACCCCTATCAGAATTTTTTTTTATCTCCATATATTTCTACCCATAGTGACTCCACATTATCGCTTTTCCTCCCAAATATCCTCCCGCAGTGCGACCTTCATAAAGACAAACTCCTCCCCCTTTCTGTTTTGTCCGATCCTTCCTGAATAGACTATAACCCTGTATGTTGACCGCCCAGTCACAGCTATCGTCCAACCTAGTCTCTGTTATACCCACTATGTCATAATCCCCCTCAGAAATTTTCAACTCCAGTTCGTCAGTTTTATTGGACAGACTTCTGGCATTAGTCAACATGCAATTCAATGGTGTATGTTTTTTTTTCCCTATGATGCCTATCACTATTAACTGTTCTAATCCCTCCCTCCGCTCCACCCCAGGTACATTATTAAGTCCCCCCCCTCTATCTACACTATCTTCCCACTTTATGTTGTAGGTTCCCTCCCCCCCAGTCCCTAGTTTAAACACTCCACCCTTCTAGCCATCTTCTCCCCAAGCACAGCTGCACCCTCCCCATTGAGGTGCAGCCCATCTCTATGGTAGAGCCGGTATCAGACAGTGAAATCGGCCCAGTTCTCCATGAACCCAAACCTCTCCTTCCTACACCAGCTTCTGAGCCACTTGTTTACCTCCCTAATCTCCAGCTGCCTCTCTGGTGTGGCTCGTGGTACAGGTAATATTTCAGAAAATACTACCTTGGAGGTTCTTACCTTAAGCTTGCTGCCTATGTCTCTGAAATAATTTTTAAGGACACTCCACCTACCTCTTACTTTGCCATTGGTGCCAGTATGTACCATGACTGCTGGGTCCTCTCCAGCCCCACCCAGCAAACTGTCAACCCGATCCACGATGTGCCTAACTCGAGTGCCAGGAAGACAACACACTGTTCGGCGATCCTGGTCTTTGTGACAGATCGCCCTGTCTGTCCCCCTAATAATTGAGTCCCCCACTACCAATACCTGTCTGGCCTGCCCTGCACTCCTCCCTCCTTACTGGAGCAGACCCCCCCCCCCCCTGGCTAGGGCCGGCATTAGGGCGGGGCAATACAGGCAATTGCCTAGGGCCCCCATCCCCCAGGGGGCCCCCTGCCGGCTGCTCAGTAGGGGGGGGGCAACTGTTTTAAAGTGGCCGCAGCGCCGTCTGCTTGTTAAAGATTAGCAGCCCAGCTGCGGCCACTTTAAAAAAGTGACCAGCTGTGAGCCCCGTGCCCGCAGCGGGCCCCCATCACAAGGATGCCCGGTTACCTCACAGCGGCCCCACGTTAACTTTAAAAACGCATGGGCCGCTGACAGGAAGCGCACGCAGGGACGTCACTCACGTCCCGTGCGTGCGCCCATTGAAGAGCAGAGCGTCCATTGGCACATCATCTTCAGTGTTCCGACCGCCACTCCTTCGGTCCCAGGACCTACTGCTATGGCCCATAGGCCATAGCAGTAGATCGTGACCCCGGAGCAGTGGTCAGAACACCGAAGTCGGGCAGTAAACAGGCATACAGCCTCCTCCAGCCATACACTGTATATGGCTGGAGGCTGTATGTCTGTGGGGGAACTATACTGCACCTAATGTGGGGAACTATACTGCACCTACTGTGGGGGTGCACCTAATGTGGGGAACAACTGTATACTGCACCTAATGTATGGAACTACTATATACTGCACCTAATGTGGGGAACTACTGTATACTGCACCTAATGTGGGGAGCTATACTGCACCTAATGTGGGGGGAACTACTGTATACTGCACCTAATGTGGGGGAACTACTGTATACTGCACCTAATGTGGGGGAACTACTGTTTCCCAAGTCATCTCCATGTTAGCACCCGGAGATTGCACCTGCCTAATTGGGACAGGAAAAACACTGAGAGTTTAAAACCCCACCCCTTCCTCTCCATTCCCAGTGTTTTTCCTGTCCCGAGTAGGGAAGGAATCTCTGAGAGTGCAGGAGCGCTCTTCTGCTAAAAAAAGTCGGGGTGGCCCTATAGAAGTACCTCGTTACGCCGGCGGCCGTCCGACATAGATTCTTGTTCAGTCTACCCTTGCGGCACCCAGGCGGGCTCATGCAGGGGAGACGCGATAGGGGCCGGATCGCGGTCCTCAGGTCCTGCCTTCTGGTCCCACGCCATCCAGCAGCGGCGGCATCGCAAACCAGAGGACTCTATGGTAGGAACGTCACTTCCGGTGACGTAGGAGTCCTCCAGAGTGCGCTTCCGGCCTCGTGTATTGCGTCTGACGTCACACCTGGCCGGAGAAGAGGCGGGGATTTCAAAAAATCCCCATGAATATAAGGCCCAAGGAAATCACAGAAGGTGCTTACTCCAGAGGAGTAAGCTCTGTAAGAACCGGTGCCGCAGGGACCCGCAACAGCTGCTACGTCCTATTACCTACTGCAGGAGATTTTGTAAGTACTCCTGATGCTGGTTCATTATTTGGCCTTTATCATGATGGATTTCAAGCCTCTATTACCGTTCCTTTGAAGGTTGTCATCTGTCACAGCTGAAGCAATTTCTGCTGCTACAGTCGTTTTTCCAGGATGTCTACACCGGTCAAAGCCGTGGAGGTTGAGCCCGTGCCGATCCAAGTAACCGTGAGTAATGAGGGCCTATAGGATTATACCCTGGCCTATCTTCAGAACTACTGTCTGATCCTTACCTCCCTTTATAATTTAGTACGAAAAGGATACGCCTTTGATTTCTGTAAAAACAAAATCTAAAATAAGAAAATGTGTAATCTGTAATAAGGAACCTCAGGTGTCTTAAAAAAAAAAAAAACGTTATGTAAAAAATGTCTGCCCAATTTAGTCTCGGAGGAAACTCCTTATATTATGAAAGATATTAGATCAATGATTCAGTCTGAAATTCAGGCTTCTAAATCCTCTTCTTCAAGTCAGGTGGTCCCGTCTGGATCTCAAAAGATCCAATCAAAAATTTAAATGATCTCTTTCTCAGACTCTGATGATTGTACGTCTCATCAGGATGTTGAGGAGGGTGAATGTGTATACAGCCCACAAGAAGAAGAGGATACGGGTTTAAAAAAATTTGGAGGACATTGAGGAGCTTATTAAAGCGGTTAGAGCCACCCTTAACTTTGAAGAGGTACAAGAGGTTAAAACCGTTCAGGATGAATTATTCGGAGGTCTAGGTGACAGTAAATCTCCCTCCTTCCCTGTTCATCCGAACATTCATAAGATCATTAATGACGAATGGGCTAGACCAGATAAGGGGTCCTTTATTCCTAAGGGCATTAAGAGATGTTATCCCTTTGCTGAGACTGACTCAACTAACTGGGACACTATTCCAAAAGTCGACGCTCCCATAGCCAAGGTGGCCAAAAATACCTCCTTGCCATTTGAAGACTCCTCTCAGTTAAAGGATCCAATGGACCGAAAAACAGAGAGTCTCTTAAAGAAGTCTTGGGAGGCAGCAGCTACGTTGCTTAGACCTAATGTAGCTTCTACTTGTGTAGCTAGAACCTTGGGTGTGTGGATTGACCAACTTCAACTACACTTACAGGGCGATACACCTAAAGAGGATATAATTGCAAGTCTCCCTTGCAATTGGCTACCAATTTTCTCGCAGATGCATCTACAGAATCTGTCAGATTATCTGCCCGCACTGCCATCCTGTCAAATATTTCAAGAAGGGTGCTCTGGTTAAATTCCTGGATAGGGGATGTTACCTCCAAAAACAAATTGTCCGTCCTTCCTTTTTATGGACAATTTGTTTTTGGAGCTGACTTAGATAATATCCTGGCTAAGGCCTCAGACAATAAAAAAGGGTTTCCCAAAGACAAAGCTCAACCTAAAACGACCCCCTTTCGCCTCCTTTCTCAAACTAATCAGCCCTATAGAGGTAAGGGCAAAACAGGCTGTTGGTCCTATGGGAAAGGAGATAGAGGGAGAGGCTTCTTGTTTAACCCCAACCAGTCTAGCACTGGTGGAGGTAAGCAATGACGCCATTCCGGTAGGGGCAAGATTGTCTTCCTTCGCCCACATTTGGGAATCAATGATTCCCAACCCTTGGATAAACAACATAATCCAAGAGGGTTACAGGGTAGAGTTCTCCCCTCCCCCAAGATTTGTAGTAACCAAATCCCCAGATTCCCTAGCCCTAATCATTCAGGGGGTCCAGAATCTATTGAGTTTAGGGGCAGTCATAGAGGTCCCACAAAACCAGAGAGGTTCAGGTCATTATTCTCATCTGTTTCTAATCAAGAAGCCAAATGGGAAATTCAGGGCTATCATCAATCTGAAACCCTTAAACAAATTAGTTACATACAGGAAATTCAGGATGGAGACAGTGAGGTCAGCCATTCATCTCATAAAAGACAGTGCAGTTATGGCCACAATAGATCTCAGGGACGCGTATTACCACCTCCCTATCCACATAGACTCACAACCCTTTCTAAGATTCGCTGTCCAGTGGTACGGAAGAGTCCACCATTTTCAATTTGTTTGTCTGCCTTTCGGGCTCTCCTCGGCCCCCCGCATTTTCACAAAAGTGATAGCGGAGGTGGTGGCAGTTCTCAGAAAAGAGAATATTCTGGTAATACCTTATTTGGACGACATATTGATTGTGGCGGACTCTGTTCTTTACCTAGAAGAACATATAAAAAGAACGGCTCAGGTCCTTCAGGATCTCGGCTGGATCTTGAACCTAGACAAATCCGACTTGCTACCAAGTTGCAGGAAGGTCTTTTTAGGAATCCTCTTGGATTCAGTAGCCCAACAGTCCTCTCTTCCAAAAAATACAAGATCAGATTCATCAACTTCTTACTCTCAAAACTTGTACTCTAAGATTTGCTATGTCGGTACTAGGATTATTAACATCTTCAATCCCGGCGGTGGTTTGGGCTCAATACCACTCCAGACCCCCCCAGAAGTGGATTCTAGGGGTATGGGACAAAAAGCAAACCTCCTTAGACAAAAAATGTCCTCTTCCATCAGAGTTAAAGACCCAGCTAAGATGGTGGCTTTCCCTCCAAAATCTTGTAAGGGGTGTACACTGGCATCAAATAGACCCCAGGATCATTACCACGGATGCCAGCGCTCAGGGTTGGCCCACTCAGATAAAGTTTTGGTACAAGGGAAATGGAGTCCCGCTCTAGCGAACAGATCAGGAAATCTGAAATAGTTGTTAGCCATCTGGATGGCTCTACAGGACTTGGAACTTTATTGCAAAGACAAACACGTCCTCATTTACTCAGACAACACAACCGCAGTGGCGTTTATTCGTCATCAGGGGGGGGCCTCGCCACTCAGCCCTACAATCAATCTCAGGTCAAATATTCTGTTGGGCAGAACAGAATGTATGTTCCATCTCAGCAGTTCATCTCAGGGGGATATGGAACATCAGAGTAGACTTTCTAAGTCGAAACTTTATAGATCCGGGGGAATGGACATTAGCCGACTGGGCATTTTCGTCAATAGTCAATGCCTGGGGTCTACCCCAGATAGACCTGTTTGCCTCCATAAAAAATTACAAAGTGAGCAAATTCTTCTCTCTGAATCCCAGAGACTCTCCAGTGGCAGTGGATGCTCTAGTTCAAGATTGGTCTTTCAGCCTTTGATATGCCTTCCCTCCAATAGTCCTAATACCCAGAGTACTACACAAGCTGATGATCCACTCTAGTACGTTAATCCTCATCACCCCCTTTTGGCCCAAAAGAAGTTGCTTTCCTCTGCTAAAATCCATGAGTGTGGAAGATCCAATACGGTTTCCTCCTCGTCCAGATCTACTAACCCAAGGTCCAGTCCAGCACAGTCAGGCTCATACCCTCAGCTTAACGGCCTGGAAACTGAAAAGCTCCTACTAGTAAGAAAGGGTTTCTCTGAAAGAGTAATTAACACCCTGCTAGCCAGTCGCAAGTTTTCCACCTGTAAGAGCTATTCCAAGGTTTGGAATAAATAAATTTCCTGGTGTGGGTCTTCTTTTTCACTTGAATCCCTTAACATTCCTCAGATACTTAATTTTCTGCAAGAGGGTTTTGACTTGGGCCTTTCTCCAAACACTTTAAAAGTTTCCAAGTGAAACTAGGAGATGATTGTAGGGTGTCTAGGTTTATTAAAGCCCCCCCGTCTAACCTTAATGTAGTCCTTGAGGCCTTTACTAAAGCTCCCTTTGAGCCAATAGAGTCCATCTCTATCAAATTACTTACCTTAAAAACTATATTTTTGGTAGCAATAACATCTGCACGTAGAGTCAGTGAGATTCAGGCTCTCTCTACTTTACAGCCTTTTTTTTTAAGTCAGAGATGATAGAATCATTCTCAATTTAGACCCTAATTTTGTACCAAAAGTATCTTCATCTTTTCATAGAACCCAGGATATTGTTATTCCTTACTTCTGCTCAGCTCCTATGAATGATCAAGAAAGATCATTCAACTATTTAGATGTAAGGAGAGCAGTGTTACAATATGTTGAATCCTCCCGTCCCTGGAGGAAAGACAAAAACCTTTTTCTCCAGTTTGCAGGTCCTAATAAAGGGAAAAAGGCTTCCAAGAGTTCTATTGCAAGATGGATCCGTATGGCCATCTCAAACGCCTATTCAGCAAAGGGAAGAAATCCCCCTCTTGAATTAAAGGCTCATTCTACCTGTGCAGTCTCTTCTTCATGGGCAGAGAGAGCATCTGCTTCTGTGGAGCAGATTTGTCGTGCAGCCACTTGGAAAAACTTAAGTTTTCCAAGCATTATAGATTAGATGTTCTTACTAGTCAGGACATGGCGTTCGGACGCAAGGTCTTGAGTGCTGTGGTCCCTCCCTGAATACTATTCTTTTGTATTCTCTCCGGGTGCTGTCATATAGACGACTTGGCAAATGGTGAATTATACTCACCGATAATTGTATTTCCTGGAAGTCTCCATGACAGCACCTAATGTGGGGGAACTACTGCATACTGAACCTAATGTGGGGAACTACTGTATACTGCACCTAATGTGGGGGAACTACTGTATACTGCGCCTAATGTGGGGGACTACTGTATACTGCACCTAATGTGGAGGACTACTGTATACTGCACCTAATGTGGAGGACTACTGTATACTGCACCTAATGTGGGGAACTACTGTATACTGCATCCAATGTGGGGAACTACTGTATACTGCACCTAATGTGGGGGAACTACAGTATACTGCACATAATGTGGGGGAACTACTGTATACTGCACCTAATGTGGGGAACTATACTGCACCTAATGTGGGGAACTAATACTGCACCTAATGTGGGGAACTATACTCCACCTAATGTGGGGAACTATACTCCACCTAATGTGGGGAACTATACTGCACCTAATGTGTGGAACTACTGTATACTGCACCTACTGTGGGGAACTATACTGCACCTAATGTAGGGAACTACTGCATACTGCACCTAATGTGGGGAACTATACTGCACCTAATGTGGGAAACTATACTGCACCTAATGTAGGGGACTACTGTATACTGCACCTAATGTGGGGAACTACTGTATAATGCACCTAATGTGGGGAACTACTGTATACTGCACCTAATGTGGGTAACTATACTGCCCCTAATGTGGGGAACTATACTGCCAACCTAATGTGGAGGAACTATACTGCCAACCTAATGTGGGGGAACTATACTGCCAACCTAATGTGGGGGAAACTATACTGCACCTAATGTGGGGGACTATACTGCACCTAATGTGGGGGAACTATACAAAAATATAAAATTGTACTATTCTGATCCCTATAACTTTTATTTTTCTGTATATGGGGATGTATGTTATTTGCGCTGTGATTTGTAGTTTTTATCAGTACTATTTTTGTTTTGATGGGACTTTTCAATTGCTTTTTAGATATTTTTTTATAGTATTTGAAGTGACCAAAAATGTGCAAATCTGGTTAGTTACTTTTGGGGCCCCACATTTGATTTTGCCTAGGGCCATGCTAAGCCTAAAACCGGCCCTGCCCCTGGCGGTCAGAGGCAGAGTCCTGCTGCAGTACCGCTAGCTCTGAAATGGCATCCCCCTCATCTGCCAACCGGGCAAACTTGTTGGGATGTGCCAGATCAGGACTAGCCTCCCTGACACTTTTCCCTCTACCCCGTTTTCTAACTCTAACCCAGCTAACTGCCTGCACCTCCGTCGCACTATCCTCCCCCACCTCTACCCCAGAGAGTACTTGCTCAGTGAGCAGGAGACTCCTCTCCATGTTGTCAATGTGTCTAAGTGTTGCCAGTTGTTCCTCTAGATCCAGGATCTGGGCTTCCAAATGAACAACTCCCACACATCTCACACAACAATATGCACCCTCAAACTGCTGTTCAAGGATTGCATACATTGTGCAAGATGCACACTTGACTGCCTTTTCCAACATGGAGGCCATACTGGATTTGGGGATTTCAAAATTTAACAGAAAAAAACAAAAAACAATCAAATATTTCAATGTAAACTTCCCGAATTTAAAGTCCCTTAATTTTTAGTCACTTTTATACTACTCACTTGTATACTTCACTTGTATACAGACACACAATCGCTAGCTCAACAATTGCTTAGTGTACTTGTTTTTATATTTACCACAATCCATCTCTCTCTTCCACTGCCTGGAAGTAAATGCAATATACTAGAAAAAAATGAATAAAACGCGATCAAAAGGTGCCATCAAAACAAAAATGGTCCCGATAAAAACTACAGATCACAGAGCAAAAAAATGAGCCCTCCTACATCCCTGTATGTGGAAAATAGGAAAGTTATAGTGTCAGAAAGGACAATTTGAAGCATACTAATTTTCTTTTTAACTTTCAAAACAAAAGGTTTTATTATATACTGGGTCACATAGCAATGTTACACGATGTAAATACAAGAGAGTTCAATCGGTATGGTCAAAGCATATATGTGACTAAAGCAGGCTTCTAGTGAGGGCATGAGTGAACACAGGTAACATGGAAAATAGTATTAGCCCATCAATGTCATATGGTACGGAACCACTCCCGTAAGGCAAGAGCGGTCAATAAGGTCCACTGACCAGAAGAGAAAACAAAGAAAAAAACAAGAAAATAAATAAAATAAAAAGTAAAAAGTGAATGAGCAAACAACACAGTGAAAACACAGTATGGAGTAGGGGAAAGTAGAGTGAGTGGGAAAAGAAGGGGGCGGAGGGGTGGAGGGGAAGACAAGAAAAGGGATGAAAGAATGGGAGTGTGCAGAAGAAGGAAGGAAAAAGCAGAAGAGGGACAAAAAAGCACTAACCTCAGGTCCACCGGTCGTCACCTCCAAGTTGCCAGCCATCCAGTGACCAACTCGTGTATTAGCCTAGGCCTATCAAGCACTAAGTCTAATGGGTTGGGGTCTAGGGGAGGTGGGTGTATAGGGGCATCAGTCGGCTCTATAATCAGGGGAGTCTACATGTAACATCCAGGGGCGCCAGATTGTCAGAAATCTATCATTGCGGTCTGAGGAATCTGCCATTATCTCTTCCATTCTACACAGGAAGAGGACTTCGGAGTACCATTCGGACAGTGTCGGGGGAGTGGTGGATTTCCATTTTCTGGGTATCACAGTTCTTGCTTCCATTAGCAAAAAGTGGGCGAGGATTTTAGCAGGAGTTTTACGGGAAGAAGGTAAGATAGTCAGTAAGAGCACCTTGGGGTCATTTTGATAGACAATACCAGTAATGGATGTAATGTGAGATAGAACCGCGGTCCAAAAGGAGGCAAGCAAGGGACAGGCCCACCAAATGTGAGTCATCGTACCCCTCTCTCGTCCACATCTCCAGCAGAGATCTGAAACCTGTGGGTACATTTTGTGAAGGACCACTGGTACTCTGTACCAGCGGGAAAGGAGCTTGTAGTTGGTCTCCTGTGCTTTACAGGAGATCGAGAGTTTATGACATAGTGTAAAGGCCGTCAACCAGTCAGACGCGGCAAAGGAAGTCTGCAGTTCCGCCTCCCACGCCCCAACAAACCTCGGAGGACTGCTTTCAGCCTCAGCCATTAGCAGAGCATGTATTTGTGAGACAGCCCTAGGCGTGGGAGAGGAGGAAGCGCACAGTTTTTCAAACGGGAGAAGGGGTCTAGCTAGTCGTAATCGGTCTCCCATGGATGAAACAAAGTGTTTCTATTGTAGATGTTGCATGAAAGTCAGGGAGGTGCGAAGGTGCGTCGGGACAATGATTTCATAGGGGGCTAACCGGGTGCCATCTAGAAACACTCTCAGGGGTAGTGCCGGCGGTTCCACCCTGCCTAGGAAGGAGGAGCTCAGAAGTCCCGGGGGGAACTGGGGATTACCCAATATTGGGGTCAGGGGGCCATCTGGGGAGAAGAGTTGTGTAGTGTGTAGGTAGCGTTGAATGGCAATGATTAGTTCCCTCAAAACCAAGGGGAGAGAACCCCCCTTCGCTGTAGGTACATAGCCTCGGGGGCAGCCACAGCACTGACGAGAACTCCACCACCGTCCCAGACAGTTCCACCTCCACCCATCGCTTCAAGGAGCGACCGTGGAGGAAATCCAGAAACCTCGTTAAAGTAGCAGCCATATAATAGGCCTTGCAGTCAGGGACCGCGAGGCCACCCGACTGTTTGCGTCTATTCAGCGCCCCGCCCAAACGAAGGAGCGAAGCAAACCCTCCAATTTCTTAAAAAAGGGTCTTGGGAGGGCAATTGGTATCGCCTGAAAAGGTAAAGCAATCTTGGTAGCACATTCATTTTTATAATGTTCGCCCTGCCCAGCCAAGAGAACGTACCCTTAGTCCATCTGGTCAGATCGTTAGTCAGCGTAGAGAGCAACGGTAGAAAATTAAGGGCGTAACTATCGGAGGGATGAGCAGGGACCTGGATGCCTAGATAGGTAATGGACCTAGCGGCCCATCTGAACGGGTAGGAGGCACGGGCCTGTATCACTTCGCTTCCAGGGAGGGTGATGTTCATGGCAGTGCTCTTGGTCATGTTAATTTTGTAGTTGCTATACTGGGAGTATGAGTGAAGGGTTTGAACAATAGCAGGCAAGGAAGCGGTAGGAGAGGAGACAAATAGAAGAAGATCATCCGCGAAGGCAGAACAGAGATAGTCACTCCCACCAACCTCAAATCCCCTAATATTCGGGTTATCACGTAGAGCAATCAACAGGTGCTCCATACACAGGATATAAAGGATCGGTGAGAGCGGACACCCCTGCCTCGTACCATTACGAATGGGGAAAGGAGATGAGAGAGACCCGTTCACCCGCACCTGTGTGCTGGGGTTATCATACAGGGCGAGTATACGCCTCAGCATGTGTGGGCCAATACCTAATTGAGTTAGCGAAGCCTCTAGGAACCCCCAGTCCACCCGATCAAACGCCTTCTCGGCATCCAAGGAGAGGAGCATCAGCGGTTGGTGGCGGGCTATGGCCCTGTGTACGATCGAGAATGTGCGTACAGTGTTGTCACTGGCCTCAAGAGAACGCATGAAGCCAGACTGATCGGGGTGAACTAGGGGTCCCAGAACCGCCGCCAAGCGATTCGCGAGCAATTTTGCAAACAATTTCGTGTCTACGTTAAGGAGGGATATTGGTCTATAGCTGGAGCATTGGTTAGGGTCCCTCCCCTTCTTTGGTATGACTGTGATGTATGCTCTGAGAGACGAGGCAGGGAATCCTGTAGTGGGGGTGATGCTATTAAAGGATTTGCACAGTATGGGGATTAATTCGGCCCTCAATGTTTTGAAGAATTTCTCCGTGTAGCCGTCCGGTCCCGGGCTTTTCCCGGACGGCAATTCCTTAATCGCTTCCTCAATTTCCGCATCTGCGAACGGCTCCTCTAATGCAACTATCGCAGATTCGGGCAGTGTGGGAAGGGCAGTCTGCCGAATATATTCATCCAATGTATGGGGGGGGTCCCGGAGGGGTCGGGTCAGCAGGTGTGGGCGGTAGATTATATAGGTCCGTATAGTATAATTCAAAGGCTCGCAGAATATCCTTCGTGAGATAGATCTTAACGCCCTCCCGTGAGGCAATGGACGGGACATATAATGCTGCTCGTTTAGTTCTAAGGGCCCTCGCTAGAGTCTTGCCGGGTTTGTTACCCCACTCATAGAAGGAGCTAGCGCAATGTTGTCTGAACCGTTTGTACGAGTCGTTCAGAAGGGTGTTGATGTCATGGCGGACCTTAATGAGGTCTCGTAGAGTGGATTCCTGGAGAGACTGTTTGTGAAGCGTCTCCAGTTTTCTGAGCGTCTCGAAGAGACGTCGCAGTTTGGCTGCTTTCTCCCTTTTGAGCCGGGAGCCATGGCTGATCAACACCCCTCTCAGGACACATTTGAGGGCCTCCCATTGGGTCGGAAGCGGGGTGGGGTCAGAGTCGTGATCTCTAAGAAAGTGGGATATGGGGGATTTCAGGTCTGACAAACAAAGAGAGTCTAACAACAGCGACTCATTGAGACGCCACGTGAACCGAGGTGTACTAAGGGAGGGGAGTGAGAAAGTGCAATAGACCGGAGCATGATGAGAGACATATGTTACCAATGTATGTGGATGTAAGGCGAGGGAGATGAAAGTGTGGTAAGAAGATGTAGTCTATTCTACTATACGTGCCATGAGGACTAGAATAGAACGTATAGTCCCTATCAGAGGGGTGCTGGACGCGCCATGTATCACACAATTGCATGTCGTGTAGAAGACGTCTGAGTTTGTTCAACTGACTGTAAGAAACTGTCGTATGTTGGGAGGAGGTGTCTAGTAGGGGCTGTAGAGGAACATTAAAATCCCCACCCAATATCAGCATTCCCTGCGCAAACGAAGACAGTTTTTCAAGGGTTCTTGTGAGATAAGAGATTTGAGCGCTATTGGGCGCATACATAGTCGCTACTGTGACCACTTGGTCAAGAACCTGGCCACGAATGAACAAGAATCTGGCGTCAGGATCCGACATAACTTCCTGAACTACAAAGGGAAGCAAGCGGTGAAAACCAATCGACACTCCCTTGGAACGAGAATCAGGATTGGAGCTATGGTGCCAAGTAGGATAGTACCGACTCATCCTATCTGGAAGATGGCCTGTCTTAAAATGGGTTTCCTGCAGGCAAAGAATGCCCACCTTTCGCTTGTGCATATGGTATGTGACCCGGGCTCTTTTCTCGGGGACATTAAACCCCTGGACATTAAGGGTGGCTAGGGTTACAGTAGACATACTCACGACATACTGGGTGTAGGCAACCGGGAGAGGCTGGTGAGATCAGGAGGAGGAGGTGACGAGCAGGGACCAAGAGATCTGTGGGGAAAAAAGAAAAGGAGAGAAAGAGGAACCGTTAGTCAGAAGGAGGCAGTGGGAGCAGAGGAAGGTCAGGAGTGAAGGAGAGGGGAGGAGGGGGGGGTAGGGGGAAGAGAAAACAACAACAACAAAAAAAAAAAAAAGAGAAAAACAAATCACAAAACAAAAAAGCAAGATGTCTTGCAGGTAATCAACTATATGCAGGAAGTCCGTCTGCAATGTAGGCGCGTGTAGCACGCACCCGTCCTATTGGGGGGGGGGGGGGGAGGGAGAACAATCAGGTGAACCGTATACCAACAAAGTCACCAGTCCTAGGTGGTGTAGGTCGAAATCGGTAAACATGACAATGAGTGTCCGTCTGCGGCCATGACACAACTCGCTAAGGAAACAATCAACAGTAACCAGGGGGGGGGGGGGGAGTGATGGTCATCAAAGCAATTATGGGACCAGGATCAAGTCCAACAAGGCAGAGTGTGGTGGATCTAGAGAAAGAAAAACATAGGGGACATAGTAGAGTCCAGGGCAGTCCACTGCTCCACAGTAGGCCATCATGGCAGTGTAGGTTAAGCTTCCGAGGAGGGGCCCTCCGGGCGCGGTCTGGGGCGTCTTTGACGTTGGGGCATCGGCCAGTCCGGATGCGGCCTTCTAGTAGCCATACGTTGGTGAACTCCAAGGCTTGGAGGAGGGGAGAATGGATCTCTGAGGAACTCCGACCATTCAGGCAGTGTCAGAGGAGGTAAGTCAAGGGTCTCCAGAAATCGAGATAAATCACCAGGAACACGTAGGGCGACAGTGGTGTCCCCCGAGGTGACATAGAGTGCAAAAGGAAAACCCCATCTGTAAGGTAGGCGACGTTCTTGAAGAGTACGGAGCAGTGGTCGGAGCAGCGCCCTCTGGCGGAGAGTACGTCTCGATAGGTCAGGGTATATTTGTATGTTGGCACCGTCAAAGTCCAGGTCTCCATTCATACGAACTTTCTGCATGATCTGTTCCTTCAGGGTGTACTTGTGTATGCGGCATATAACGTCTCTGGGACGAGTAGGATCCGTGCTGGGGGCTCTGAGGGCTCTGTGTACCCTGTCTATCTCTATGTGCGTCTCCGGGGGTCGGCCTAGAATCAGATTAAAAATCCCGGTGACTGTGGGAAGGAGGTCTTGAGCGCGAGTGGCTTCAGGGAGCCCCCTAAGTCGCGCATTATTCCGCCTACTCCGATTCTCAATGTCATCCAAGTGGTCAGCCAGAACATGGTGGGTATGAGCATGTGAGTCCATGGTGGAGCGCATCTCTGAGATAGAGGAGAGCACTGTAGTTTGGAAAGACTCAAGGGCCTCAACCCTCCCTTGGAGAGCCGTCACTTCTTGCTGCACGGGTTGTAAGTCACGCTGCCAGGCTAGTTTCAGGTCCTGTGCCAATGCAGAGACATCCGCTTTAGTGGGGAGGAGAGCCAGCAGCGCCTGCAGTTCAGGGTGGCCCTTTAACAATGCAACAGCTTGAGCAGGAGGGGGCAGAGAGGACGTGAATGGGACCACTGGGTCGCACTGGGGATCTCCATGGAAGTCATGCGAGGCCTGCGTGTCCCTTGGCACAGAACCCCTTTGGGTCAGGGAGGGGGCAGCCTGGAGAGAGGAGGCAAGAAAGGGAAGTCCACTGTTTAAGTCTCCTGGGATAGGGAACAGGGGGGTGGTGTGAACTGCAATCCCCTCACGGTGGTATACCGAGGAGTCCTCCGCGGCAACTTCCCCATCTGAGGAGGAGGACTGGGTAGCCTGAGGGCAGGGGGGGTTCCTGAAAATTGCAGGGATGCTTTGGGAGAGGGACGGAGAAGGAGCCCTCCTAGCAGTAGGGGCAGGCAGCACCGGTCTCTCAAGGGCTTCACCGTGATGACCCTGGGCAGGACCCCCCCATTCACCAACCTGTATATCGCCCGGATCAGAGTATTCTCTGACAGTGGCCTGCTCCATCCCGGCCTCTGATGACCATGAGGGGGAGAGCGGCTGTCTCTGTAGCTGGGAGTGCGATCCGGCGCCTACTTGCATGCGCGCCTCAGTGCGGTCTTGAGTCTGTGCGCCCTGCTGTGGGGGAGGCTGAGGCCCTGGGATCTTCGCCGACTTCTCCGCTGCGGCGGGCGATGTCGAAACTTGTGTCCGCAACGGGAGATGCAGTAGGGCAGGTAGGTGTCTGTTCTCCCCGTGTTTCATCGCAGCGGTCGGGCCGATGCTCAGCGCTGCTGTAGAAGAGGGAGGGGCCGGAGCACGATCAGCTCCCTGAGCCCGCGCCATCTTGGACTGGCCCGCCGTTCTAGCCAGTGTCTCTCTGAGCGCCCTCAGGGGCTCAAAATAGTTGGAGATCGGGACAGCAGGTGCCTGGGACTGTCCCTGGGTCTTTAGGCGTTTGTTGGACCGTCTGGCTCCCATAAGATCAGTAAATAACCCCCTGGAAACAGGCCGTGGAGACGGAGCACTGAGGTCCTGCTGCTTCTTCTTCACATGGCAAACCACGCCCCCCTGCATACTAATTTTCTTACAAAAAGTTAGATAATTTTTTTTTTTTAAACAGTAAGCTAAAACAAAACCTATATAAATTTGGTATTATTTGAATTGTGATGACCTACAGAATAACAATAATAGCTCAGATTCATCAAACTTTGTGAGAGAAAAACTAGAGTGATTTTCCCACAGCAACCAATCACAGCTCAGGTTTCACTTTACCAGAGCTTGTTAGCTGAGCTGTGATTGGTTGCTGTGGGAAAATCACTCAGTTTTTTCTCTCACAAAGTTTGATAAATCTGGACCAATGTGTCATTGTTACCGAAAGGTGCACTAGGTAGAAACAGAAGCCCCCAAAAGTTGCAAAGGTTTTTTTTTTAGTTTTACATTTTTTGTTGGTTTCCCTGTACATTTGGAAGTAAAATGAGTGATGTCTTTACAAAGTACAATTGGTGACACAAAAAACAATCCCCCACATGGGTCTTAAGATGGAAAAATAAGAGTTATGTCCATTTGAAGGCGAGGAGGAAAGAACAAAACCTAAAAAAAGTCGCCCATGAAAGAGTTTATTTACACAGGGCTCACCAGAACCTTGAACCAGTACTGTGTTTAGACTTCCCTGTGTATATTACTTTCCCGGGCCTCGGCAGCTATCTAAAATGATAGTTTCTCTGACACACAAGCATTTCAGAGTAAGCCATAGGCCCTGATTTACTAAGTAAGTAAGGAGATACTGCTGTCTAATGTCTTATACTTAGCTTGTACTGCCACTGACCCCTCCACCTGCCCTATGTGTACATATTCTTAATCTTGTTTGTGCCATGGTACGTAGTAAGTATGCACTATGGACACAGTGCTGTGCTGCCCACATTAACCCTAAGCGTAAAGAACTTCCACCAATAGTGAACTCAAGGATCATCAGGTTCACAGCCGCCTTATTGCCTGTACTATATTGTATAATTTGTGAGGATTCCACTATAGACTGTCTGACTGCACTCCTAATCCATAGTGCCCCAGCGGTAGGACCCCCTGCGTTCTGAAACTTATCCCCTACGCTTAGGATAGGGGATACGTTTTCCTGTGCTGGAGAACTCCTTTAATGCATCAGATTGCCTGCAATTATTGGCCGAGTGGCAGAGGCGGGGACCCATACAGGAGATCACGGGGATCCCAGCGTTCGGACCCCCCACAATCAGACACTTATCTCTTATACTGTGGATAGGGGTGAAGTCAACCACAGATCTCCTTTAAGAAAACAGGCCTGCGCAGGGCTCTAGTAGAGAGCAAATCAGTTCACGCACTTCAGTAATACCGGTTTACCAGTGAAATGCTCATTTTGATTGGTCAGATCTTAGAGGTATTCACATGAGCCACAGATCTGGACTGTCTGTAGCATTGTATGTTGAGTCTGGTTTCAATGTACAACAGTCCAAGAGCATTGTATGTTGTCAAATTGTAACTTGAAGGATCATTATAAATGACTTGTGAATTCTGTGAACTGAATGGACTACTGAACTGATATGCAGATTGAAACCAGATAGTCTAGTTCATTCAGATGCTTATGACTGTGCACAGCAGTTCCATCTATAGTAGTTGGAGCTACTGATTCACTGAATTCATGAAAGTCACTGCTGCTGCTCCTGGCAT
Source organism: Hyla sarda (assembly GCF_029499605.1). NCBI lineage: Eukaryota > Metazoa > Chordata > Amphibia > Anura > Hylidae > Hyla > Hyla sarda. Next base: position 281,866,881 of record NC_079194.1, on the reverse strand, counting down.
ATTTAGCACAGAGTGGCGGTGTGGTACAGGAGCTGCTGCAATCAGCAAAGCCTGAACCTCTGATGTAACATGGGAAGTGATATTATTACAAAAACAGGTTGGTTCAGTAAATCTCCACAAACACATGGGAGAAGTCTAGGCGGTGCACTTTCGCAAGTTTTTCTTTACTAGGCTCTTGTATGTTCTGGGTTGCATTGGGTTTTACAGTGAGTAAGCTGGAGCTGCAGTGCTGAATCATTCCCTGTTTAATCACTACCATCTGCTTTAGTTGATGGCGAACTAATCTTTACCTGGAATGTGAACATGAAGAGTTAAGTCACTATAAATCTCTTCATTTTAAACAGATTATTTCTAACTACTCATCACTAGACATGTCATTGGATAGGTGTGAGGCTGCTCCACATAGGTCACAATGGTGCACATATAGAAAGTTTGGTGAAATGTGGGGCTTTCTGTCAACCTGTAAGTCACATGACCTTGTGCGCATTTACAGCCATAACCCGCCATTAGGAGAAATTGGATAGAGGCAAAATATGACAAGAGAGTTTATTACACTACAATATGGAACCTGACAGACCTAACTCAGCTCTGCACAGGTAGGGACCCAACAGATTTGCCAGTACCACACCCAGTCTGCCTACCCCCACCTCTATCAGATCAATAGTGTTACCTCACACTGAACAAAGTGACATGGTATGAAAACCTCCCTGCGAAGTAGTCCGGCATACCAAAAAGTGGTTCAGTGTCCTGCAGAGTGGCCTGATGTCTTACAGAGTGGTCAAGCACCCGATAGAGGCGAACCAACACTCTGCAAAGTGGTCTGGCATTCCGTAGAATGATATGGCACACAGTACAGTGGCCTGACAGTAAAAAATAGCTGCTACAAATCAGTGTAAACTGGGGCATGTATTGTTATTGAAAACAATGGGCAAGCAGAGCATGTTTTGTGACATGTATTTTGGTACTTAGTCAAACAATGGATGAATGTCCAGCTCACCTTCACACTTGTGCGTGCACAGATCCGCACCCGGTCCGGTGCTAAACTTCAAGGAAAAGAACACAACCGATCCAGCACTAAGGAAAACTTGCAGCTTTATTCATGTACACGAACACGAGGTTACACACAGGTAAAATCAGGTCAGGACAACGACAGACGCATTTCAAGCGCATGCGCGCTTTTCATCGGTGACATCATGTATTGCACAGGTGAGGTCTTTTATACTCTGCCTGGAGGGTGTGACTTGAAAAGATTCCTCCTTGGGAAAATCCTCTCACAGTGCAATGCATGTTACAATGGAATTTAAAACACACATTAAAACATATAATATGATTAGACAAAGTTCACATTACATAAATGGAGAACTAGCAGCAATGATTCAAGCGGTTTTAACCTGTAATCTCTCTTTATGGAAAAACCGCATTCGTATCAGTTCACACCTAATTTAAGGATCACAAAATTTTAGTTTGATTTAAATTTAAACTGCTGCAAATTATATTGACAGGAGAATCATTGGAATATATTGAATGGATAAAACAAGTTACCTTGGGACAATTGTATTCATGTATTGTTCAATAATGAAACAATAATTCTTTCCGTATATTCATGCCAAAAGGTGTTCTGGTGCCTAATGTAAATTGCCAATATGCTTCTCTGTCTAACAGTTTTTTACGTATGCACACTTTTCTGACTCCTAATTTGACATCTTCTATACCATATATTTTGAATCTGGATAGATTTCCATTGTGCATTGTCAGGAAGTGTTGGGATGCTGCTGATTTATTGCTTATGGTGGTATTGTTGATATCATTTATATGTTCCAACGCACACATTTTTAATTTGCGTGTCGTTTGTCCCACATATTTGAGATTGCAAATGGAGCATTCAATAATGTACACTACATTGTGTGTTTCACAATTTATATAATCTTTAATAGAATATTTTTTACCTCCATCTGCACTTTCAAACATTTTAGTGGGACATGCAAAGTTGCAGGTGCGGCAAACTCTTTGGCCACATTTGAAAAAGCCTTTCTGTGCCATCCAGGTTGAACTTGTCCCGAATTCAATAATTAAGCTCGGTGACAATTTGTTACCAAGCGTGGGGGCTTTTTTGGCCACTATGTTACACCCTTGACTCAAAATTCTAAATAATATTTCATCTCGTCTGAGAAAATGGAGATGTTGCATGATAGGTTTTTTTATTTGATGAAAATAAGGTGAATATGTCAAGGCTAATGTCGGTTTATTAGTTATGTTCATGTTATCTTTTTTCTGTGGTGGATGTATTAAAGTATTACATTCTTTTTTGGCTACAATATTCTTAGCTCTTTTTATTGTTTGGGTTTTGTAACCCCTTTTTTTGAGTCTATTTGATAATTGTTCAGATTGTTCTATGAACACAGCTGGATTTGAACAATTGTGTTTTAATCGGGTGAATTCCCCCACTGGAATAGCTCTGATTGTGTGAGCAGGATGATTGCTATTGGCTTTCAACAATGTATTGCCTGAAATGGGCTTTCTGTAAGTGGATATGGATATGGTTTCACATGGAGTTCCCTCTAATGCTAGATCTAAGAACACCATGTGTTTGTTATCCAAATGATAAGTAAATTTTAGGTTGTACTCATTAGTATTTAGGTATTCTAAAAATTGTGGTACGGGAGATTCACCTCCCTCCCAGATCAGAAGGATGTCATCTATGAATCTCTCGTACCACAAAATATTGCCAGAAAAAGGATTTGATGCAGAAAAGATAAACTGCGACTCCCAAAAGGACATCGTCAGATTAGCTAATGAGGGGGAATGTCTCGGCCCCATGGAAACTCCACTTTGTTGTACGTAATATAAGACAAAATAATTACGTGACATAAAGAACCACACTGTCATTTTTATGAATTCACATTAGTTCATTGGTGTATTGACTGTGATGTTTAAGATGGTAGTCTAGGGCATGCATGGCTGTGATCCATGGGATGCTGGAGTACAAAGACGCCACATCGCATGACAGCCATGCATGCCCCGGGCACCATCTTCTAGATTCAAATGCCCTTAAGATGTCACCTGAGTCTTTGAGATAACCTGGTACTCGCTGAACTAAAGGCTGTAGCAGGTGATCAACCCACATGGATAGGTGTTCTAATAAAGACCCTCCACTTGACACAATGGGTCTCATGGGGGGTGGGTTGATTCCTTTTTGTGTTTTAGGGAGACCATATAATATTGGAATTAGGGGCTCTTCTATAAACAAGAAAACTCTGTCTCTTTGTGAAATGACACCAAGTGCCAAACCTTCTTCCAATAATTTGGAAAGTTCAGCTTGATATTTGGGAGTAGGATCTTGTGCCAGGGTTTTATATGTATTGCTATCTGCGAGCATTGATTTCACCTGATCCATGTAGATAGTTTTATCCAACACCCTGACAACTCCCCCTTTATCTGACATTTTGTTACAATGTCATCAAAAGATGACAATTCTTCTAATGCTTTTCTTTCATCAGGGGATAAGTTGTCACAATGTTTGGACTGTACCAGTAATTGATTATTCATAGCTATCAGGTCCTCTTCTATAGCCTGCTGGAACAGATCCATTCCCTCTGTTCTAGAAGAGATGGGGTAGAAGTATGGATTCTCATTTTTATGTCCCGCATTGGTTTCTATGGATTTAGACATAGAATCCGACTCCCACCATGAGTCCCAACATGATTTGTTCTGCAGAGGTTAACTCTTTGAATTCATTAACACTTGACACATTTTCATATGCATTTAAACCAGATTCATCATTTTTTATAAATTTCAAAAAAAAAATTTTTTACAGTGAGGTTTCTCACAAAGCGATTTACTTCGCATAATGTCCCGAACACATTTAGACAATTAATAGGGGAAAAGTTCATACCCTTGGAGAGCAAAGATAATTGAGCAGTTGTTAACTCACGTTTAGATAAGTTCAATACATCATTTATTTTGGTACCTGGCTCCTCAATCAGGGCGTTGCGACTTCTTGTATGCTTCCTCCCCCCCTCCCCCCGCCTGTATTTTTTTGGTTTGCGCTTGGCGTTTTTTGCTCTTTTGTACTGGCCAGCAGAGGTGGAGGCTTGTTGGAATGTAGAAGGATTATCCGATTCAGAAGTATCTCCATTTTGATCTGTTTCATATTCCGAAGAGCTAAATGTGACGTGTTGCTTTTGATTTGGCATGCGTTTTTTGTTTCTTGTTTTTTTCTTTAACCTCTTCAGGACATAGGGCGTATGGATACGCCCTGCATCCCGAGTCTTTAAGGACCGAGGGCGTATCCATACGCCCATGGGAATTCCGGCCCCCACCGCTAGCCGGTTGGGGACCGGAGCCGGATGCCTGCTGAAATCGTTCAGCAGGCATCCCGGCATATCACCCAGGGGGGTCATTATGCCCCCCCATGTCGGCGATAGCCGCAGATCGCTGGACAATTCAGTCCAGCGATCTGCGGCGATTCCGGGTCAATTGGGTCTCCAGTGACCCAATGACCCGGAATTACTGGCTGTTCGGGGCCGTCTCTGACGGCCCCGAACAGCCAGAGCCTGCAGGGGTGAGGTGGCACTGGTGCCACCTCACGATCGCCCTGATTCGTCGGCCGGATTACCGGCCGACCAATCAGGGCGCCTGCTGCGGGTGTCACTCCCGCACCCGTTCCGCCCCTCTTCTGGAGGACGTGAGCGGGTGCGGGACGTGCACCCCGGATGCTGGGGACTCCGATCCCCGGCGCCCCTGTTGGGATCGGGGCCCCAGGAGCAGCTGCGGCGGCGGGACTGACCTGCAGCGTCTGGATCGTTGGAGGTGAGTGACAGCCTCCTGCTGTTGCTTAGCAACAGCTCCCAGCATGCTAAAAGGGCATGCTGGGAGCTGTAGTTATGCAACAGCAGGAGGCAGACCACCATAACTCCCAGCATTCCCTTATGGGCATGCTGGGACTTATGGTTTTGCAACAGCTGGAGGCACATTCTTTCTATGGAAAAGTGTACCTTCAGCTGTTGTATAACTACAACTCCCAGCTTGCACAAACAGCTAAAGTGCATGCTGGGAGTTGTAGTGCTGCATCTGCTGGTTGCATAACTACAACTCCCAGCATGCCCGTTGGCTGTCGGTGACTGCTGAGAGTTGTAGTTTTGCAACAGCTGAAGGCACACTGGTTGTGAAACTCAGAGTTTTTTTTTACCTAACTCAGTGTTTCACGACCGGTGTGCCTCCAGCTGTTGCAAACTACAACTCTCAGCAGTCACCGTACACCATGCACCGTACATGCTGGGAGTTGTAGTTTTGCAACAGCTGGAGGCACACTGGTTGTGAAACACTGAGTTAGGTCACAAACTCAGTGATACATAACCAGTGTGCCTACAGTTGTTGCAAAACTGCAACTCTCAGCAGTCACCGACAGCCAACGGGCATGCTGGGAGTTGTAGTTATGCAACAGCTGGATGTCCCCCCCAATGTGAACGTACAGGGTACACTCACATGGGCGGAGGATTGCAGTAAGTATCTGGCTGCAAATTTGAGCTGCCGCAAACTTTCTGCTGCAGCTCAAATTGCCAGCGAGAAACTACTGTGAACCCCCGCCCGTGCGACTGTACCCTAAAAACACTACACTAACACAAAATAAAATAAAAAGTAAAAAACACTACATATACACATACCCCTACACAGCCCCCCTCCCCTCCCCAATAAAAATGAAAAACGTCTGGTACGCCACTGTTTCCAGAACGGAGCCTCCAGCTGTTGCAAAACAACTCCCAGTATTGTCGGACAGCCGTTGACTGTCCAGGCATGCTGGGAGTTTTGCAACAGCTGGAGGCACCCTGTTTGCGAATCACTGACGTAGAATACCCCTATGTCCGCCCCTATGCAATCCCTAATTTAGGCCTCAAATGGGCATGGCGCTCTCACTTTGAAGCCCTGTCGTATTTCAAGGCAACAGTTTAGGGTCACATATGGGGTATCGCCGTACTCGGGAGAAATTGTGTTACAAATTTTGGGGGGTATTTTCTGCTTTTACCCTTTTTAAAAATGTAAAATTTTTGGGAAAACAAGCATTTTAGGTAAAAAAAAATTTTTTTTTACATATGCAAAAGTCGTGAAACACCTGTGGGGTATAAAGGTTCACTTAACCCCTTGTTACGTTCCCCGAGGGGTCTAGTTTCCAAAATAGTATGCCATGTGGTTTTTTTTTTGCTGTCCTGGCACCATAGGGGCTTCCTAAATGCGGCATGCCCCCAGAGAAAAATTTGCGTTCAAAAAGCCAAATGTGACTCCTTCTCTTCCGAGACCTGTAGTGCGCCAGCAGAGCACTTCTCACCCCCATATGGGGTGTTTTCTGAATCGGGAGAAATTGGGCTTCAAATTTTTAGGGGTATTTTCTGCTATTACCCTTTTTAAAAATAAAAAAATTTTGGGAAAACAAGCATTTTAGGTAAAAATTTTTTTTTTTTTTTACATTTGCAAAAGTCGTGAAACACCTGTGGGGTATTAAGGTTCACTTTATCCCATGTTACATTCCCCGAGGGGTCTAGTTTCCAAAATGGTATGCCATGTGTTTTTTTTTTTGCTGTTCTGGCACCATAAGGGCTTCCTAAAGGTAACATGCCCCCCAAAAACCATTTCAGAAAAACGTACTCTCCAAAATCCCCTTGTCGCTCCTTCCCTTCTGAGCCCTCTACTGCGCCCGCCGAACACTTTACATAGACATATGAGGTATGTCCTTACTCGAGAGAAATTGGGCTACAAACACAAGTAAAAATTTTGTCCTTTTACCCCTTGTAAAAATTCAAAAATTGGGTCTACAAGAACATGTGAGTGTAAAAAATGAAGATTGTGAATTTTCTCCTTCACTTTGCTGCTATTCGTGTGAAACACCTAAAGGGTTAAAACGCTGACTGAATGTCATTTTGAATACTTTGGGGGGTGTAGTTTTTATAATGAGGTCATTTATGGGGTATTTCTAATATGAAGACCCTTCAAATCCACTTAAAACCTGAACTGGTCCCTGAAAAATACTGAGTTTGAAAATTTTGTGAAAAATCGGAAAATTGCTGCTGACCGTTGAAGCCCTCTGGTGTCTTCCAAAAGTAAAAACACGTCAGTTTTATGATGCAAACATAAAGTAGACATATTGTATATGTGAACCAAAAAAAAATTTATTCGGAATATCCATTTTCCTTACAAGCAGAGAGCTTCAAAGTTAGAAAAATGCAAAATTTTCAAATTTTTCATCAAATTTACGGATTTTTCACCAAGAAAGGATGCAAGTATCGACAAAAATTTACCACTATGTTAAAGTAGAATATGTCACGAAAAAACAATCTCGGAATCAGAATGATAACTAAAAGCATTCCAGAGTTATTAATGTTTAAAGTGACAGTGGTCAGATGTGCAAAAAACGCTCCGGTCCTTAAGGCCAAAATGGGCTCCATCCTGAAGGGGTTAAGACAGATCTTGGTGTGACTCCTGTGGAGTCCCAGCGTCCCCAGTCGTATTGCTGCTTTAATTCAAAATCACGAATATCCCTTTGTAATTTTGTTTTTTTCGTCTCCATAATATGTTCTTCCATTTTGGAGATGCGATCATTGTTTTTTTTTTTAATAAGTCCTCATATTCAATGTTCCCCTTATATGATTCCAAATCCTGTTCTAATTTTTGGATATCTGAATTAAGGGTTTGCATTTTCAGTGTCTCATATTTTACAATGATATTCATGAATTTTGTTGAGCACACAGTTATTGCTTTATGCCACTCAGCAAGCATCTCGTCGCAATATATAGCGGTTGGGATTTTTTTTAATTCTTAATCCACGTGGTATGATTTCCTTGCTTAAATAGTTAGTGATAGTACAGTTCCACCACATTTTGGTTTCTTGAGCCTTGAGTTTCTCCAAATTGTGCATTGTAACTCTCAGATTCACAGAGCTGGGTTCCTGTCCATTGGCAGATGAAAACAGGTTTGCAGCTTTTTGTGTGCGGTCCATGGTGTGAACAAAATGCTGTGGTTCACCCAGATTTTACCTGTGTGTATCCTCGTGTTCATGTACATGAATAAAGCTGCAAGTTTTCCTTAGTGCTGGATCGGTTGTGCTCTTTTCTTTGGTACTTAGTGCATGACAAAATGTGTGCTCTGTAAAAACCCAGCCTACTTCTCTATGTAGATTGGAATTTGTTTTCATAGAACCATGGGCCATGGACATGTATTGTGTACACAATTCAATAGAATATCTAGCAGTAGCCTGATTTGATGCTAATGTTGCTATTCAGAGCTGAGAATAGGGTCCAGGGAAGAGCTCGCTACAGAGAGATCAGGGCAAATTTGTGGAATTATGAAAATCACAGGCTCAATAGACATGTTAATGATATGCAAATGATAAAATAATGCAAACGAAATATTGACAACATCTTTATTTATTCAGCATTAGTGTTGAGCGGCATAGGCCATATTCGAATTCGCGAATATTCGCGAATATATGGTCGAATATTCGTCATATATTCGCGAATATTCGCATATTCGTTATCTCCTCGTTTCATTTTCGCATATGCGAAAGTTCGCGTATGCGAAAATTAGCATATGCGAAAATTAGCATATGCGAATTTTCGCACGCCAGTCTCACACAGTAGTATTACAGCCTTCTTTACACCACACAAGCTGGAAGCAGAGAGGGATGATCACTGTGATGTGTACTGTGAAGAAAAAAAAAAAAAAAAAAGAATATTCGTAATTACGAATATATATCGCTATATTCGCGAAATTCGCGAATTCGCGAATATGCGATATTCGCGAATAATATTTGAATTGCGAATATTCGCGAGCAACACTATTCAGCATATAGTATGAGAGCTGCACTAAAAGAATACATGCACATACACACCTAGGCATGCTATCAGTGAGGCTATTAATTGCTGTCTGACGAATGTTCTGCTACGATAAATGCACTTGGGACAAAATATCAAGATCCGATGCTAGCAGCTCCCTTTGCAATTGCCGATCAAATATGTCTCGTGCTTGTTGGAAGACAAGCCCAGAGCCGCTTCAGGCCATGGGGGATTGCTGGCACTGCTATGTTGAAAGACTGCTCCTGGGACTACTTTGGAGAAATGGCTGTACTACTGGTTTCATGACCAAATCAATGTACTATCGAACCGTTAGTGTATCTGGAATTAAGACTAGAGGGGCCCAGCTATTGTACATTATGCCACCCCACACTATAATCCCTGTAGTAGTACTGTTATGATGTTCCCTTGTGAAAGTCTATTTATGGCATTTGCCCACATTGTCCCCAGACTAATGACAGGCTCATTGCTATTGCTTTCGGGACAAAAGCGGGACTATGAGCCATGCTTCTAATCTGACAATCTACCCGTGCAGGGGTTCTCCTTATGCTATCATTCCAGTTCGTCTTTGGTCTCACTGGGACACACAATGTTGAACAGTGCTGACATCTTGACCTAAGCATATAGCAATCTGCCAAAATGATAAACAATGGTCTTTCAGTTCAAAGATGCTGTCCATCTCAGTTTGGAACAAGTGGTGATAACTGACACATAGACTAACGGGAGGCATCGCACAATAATATTGTACTGAATGAATCCTATTTTTGAGGTATCATGTGGCTAAAATAAATTGCTTTAGATCTGGCTTTTTCAATTTGGCTCGTGAGTGGCTTAAAATATGTCGAGTGGGCACTTCCTGCATGTCAAAACAAAAGCAGGAAGTGCTGCTCAGCTGGGATCTGGCACCATCGGCTCTGAAATCCATGTGGTGGTCTTTTATGTCTGAGGCCAGTGTGCGAGTCATGAGTCAAGCATCGAATTAGGGCCACACGTGGGATATTTCTAAAACCTTCAAAACTGGGATCTGAAGTAATGGGGTAATAATTTCTGTTAAAACCTGCTGTGTTACACCTGCTGTGTTTTTCTAAACTTTTGCAAAATCTTTGCATTTTTCACAAATAAATACTAATGGGTACATATTCAAAAACTAATTCTAAGGAAGTATGAACTTATGCTGTCTAAAATTGCACCAGATTTTTAACAGAGACTTAAAGGACATGTCTGGTGCTCACTTTTCTTATTGTATCCGTTCCGGGCTGCAAAAAAACAAACTTTCTCTTACCTGCCTAAGTTCCCCCCGGTGCCCGGTACAGGTGTTCGGTCCCCGGGCTGTATTCTTCTTACTTCCTGTTAGCCCGGCACGTCACACGGAGCTTCAGCCTATCACCGGCCGCAGCGATGTCCCGCCTCAGCCAGTGATAGGCTGAAGCTCCGTGTGACGTGTCGGGCTAACAAGAAGTAAGAAGAATACAGCCCGGGGACCGAACACCTGTACTGGAGCACCGGGGGAGTGTAGGCAGGCAAAAGAAAGCTTATTTTCTTTTTTCTTTTTTTGCAGCCCGGAACGGATACAATAAGAAAAGTGAGCACCGGACATGTCCTTTAAGCTGTTTAAAAATCTGGCACATCCCACACTGTCTACTCTAAGTTGGCACCACCTACTGGCGTCACGTATTATCACTTTTTTTTTTTTTGGTACACTTTAAGCCTCCTGTTAGGTGGGCAGCTCCCCTCTCACTTCTTAACATTCAGCCTATCTCGATTAACCGCTCGATCTTTATTAACAGACACTTCTTCTCCTGAACTCACAATGTTTGCTATGGGGATTTTCTCCTACTCTGTACAGTTCTTAAAATGGACAGAGGTGTCAGCAGAGAGCACTGTGGTCATGATGTCAGCAGAGAGCTCTGTGTTCCAAAAAGAAAAGAATTTCCTCTGTAGTATTCAGCAGCTAATAAGTACTGGAAGGATTAAGATTTTTTAATAGAAGTAATTTACAAATATGTTTAACTTTCTGGCACAAGTTGATAAAAAAAAAAAAAAACAGAGTACCCTTTTAAACTTCAGAATGACTTCTGAGTTTACAGTGTAGATGCTGTAGGATTTGGACAGTCACAGTGAAGTGCCCATGAGGGGAGTTGGTTAAGTAGTTCAGGACACCTGGAGGAAGTTGTCCCTCTAACAATGTCTCTTGTGTGGTCAGAGTAGCATTGTGGCAGGCTGGGTCTTTTATGCCCCTTGGACCCATGCAACTTTGATAATTGGGGATAGGCACAATAGTGGCGAGTCCTTGAGCCTGGGGTACACTATGAGGAGTTGTCTGGTTGTTAGTGTACCTGTGGTGGTAAATGCAATTGTGGTGTCCCGGTACAGGACCTGGTCCTGTTCCTGTCTAAAGTCTCCTCAGCCAGAGTCCCTTCATTCCCTTAGGGCTCTCCTGCAGGGCTTACTCCTGGTCGCCTCATATAAATTGTATATTGTTTAATATATAAAGATAATATTTGTGGTCAGTGCTAACCGCGTGCTAAGGTCTGGGAAGGAGTAAGAATGACTTACCTGTATGTAGTGAACTCGCCTTCACCTGTAATAAAACATTAAATACCAATACTCATGTATAAACGGTTGAACTTGTGCCTGGAAACCGTGACCGAGGATCAGCCTTAAGTGGGCATCCCCTATGTAAGGATTTATGAAAAAGAGAGGGGGGGAAAGGTGGGTTTCGCCAAACGCAACACACGCACCTGGATGCGGGGCGTGGTGCGTTATATACCTCACGCCCCTCCCACAAATACAGCCTAATTAGGCTTCACACTTGTGGTCAGTGCTAACCGCGTGCTAAGGTCTGGGAAGGAGTAAGAATGACTTACCTGTATGTAGTGAACTCGCCTTCACCTGTAATAAAACATTAAATACCAATACTCATGTATATACGGTTGAACTTGTGCCTGGAAACCGTGACCGAGGATCAGCCTTAAGTGGGCAAAAATGAAAGACAGTTAAGTAGGGTATAAGAAAATGGTTTATTGAATTAAAGAGCCAAATGTTTAAACACGTCAGCCATCTCTACTCGGGGATCTGGAATATATGTGGCAAAGCAGCCTGAACTCCAACGCCCTAACTTTCTAATGATGTGAGGTGGAACCTTGTGTGCAGAAGCTGAGGAAGCTGCGCCAATGCGGAATGAATGGCCCGAAAACTTATTTGCCTCCAGACCCAGGGTATTGATCAGGATACGGACGTGGTTACAGAACTGTGACGTGGTGAGTGCGGCTGAATTGAATGGCAGCAAAGGTGAATTGCCAGGTTTTGTTCCCAAAGCTTGCGTTAAACTTGATAGTACAGCCACGGGGCACCAGGGATTTTCTGAGGGAAAATATTTGATAATAGCCCGCCCCTGGCCGTCTTCGTGACCTTAAGGCTTAGCTCAAACTGGCCCTCTACCCTTATCAATTGTGATATGGCCAAGGCTGGTGAGTGTACTGACCTGCACGTGAATTCCCCTTGGCCGGAGAAAACCGTAGAAGGCTAAGTAAATTGCGGCTTTTAAAACTAAACTGGGCATGAACCCAAACGGTCTCTTGTCCAGAAGGTCTGACATGGAACGGAACAATTCTGCTGAAATGGGAAGGCGGCCTGGGCTGGCAGGTGTTCTGCTGAGCTGAGCCCCTTTGAGTGCTGCCTTGATTGTGTGTACTGACATGATGGACGGTTTGTCAGGGTGAGAGAGGGAGATGAAATGTTGGATGCCGGCTAAATGTTGTTTGATAGTGGAGGGTGATAGATTGCGGGCTGAATGGCAGAAGCCAATGTATGATAGTATGGTTTGTGTATCGTAAGAAAACGGAATGTTGAATGTGGTGAGGAAATATTTGTATGAAGACAGAGCGGCGTCGTATGACTTCTTGGTGCTAGGAGCGAGAGATTTCTTTATAAGTTTAAGCGTGACATTTGAATAATGAGCTAATCCATCCTTAACGTGGCACATGGTGGTGCCGGATAACCCGCGAGATCCGCTTCGGGCATCACCTGGAAGAAAACATCTACTTTAGATCTAGACAAGGCATCAGCTGCCAGATTCACAACACCCGCCACATGTTTACAGACAAAATTGAACTTATGTTGCAGCGAAAGCCATACCAATCTCCTCATAAATTTCATGATTTCAGGTGACTTAGATCTCCCTTTGTTTATGATCTCGACTGTGGACACATTGTCACAGGAGAACTGGACCGTCTGTCCTGTCCAACTGTGCCCCCATGTCTGGGCCGCTGCTACTATGGGGTAAATTTCGAAAAGTGCTGATGTCTTGAGGAAGCTGGCTATGGATAACACCTCTACTGGCCAGCGATCTGCCAACCAGTGACTACCAAATATTGCAGCGAAACCAACAGATGCTGATGCGTCCGAGATGATTCTGGGTGAATCATCCGAGACGGCAGGGATGAACATGGAGATCCCGTTCCATTGTGAGATGTAACTGTCCCACATCACCAAGTCGGCCATGGCCTGGGGGTCGAGATGGATGGGACTATCTTGGGTAATACCTGTTGGAAGTAAGGCAAGTAGACGGGAAGTGAAAGCTCTGCCCTGTGGTATGATCCGCATGGCGAAGGCTAACATGCCCAGTAGGCTCTGGAGCTCTGCCTTTGTGGTGACCCTAGTGACTGTGAATTTGTGTACCATTTCTTGTATCCTGTTTAGCTTCTCGGGAGGGAGGCTGGCCTGTAGTGAAACTGAGTCTAGGACAATACCCAAGAAGGTTAACCTTGTGGTGGGGCCCTCCGTCTTGTTGGGGGACACTGGAACACCAAGAAGAGAAAACAGCTGTAAGAGGCTGGATAGATCCGCAGGGTGAGAAGTGGAAGGTTCAAGAAGCAGGAAGTCATCTAAGTAGTGTAGAACGTGGTGACAGTTCCTAGTATTTACTAAAGCCCAGTGTAATGCTTGTGCGAGTTGGTCGAAAAGCCATGGGCTGCTCTTTGATCCGAAAGTTAGTTTGGTCGCGAAATAGTATGTTTAATGCCATGCCATTTCCAGAGATCGGGGTGTATCGGTAGTAATTTGAAGGCATCTGTGATGTCCGCCTTGGACAACCATGCTGCCGGACCTAGGTGTAGTACCAGCTGGATGGCCTGATCGACAGACGTGTATTTCATCGACACCTCATTTGATGGAATCAGTGAATTTAAGCTAGGAATTGCCGAAGAATGGGGCGCGGACAAATCGTAGATCATTCTTTTTTTATTACTGAATTTGCCCGTCACTACGCCCACCGGGCTTACCCGCCAACTTTCAAAAGGGGGTTGCAGAAAAGGCCCAATGATATAACCCCGGTCGAGCTCCACCTTGAGCAGATCTGATACTACATGGGGTTCCTGGATAGCTGAACGCAAATTTTTGCACTCGAAAGTGCACTGGGGTAAAGCCACTAGACCAGTGTGGAACCCCTGGGTGAAACCATTGATCAACCACTTGACCCAGCTTTGGTCGGGATGATCTATTAGTACTTGTGCCAGAGCCTGTATCCTGACCCCGCCTAGTCATGCTTGCCCTTTTACCGAGCACATTGTACTTGGGTGGGCCCTATAGCATAGGAAACATACATGTAACAATCTGCAATTGTTGTAATTACACGTGGTCAAATTGTAATTGTTGCAGATTTGACTGCGTCCTAAATATCGGACCGGCCGCCCTAGTTTGTCAACTGTAGGAGTGACCTTTGGATTGGAGCCTGACCCGGACGTGCCACCTCTGCTAGTGCTGGCCTCGGGCTGGTGGTTACTACACCAGGCTGTGGAATGGAAGATGGATTGGCAAGTCGCACAGGCCGGTGATTTCAGGCCTGCGAAGTGCTTGCAGAACAGCACTGTGTCCACCAGGCTCCAGTCGGTCATGTGACCGAATTGGCTGTGCGCTGCTGCCGCCTTGGCGGAGAAAGATCGGTGGTAGTCGTAGAAATGACTTCCCCCGTACTTATATGAAAATTCCGTGATTTGATAGAGGTATAGATCCAGCTCCTCCCTACGTTCTGGCTTTGCCGAGCATATTATGTCCCTGTACATACTGAATGCCAGGACGAATTCTTGGAAAGTCAATTTGCGACTTAGCCTGGCATCCTTGCTCTTTAGTACTACTGACAGCTCACCGCAGGCGACTGTCTTTGTCTCCGTGAGGTCTTGAGACGTGATAAGCAATGATGCTAAGTTTATGTCTTTCCCCTCTAATATGTCCTTGCGGATAGAGGCAGGCACGAAATGAGCCGGGGCAATTTTGGGGGCTCCCTCGTGCGTACCTGACACTGCGGCTTGTAGGGTTGAAAGGGTAGCCCCCCTGTCGGGGATCGCCGGATCCCGGGTACTGCCCTGCTCCAGTGAATCCAGTCTGGAGTTGAACGCTGCAATTGATGACATCACGGAGGTCATCATGGTATGCAGTTCGTCAAGGGTAGCTGATGAAGACTGCCCTGGGCCTGTTTCCCCACTCCCTGCCCCTGGGTCAGCCATCAATAACTTGAATAGTTCAGATTTGCGGGCTGATGCCGGAAAAGGAACGTTCCTCCATCAATTTCGGTATAGTCCATGAGCGGTACTTGGAGGACGTGACTCCGCGTTCGGAGCTTCTGGCAGGGGTATCTGGCACCGATAAAGGATCTTCGATATCTGATCCGTGAGACATATTGCCACACTCTGACCTGTCCGGTCCAAGTGGGTGCCGGGGAGAAAGAAGCGAACACTGTGAGAAACAATGACCCTACTGATGCCCCTGCCACCTTTGATAACAATACTGACCTGCCACTCCCTAGCTGATACAACCAATAAACGTCCAATGACCGAAACCTAAGACAACAGAAGACATGTAATTTTAACCTGACCCCCAAAACATGGAAACTTGCTAGAACGGCAGGTGCCCCGTAGAGACAACTGTGAATTGAGCCTGATGGCTCTTAAGAAGGGGGAAGCGTACAGGTGTTGTTGTATGGTGCCATAGCCGAGTGTGGTTATGTGACGGTGTTGAGGCCTGTGCCTCCGTGTGTTTATGGGCCGGTGTGCATGTCATAAGGATTAGGATGCAGCATGTAACAAGACTATTGCTCCGAAGACGTGTCGGTAACAATAGCAACCGTGGCCTCCCCTGAAGAACGTGTCAGGTATCGCGGTAAAACCACGGTCTATGTGTAACAAACGACGTGACCCAGAACCTGGCGGCGGTCCTGTGCAGAGGCCCCTCTGAAGACGTGTCAGAGTCAATGGTAAGACCGACTGCCTATGTGAGAGCTTGTGTGCTGTGGGCCGAGATGTTGAGCGTGACGATAACCGTGATTGTGACGGAACTCATACTGCTCCGAAGGCGTGTCAGTAACAGTATTGAGGCGGTTGCTCCTGAAGATGAGTCAGGATGTATCAGTAGTCCGATGTAAGATTTATTGATTGCTCTGAAGACGTGTCAGTAACAATAAATCTACAGTAATCTCCCCTGGAAGGCGAGCCAGGATATCGGTAACAACTACTGCCTATCCTTGATCATTGTGACACATGTAGCAGTGTGATTTGTGACAACGAGCCTGGCAACCTAAGCCTCATGATTACCGATGACCTGTACCTATCTGGTATTCAACCCACCTGATCTGACCTGATGACAACTGTCCACTGCAAGGACACGGACCGTGCTGTAACTTGCTTGCAACTAACAACCCGTGCTGTGTGACAAACAAATTAAAAAACAACTGCATCAGATTCTATCAACGTGCCTGTGAATGGGATGTATCCAATCATACTTATCATCATCATCATTTAATTGTGTCATGTCTACACATTGTGGTTGTGACAGTATGATACGAGTGCCTGATTGTTTTGGGGAACCTATAGGGATTCGGGTAGCATGACTCGTGACCCAGTTGTGAATCGGGAGCTTGCGCGCATCTGACTCTGAGAGTGGTTGTGTAAGCTGACATGCTGGGGAAATGGTTGACTGCCGAACCGGCCACCGGCAACAACGCTTATTGCCTTGGACCGTCCCTGACCGTTGCCCCCCCCCAGACCTGCCGGCGCCCTGCGGGACACCCGCGGCGGGCGAATGGCCCCGCCGCTGATGCCCCACCGGACCCCCCCCCCCTTCCCTCCGGGTGGAGCGAAAATGCCCCGCAATAACTAGTGTTGGACCTGTAGCCCCCCTGTGGTACAGTGCTGGCCCCACCCACTCAGGTGCCTGCCGGGGATCCCCCGACCCCCCCCCCCGACCGGCATGGGGGACGCTGACTCCCCGGGCCCCACAAAGGAAAACGCGGAAATTAGCCCCTGCCGGCATCCCCGCCGGACCTGGCAACATGCCAGACCGACAGGGATACCGCGATTCTCCGTCCGACCAACTGCCGATCGTAGCCGTACGTGGACGGCGCCGCCCCATGTGAGTCCCCATGGAATCGACGCCGGCCCCGCACGGTACTCGGCCGACAAACTGCGCCCCCCTCCAGTTGTGAGGAGAAACAGGTGGGCGGAATTCCCAGCGTGCTGGGGTTCGCCCCAGCCCGGCGAGGGAGATGCAAACGGGGCGCCCCGACACCCCCGCCGGACACTAGACCGACAGGAATGACGAGACTCCACGTCCGCACCGCCCGGGTGCCGAGAGGTGCGTGTGGATGGTGCCGCTGACCACGTGGTACGGCGCTGGCCCCTCCCCTCCTCTGGATAGTCACGCCTCCCCTGCGCCTGACACTAGGGAAACTGCCCCCGACCGCCGGGTGGTCTTAGACTGGGAGCATGCCAGACACCGGAATCCCCCGCAACCCCCCTCCCCCCCCCCCCTCCCCCCCCCCCCCGAGATCCCCGCCAGACAACCAGAAAACGAGACAGACGCTCCGGTACCCGCCCGGATCCCCGCGTGAGTACCGGCTCCCTGCGCTGAATAGTGCGGGATCCCTCCCCTGTTCCCTCCCTGCTGCCCTGGAATGGGGAAAACATTCGCTAACGTGACACGTGGGCCGGCCACTGGAGCCCGGGGACACGTGAAACCTCATAGTGCAGACATTGAAAACCCCATAACGCATGCCTTGCGGCGGCTTACCCTACCGAGATGGCGCTTCTTCTCCGAGATGGTAGAAACAGCTTCAGCTTGGAAGACGTGGGAGCTCACAGCGGTGCACAAGTACAACCGCCAAACGCAACACACGCACCTGGATGCGGGGCGTGGTGCGTTATATACCTCACGCCCCTCCCACAAATACAGCCTAATTAGGCTTCACACAAATGTATAGGAGATATATATGTAAAGGACCTTTCCCGGGTTACGTGATGTGCAGTTGTAATGTTTAATTGCTTAAGGACCTTCCAGAGTTCACCGGGTTCGTAACTTACAGGTTTGCTGACCAATGAGCTTAGTCCAGCCCCTTATTATATAAAGGGCTGTAGCCACTAAATTCACTCTCTTAGTTCTGGATTATCAGGCAAGCATAAGCATCTCAGCAGAAATCTCAATTCATCTAGGCCAGGGGTCTGCAACCTTTAAGACAAAAAGAGCAACTTGGACCCGTTTCCGAAGAAAAAAACAAAACTGGGAGCCGCAAAACCCCCCTCCCCTCTGATGCCCTGGTTGGGATACACTGGCATACACACACAAATGGCACTACAACTCCCAGCATGTGTTATTCAGGAGTCTTCAGTCTGTGGTATAACACCAGCATGCTGCCTCTGTAGTCTACTGGGAGTTGTAGTTCACCAACACCTCTATTGTATCTTAGTAGTCTCCTGGGAGTTGTAGTTCACCAACACCTCTATTGTATCTCAGTAGTCTCCTGGGAGTTGTAGTTCACCAACACCTATATTGTATGAGTATTCTCCTGGGAGTTGTAGTTCACCAACACCTCTATTGTATCTCAGTAGTGTCCTGGGAGTTGTAGTTCACCAACACCTATATTGTATCTTAGTAGTCTCCTGGGGGTTGTAGTTCACCAACACGTCTATTGTATCTTAGTATTCTCCTGGGAGTTGTAGTTCACCAACACCTATATTGTATCTGAGTGGTCTCCTGGGAGTTGTAGTTCACCAACACCTCTATTATACCAGTAATCTCCTGGGAGTTGCAGTTCATACACCAGTGTTTCCCAACCAGGGTGCCTCCAGATGTTGCAAAACTACTACTACCAGCATTCCCTGGTTGGGAAACACTGGCATACACACACATAAGAGGGACTACAACTCGCAGCATGTGTCATTCAGCAGTCCCCGTCCCCCCATCATTCCCAGCATGATATTTATTCCCCTGCAGTCTTTACATCCCCAGCCTGTGTAATATGTCTCCTCACACATAGAAATCTTCCCCAGCCCCTGCAGTGCAGTATGTCTCCTCTCCCCTCACCCGCTCTGTGTTTCCCCTGTGCAAACATGAAACCTCCCCGTGAAAAATTAGGTCCTGTCTGTACAGAGCTGGGGGAGGGGAGGAGCTTTTCCCCCGTGAAAACATGAAACCTTCCCGTGAAAAATGAGTTCCTGTCTGCACAGAGAAGGGGGAGGGAGGAGCTGTGTCCGTCCCCACTCTTCCACTGTCTCCTTGTATTATGCAGAGCTGCGCTCTTCATCCTCCGTGAGGGGGCGTGGCTTAATTATCTGCAGACGGGGGGTGAAAAAAATCAAACCCATGGCTCTGCCCGCGATCCTCCCCACTGTAGCTTTGGAAAACTTGCCCCTCCCTTTTTAACCACACACCGGTTGCCGACCCTGATCTAGGCCAAAGCCTAAGAATCCTGCAGCCACTAAACCATGAGTTACAAAGCTCAATCTATCAAATCCTGTGTGACTACTACCAGCTCAAATATTTTGTAACTTTTGAGGGCTTCCGTTTCTACGTAGTACATTTTTCAGTAAAAATGACACCTGATATTTATTCTGTAGGTCCATACGGTTAAAATGATACCCTACTTATATAGGTTTGATTATGTCGTACTTCTGGAAAAAATCATAACTTCATGCAGGAAAATTAATACGTTTAAAATTGTAATTTCTGACCCCTATAACTTTTTTATTTTTCCGTGTATGGGGCGTTATTAGGGCTCATTTTTTGCGCCATGATCTGAAGTTTTTAACGGTACCATATTTGCATTGATAGGACTTATTGATCGCTTTTTATTCATTTTTTCATGATATAAAAAGTTACCAAAAATGCACTATTTTGGACTTTGGAATTTTTTTGCACGCAAGCCATTGACCGTGCGGTTTAATTAACAGTATATTTTTATAATTCGGACATTTCCGCACGCGGCGATACCATATATGTTTATTTTTATTTACACTGTGTTTTTTTTTTATGGGAAAAGGGGGGGCGATTCAAACTTTTAATAGGGAAGTGGTTAAATGATATTTATTCACTTTTTTTTTCACTTTTTTTTTTGCAGTGTTATAGCTCCCATAGGGACCTATAACACTGCACACACTGATCTTTTACATTGATCACTGGTTTCTCAAAAGAAACCAGTGATCGATGATTCTGCCGCTTGACTGCTCATGCCTGGATCTCAGGCACTGAGCAGTCATTCAGCAATCGGACAGCGAGGAGGCAGGTAGGGACCCTCTGGCTGTCCTGCAAGCTGTTCGGGATGCCGCGATTTTGCCGCGGCTATCCCGAACAGTCCACTGAGCTAACTGGCATGGTTTCAGTTTCACTTTAGACACGGCACAGCGGCATGGTTTCAGTTTCACTTTAAAGGGTTAATAGCGCGCGGCACAGCGATCAATGCCGCGCGCTATTAGCCACGGGCCGGGCCCGACCCGCTATGAAGTTATAGATCGGGAGCGGACACATGACGTTCCAGTACGTCATGTGTTCTTAAGGGGTTAAAGAACGTTGCTACCCTGACGAAAGCCATAGTCCTCCCCATATACAGAACTGTGCTTTATGAACTGTCTAGAATTATCGCATGTAGCGAATACAATTGTGCCCAGAAGTGTACGGGACTTTACTGTTAAGATTGTACTTAGCAGGGGCACAAGAAAAAGTAAGGGGAGAGGTAATGATTGTCTTTCTGTGGCCATGTGCAAAATTTGCGGCGAAGCCATGCTGCGCTCTCTGCTACAAGTACCTGAAAGGGTTAGAGAGTTACCAGAAAAGCGCGCGAAAAAGTCCCGCGCTGGTCCGTGACCCGCCCCTGGGCGTGGCCACCAAGTACACGTTTCAATGTCGAAGTGGAACTTTAATCATTTGCTTGTGTTTGCTGGAGGACAGGAAGTCAGAGCTGCACCGATGATGTCTTCACCGGCTGGCGGCCATCTTGTGGGAGTACCATATAAAAGAAGCCACGCGGCCAGACCTCTACAGTCTCTAGATGGCAGCGAGGTGTACAGAGAATGCGGAGCCCACCGCAACACGTGAAGAGAGTCCTAAGATGGCGCCGAGTCAGAGAAAAGTTTCTGCGGCCGCAGTGCAACTTTTTCAAGATCTTGCCATTTGCTGCAACCTACCCCCGCTACTAGAGGACGACGAGTGGCCGGCTACCCCGAAAAGGGCATCACCCGGGACATCCGGAACGGCATCACCAGTGAGACTGTCCCCTCACCACCGCACCTGGGGATTCTGGGCCGAGATTCCGACTGAAGAATCGGATGTGAGTACTCCGGCTGAAGCCGCTTTTTCTTCATCATCCAGCCCAGAGAGAGAGGTCCCCTTGTCCCAAGTAACTCTGCCCAGTGCACACCCGCGATCACCCCCACTCCCAAAATGGGTGGTCGGGGATGAGCCTACTGTAATTCTATATATGTTGGACCACGTCCTTCCCCTGCCGGGGAAGACTCATCCATCGGTCCCCACAGCAGAAGCAGAAAGGGCCCGCAAAAATCGCCAACGTGATTGAAAAACTAAAGGCCGAGCACAGGGAGAGATATGGCCCGAAATGCCTCCGTATGAAGTCCACGTGGAACAGCAGAGGAAAACAAAGAAACTCGAAGCACTGTATATCCGCATGTTGGATTACCCACGAGAGGGTGAAGCACCCTTAGAGTGCCTACGCGCCATGGTGGTCAAGTTTGACAAGGCAAGAGGCTTCGGGACCCTCCTGGACTGCCAACACGGTGGGACAATCTTAGTCAATAGAAGGGCCGTGCAACGGGACTATCTGCCCAAAAGTTATCACTCCCTGGAGCGAGGGGAGATTTGTTTTTTTTTTACTGTAAATTTTTATTAAAGTTTTCAAAAGTTAATACAAAAACAGAATCACTCCATGAAAAACAGCGAGATACTAGTGGACCTTAATAGATCAAACATATGGGTATCGTTAAACAAAACATTGCTTAGGCAATCAGAGGAGCCCAGAATAAACCAGTGGAGGCAACTCGCAGTATCTCCTCAGAGGAACTCTCCAATAGAAATGCAAAGGTAAAGCAGGGAAGGGAATCCCAACAGGACAAAACAGACAAAGACGGACTCCATAACACACAAAAGACAAAGAGACCAAGAGAGGGAGAAAACAAGGGAGAGGGGGAAGGGAGTGGGGGGAGAGTGTTAAAGGAGTAGTCCATTGGTGAAAAACTTATCCCCTTTCCTAAGGATAGGGGATAAGTTTGAGATCGCAGGGGGTCCGACCGCTGGGGCCCCCTGCGATCTCCTGTACAGAGCCCCGACAGCCCGCGGGAAGGGGGCGTGTCGACCTCCGCACGAAGCGGCGGCCAACACGCCCCCTCAATACAACTCTATGGCAGAGCCGAAGCGCTGCCTTCGGCAATCTCCTGCTCTGCCATAGAGATGTATTGAGGGGGCGTGTCGGCCGCCGCTTCGTGCGGAGGTCGACATCCGCTATCTGGCCGGAGAGCCTGGCCCCCGTACAGAGAGATCGCAGGGGGCCCCAGCGGTCGGACCCCCCGCGATCTCAAACTTATCCCCTATCCTTAGGATAGGGGATAAGTTTTTCACCACTGGACTACCCCTTTAAGTCCCCCAACACAAGGAAGGGGGAAGCTAAGGGGGTTGCCTGTCTACAAAGCTATCCCAAGGTTCCCACACAGACAGAAACAAAGGTAGGGTATTATTAAGGGGGAGGCTGTAAGGGGTTCAAGGGACCGAATCTCCCTAACCCTTGCCAACAGATCCATCTCCGAGGGAGGCAGAGTGCGCTTCCAACATTTTGCAATGAGAGTCTTCGACGCCAAGACAATGTGTATAAACAACTTAAAGGGGCGCTTGGCGAGCAACCTACAGGGGAGAAACAGTAAATATATGAGGGGGTCTAAGGGAATCTGAGTCCCCAGCACATCCTCCACCAGTTTCCCAACCACTTCCCAATAAGGAACAGGATCAGAGGACAAGACCAGAATATGTGGAAGACCGTACCCAACCCCACCCCACAACGCCAACACTGAGGCGGGATAGTCGGGTTCAATCTATTTAGCAAAGCAGGAGTATGGTACCAACCCATTAACATCTTAAACTGTGTTTCCTTATAAGCTGTGCAAATAGAGGCCTTAGAGGCCCGTTCCCAAATAATCCTCCACTGAGGCAGGGTAATAGTGGTGTTCAAGACCTCCTCCCAGCGACTCATACAACAGTGCGACGGGGCATCCCCGACCGAGGGAGCATTTAGAATAGAATAGATGTCTGATAGGAGACCCTTTGTCTGTGGCCCTGAACGGCACAACTGCTCAAAGGCCGTAGGCACAGAAACCACATGAGTGCCCAGGGTTGACTGCATGAAATGCCAGAGTTGGAGATAATGGAGTCGCTCGGAGGAGGGAGGACCATGCCGGGAAACTAGGTTCTCAAAGGATGGGAGAGTACAAGAGAGAGGGTCGACTAGGTCCACCCAGCAAAAGAGACCCTTACCCCCCATTCCCTAACCATAGGGGACGTCAGGCTCTTGGGGAAAGCAGGGTGGTAAAGAAAGGACTGGAGGGGAGATACGCAGGAGAAAAGCTGGAATTTCTTAGAGCTATATCCCCAGAAACTATATCACCCCGATGGAACCGCTGAAGGAGGAGCACTCCAGAGAAATGTGTTAGGATGGAAGAGGGCCAACCACAGCTTCTCCAGCTCCATCCGGCGGCTGTAGGCACGATAGGTAGCCCAAGCAGCTAAATGGCGCAAATATGCAGCCCAATATTATTTAGTAACATCTGGGACCGATAAACCCCCCATATTACGGCTTGCTAGCATAACTGACATAGGAAGGCGATGCCTCTTACGGTCCCAAATGAAACGAAAAATAGCGGATTGAAACGCACGCAGGACAATGAGCGGCACCTTAATAGGCAACATTTCAAAAAAATAAAGTAACTTGGGACGTAGAGTCATCTTAACCGCCGCAAAAAGGGAATATATTGGGAATGTCACCTATCCATAAGCGACCGCAGGTGTTGGAAAAGGGGGCAATAATTAGTAGAGTAGAGAGAGGAGTAGCTAGAAGTAAGATGAACACCAAAATAAGTAATGGCAGGAGACCAGCGAAAAAAATAAGAAGCACGCAGCTGGGAAGCGAGAGGAGGGGGGAGATTTAAGGGCAGAACTTCTGTTTTAGAGAGAATAATCTTATAGCCAGTGACAGTGCCATAATCGTGGAGGACTTTATAGAGGTTTGGAAGAGAGGTCACAGGTCTAGTGAGAATAAGAAGAACATCATCAGCAAAGAGGCAGATTTTAAACTCCCTGTCATGGAGAGCAGTGCCAGAGATGTCCACGTTCCCCCGAATCAAGGCAGCAAGAGGTTCGATACATAAAGCAAAAATCAGGGGAGACAATGGACATCCCTGCCTAGTGCCATTAAACAGGGGAAAGAAGAAGAGGAGGCATGAGGAAGTTTAAGAGAGGCTGTAGGGGAAGAGTAGAGACCGAACAGTGCAGTGAGAAAGGAACCCGTAATCCCAAATTTCTGGAGAGTAGCAAACAGAAAAGGCCAGCCTAACCCATCAAAGGCCTTTTCAGCATCCAGACTAAGGACAACAGCCTGCTCAGACCGACGGTTGACCAAATCAGTCAAACTAACAACCTGCCTCGTGTTGTCACCCCCCTGTTGGCAGGGAATAAAACCCACTTGATCCTTATGAATGATCGCCAGAATTTTCGAGAACAGCTTCACATTGTTGTTAAGCAGGGCTATGGGCCTATAACTGGAGCAGTCATGCGGGTCCTTGCCCGACTTTGGAATAAGGTTAAGCAGGGAGTGTAGAAAGGACTGCAGGACCCCCTCCCCCATGAAAGAGTTAAAGACGGGGACATGCACTCACTTCCAGGTCACGTGACGGCATGACGCAACGCCGTCAGCTCCGGGCCTCTGGACCGGCCCCTCACCCGCCGAACGCTGCTAGGGAAAAACTCCTGCAACCCTGCCCTGGCTTCCCCCCTCCTTCCCCCCTCCTCTCAATGAAGATGTGCCTCTGATCGAGCTCCCTCACCGGAGGATGGGATCCGGACACGGTCGGGCGATGGTACGCTCAGGCACAGCTGAGCCAGCTCAGGCTCCTGGAGAGGGGCCTGACAACCTCATGGTTAGTGGCTGGATGGGACCATGTGATAGAGCAGTCATGTGACTCAGTGCTCCAGGAAGACGCCGAGGCAGGACGAGAGGCACAGGAGCCTGCTCCAAGGACTGAAGGAGTGTGTGGAGACAGATTGAGCTAGTGAAAGACTGTAAGTGGAGCTACATTATTCTATATGCTGCTGCACTGATGGTGGGGCTCTGCTGCGCTATGTGAATGCTAGCTCTCCTCGGGATAATCAAGCTCTCTAGGCTATACTATGATATTATGATTAGTGGCTCAACCAGTATTATGGAAAATGCAATGGAAAATGTTTGCCAGGGGAATACCAGGGTATGTCCCTCTTTCCACTATAGGAAGTGTCATGGAGGGATGTACGGAAAAATAGTGAGGCATCCCTGGTATCCTTTATGGGGACGCTGGACTTTGTTGTTCTGACAGCCTCGGTATGAACCAAGCTAGAGGTGGCTAGATGTGATGGTATGCCTACCTCATTTGGAGCTCTTATGATCTCTACCAGTACATTTGCTTATTCGTGTGTCTTTACTTCTTTTCCCCCAGCAAGTGAGAGGTGGTGGATTGTATGCATTTCTGACCTGGGAACTGAATATACTGCAGAACTGTGAGTCTCGTTTGTTTTTCCTTTTTTTTTTTTTCTTCTTTTTTTCTGCTCCACCTCCGGCTATTAAAAGAGGAGCATGGTAAGAATTAAGAACTTTCTCTAAATACATCTTTATTAAAAACACCTTCCCGTATTGTGCTTAATTATAGACTTTCGGCTCCAGGTGTTGCCATGCCTCCCAAAGTGAATGCCAGAAAATCTATCGGGGGGGGGGGGGGGGGGGGGGAAGGGAGTGATGCCCCACATAATATAAGAATGGATAAATTCCTGAAGTCCCCACTTGATAATATCAAAACTAGGAACCAAAAACAAGTGGGACAAGAATAAGAACATCATAATACTATGAGTGGATCAAGATTTACTATATTACAGTCAGAAGATGACTTGTCAGAGGTGGAAGGGGGGAATCTAGACTCACAGGTTCTGAAATCTATAATGAATGGGGTTGAAAAATGTAATAAGTCACTGGAGGACCTAACATCACAAATGGGCGCTTTAAGTGCGGAGGTCTCCTTTATATGAGAAGACACCAACAAGATTAAAGATAGAGTTAAGCAGATAGAAAAAGCAGTTCCACGTATGGAAAAAGAGCTGGGCGAAATGCGAAAGGAGCGAGAAGTTCTGAAAGAGGATAACAAATATTTCAGAGAAAAGCTGGCAGACTTAGAGGACAGATCAAGACGTAGTAATGTACGAATTGTGGGGATCCCGGAGGGTGAAGAAGGGGAAAACCCAACATCCTACATTGAAAAATGGTTGAAGGAGATTGCTGGGGAATCCCTACTCACAAATTTATTTCATGTCGAGAGGGCCCACAGGATCCCCATGAAGAAGCCTGCTCCAGGTCTCGCTCCAAGAATGCTCTTGGTCAAACTATTATGCTCTCAAGATAGAGACTGCCTTTTGAAATTGTCAAGAGAAAAGGGAGCAATCCCACTCGGCAACTCCAGGGTGTTTGTATTGATTCGGCTGGCTGGAGGTGGATCCTCTGTGCCAGAGAGGGATTGGCGTGGACCGTGTTGGTGGACCGGTTCTAAGTTGCTACTGGTATTCACCAGAGCCCGCCGCAAAGCGGGATGGTCTTGCAGCGGCGGTAGCAACCAGGTCGTATCCACCAGCAACGGCTCAACCTCTCTGACTGCTGAAGATAAGCGCGGTACAAGGGAGTAGACAAGAGCAAGGTCGGACGTAGCAGAAGGTCAGGGCAGGCAGCAAGGATCGTAGTCAGGGGCAACGGCAGGAGGTCTGGAACACAGGCTAGGAACACACAAGGGAACGCTTTCACTGGCACAATGGCAACAAGATCCGGCGAGGGAGTGCAGGGGAAGTGAGGTATAAGTAGGGAGTGCACAGGTGAGAATGCTGATTAGGCCTGCTGCGCCAATCAGTGGCGCAGCGGTCCTTTAAATCGCAGAGACCCGGCGCGCGCCCTAAGGAGCGGGGCCGCGCGCGCCGGGACAACACAGACGGGGAACGGGTCAGGTACGGGAGCCGAGATGCGCATCGCGAGCGAGCGCGTCCCGCATCGCGAATCGCATCCCGGCTGGGAGTAATATCGCAGCGCACCCGGTCAGCAGGTCTGACCGGGGCGCTGCGAATGAGAGAACGCTGCGAGCGCTCCGGGGAGGAGCGGGGACCCGGAGCGCTCGGCATAACAGTGTTCATGTACCCGGACTTTTCAAGAGATACCCAGCGCAGAGGAATGGCCTTTAATTCTGTTAAAAAGAGACTGCATGCGGCCGGCATTAAATTCTCTCTTTTGTTTCCCGCCAGACTGAGGATTACATTTGAGGAAAGGGTGTATTTCTTCACTAGTGACGATGAGACCAGTAAATGACTGGAGGAGAGGGGATTGTAGGAGTGGTAGGGGAAGCAGAAATTATGTAGAAGGTGGTGGAGGGGGGGTCCGGAGGGAGAGGGTATAGTGCAGTTTAGAGATTCGTGGCTATCACGAGTCAATAGAGGGGGGGGTTGGGGGGAGGATGGGAGGTTGGGGGGAGGGTTGGGGAAGAGGGTTGGGGTGGGTTGAGGCACTACCAGCTGGGATGCACCCCATAGCGAGAAGTGGAGCCTGTCGGTTCCGGAAAAAAGAACAGAAAAATGTTTATGTCTACGAATAACAGTAATAGAATATTAATATGGAATGTGAGAGGGTTAAAAAACAGGAGTAAACGGGTAGCAATATTCGATAGAATAAACAAGCATCTTCCAGCAATTGTATGTCTCCTAGAGACCCATCTGACTAAGGATTCGCTGAATATCCTAAGTAAGGGCTGGATAAAGGAAGCTTTTCATTCTACTTTTTCAGAATACTCCTCAGGGGTCTCAGTCTTAATTCATAAGGCTGTAAACATGCAAGTGTTAAACTCTCTAATCGATCATAGAGGTAGATTTGTATTTCTCTATGTTAAATGGGGAGGGTAGGTTATCTATTTTAGCGTTTACATACATCCGCCCTCCCTTTTCAACAGAAGTATTTCAAGTTTTAATGGATTTTCAAATGGATAAAGAGTTTACTGACCTTTGGGTAATGGGTGATATGAATGGCATTATGAATAAGGATCTTGACTGGCAGGGTAGAAATTTGGGAAATAATAATACTCTGGTGTCAGGAGGTGGGATGGGAGGATGCTTGGCGAAAGTTATACCCGTACAAGAAGAAATTCTCCTGTTATAATGCCACTCACAAAACAGCCTCCAGAATTGATCACGTCCTTGTTAATAATGCAGGTCTAATTTTTACTCATAAAATAGTGTATGAGCCTGGGTGTGTGTCAGATCACGCAATGTTAGTCTGTTATATTAAAAAGGAGAGGAAGACACAGGAAGCCTCCAGGAGTATGTATATAAATCCCCATTGGTTAAAAATTGAGGATGTAACAAAGGGGGTAAGCTCCGAAATTAGAGAATTTTGGGAAATAAACAAAAGCACAGCTGATACTCTGATAGTATGGGATACATTAAAAGCTTTCTTGAGGGGGCTTCTCATTAGGAATATCGCCAGGTTTAAAAGGAAATTTAAGGAGAAGGAAAACGCGATACTGGGGAAAATAGCGGCAGCCGAAAGCATATATGGCATTAATCCTAACTCGGAGAACTGGGATCATCTTAAAAAGCTGCAAGATCTGTACAGTAAAATTGCCCTAGAGAAGGCTCAACACGCTATTTTTTTCAGGAAACAGAGACAATATGTTGAAACAGGTAAACCAAACAAAACACTTATGGGAATTATTAATCAGAAAGGGAAAAAAACAATTATTGGGATAAAAAATAAAGAGGGTAGGGAATGTACTAAACAGGAGGAAATAACAAGTGTGGCAACCCAATTTTACCAGGATTTATACTCGAGGGAAAGCTTTGTGTCAGATGATGAAATTGACATTTTTTTGAAGAAAATAGGGCTCCCTAGTATCAGCGAGGAAGAAAAGGTGAAAATGGGGGAAGAGATTAGTATAGGAGAAATGGAATTTGCCCTAAAGTCCTTTGTACATAACTCCGCCCCGGGCTCGGACGGTCTGGTCTTTGAAGTTTATAAATGTTTTGGGGGTGTGCTACTACCATACCTTTTAGAGGTTTATAATGAATCCTTGAGTAGGGGGGAGTTATCCCCAACTATGGCTGAAGCCATCATTGTACTGATTCCTAAGAAAGGTAGGGAAAGTGGCATAATGGATGATTTTAGGCCAATTTCACTCCTAAACACAGACCAGAAAATTTTAGCTAAAATTTGGGCCAGGCGCTTGCAACGAGTGATGGATAAGCTAATAGGGAAGGAACAGAAAGGATTCATGCAGGGAAGAAATATCTATAATAATATAAGAAGAGTTTTTCTTAATATGCAGGCAAGGGGTGAGGGTGGCTCCCACTCCATCCTGTCTCTTGACGCTCAAAAAGCGTTTGACAGGGTGGAGTGGGGCTTCCTCTTTAAAATAATAGAACATATGAATCTTGAAGAAGGCTTCTTACAGGGGCTCAGGGCCCTATATAGATCCCCCAAAGCCAAAGTTAATATTAATAATATTATTTCCCGGGAGGTAGTGATGCTGCAGAGAGGAACTAGGCAGGGATGCCCCCTATCACTGCTCCTCTTCTCCCTCTTCATTGAACCACTTGCGCAGTTGATTAGATCCTCCAGCTTGTTTGATTGGTTTGGTGTCGAGGGAGAGGAGGAGAAAATACTGCTTTATGCAGACGATGTTGTATTGTTTGTCACAGATCCAGGAAGAAAGCTTGTTAGCATTATTGACTTGATAAAGGATTTTGGTAAATATTCTGGCTTTCAGATAAACTGGAATAAATCAGGATTATTAATGTTGTCAGGTGTTAGCCAGGGCTGCCAGAGAGTGATACATGTTTTGCAGGAAAATGAGGCCCTGGAATACCTAGGAATTAAGATTTCGAGAAATATAGAAGAGTTTGCCCAGTTGAATATTACCCCATTGAGACAGAAAGTAAGTAAAATTCAAATATGGAAAAAGTTGCGTATGAATATGGCTGAAAGAATTACTCTGATAAAGACAATTATTTTCCCTATGGTTTTGCATGTGATTAGAGCAGCACCGGTTTGGTTAGGGGAACACCATTTTAATAAAATACATAGTGAGATTAATGATTTTTTATGGGATGGGAAACAAACACGGATGAAACACACATTTCTGAGTCCTCCCTTGAGTAGTGGTGGTTTGGGTGTACCAAATTGAATACATGATAAAGGAAGATGATGTTTTAAAAGTTTTTTTTTTCTAAATGAGGTATTAGGGGGGATAGCACTTTGGAATTAATTGAAGGGGGAAGATGTATGCACAGGGGAAAAATACCCACTTGTAATATGTTTAATAAAGTATGGAGATTCACGAGACGTTTATTAGGGATTAAGGGTAGTATGCACTACACACTAATGTGGGGTAATGGAAATTTTCCAGAAATGATGAAATTAAAGGAATATGTTAACTGGGAAAGAAATGGGATTATTAGAGTTAAAGATTTTGTGATAGAAAGCACGTTAAAAGAGTGGAAGACATTCAATAGGGAATTTAGTATTAGTCAGAGCGAATACGTTTCATACTTACAAATCAAAAGCGCTTTTGAGAAGGAGAAGAACAACCCTAGATGGGCAATAAATAGACATGAGTTATTTGACTATATGTTTGGGCTTCGGTCCTCCTCGACAAAGGTATTGGTAACTTATATAAGGGCCTAGTTAGATTTTCCGTTGAAAAATTTCCTCCAAAGAGTAGGGATAAATGGAAGCAAGTAGTAGGTCAGATTGATGGGGAAGAATGGAGGGAAGTATTCATAAATATTTCCCAATCATCTCTCAATATGAACCATAAAACCTCTATGATAAAGCTGATACATAGGATCCCATATACGCCGAGGTTCTTGTATAAGATAGGAAAAAGACTCGACTCTAAATACCCGAAATGTAATATGGAAGGTGCGGATTTGTGTGGAGTTGCCCAAAACTGCTTTCCTTTTGGACAGGGGTATACAATATGGTAGAAACGAAATTGGGTATTAAGATAAGCTTTGATATTAAAACGGCCATTCTAGGGATAGGGCTTAGGATGCAGTGCAAGAATAGTGTTCTGATAAAGGCTTTCGGATTAGCTAGAATAATTATTCTTAGGAGATGGTTTGCTCCCCAGGGCCCATGTTGGGTTGAGTGGCAGAGGGAAGTCCAACAAATGAGAAGATTTGAAGCTATTTACTATCAGGGAAAAAAGATAGGTCAAAAAGTTGAAATCGAGTGGAAGAAATGGGATGAGGCATCCTAGCTGGTAGTGGGTGGGGGGATAGGGGTGTGGGTGGGATTATTTATATTGTGTAAAGCGAATTTTGAAATGCATTATTGTAATTTTGTAATTTGAAATAGAAAAATAAAAATAAAAAAATAAAGGGGACATGAGAGGAACGAGAGTCTTATAGTACAAATAGGTGAAACCATCTGGGCCCGGAGAGCGCCCCAAAGGGAGGGACTTCAAAACCTCCATGACCTCCTCAAGCGTGATCGGAGCGTTCAAAGTAGCCCGGTCAGTCGCTGAGGGAGATGGCAAATGGCCCTCTGACAGAAAGGAGTCCAGTAGAGCATCACGCTCCCCAGGTCAGAGGGAAGCTGGGAGGGAAGAGAGTAAAGCTTAGAATAATAGTCCTGAAAGGGCGGGAAATAGCGTCAGGGTGATAGTGAAGAGTACCAGAAGGGTCCCTCAGGGCCGAGGGCGCCTGGGCCGCAGCACGATCTCTCAAACGTCTAGCTAGCATGGAGTGGGCCTTCTCATAGAATCTTTGTTTGGCGTAGAGGAGCTGCCGCTCCACCTTGCGGAGCGCAAGCTCACCCAGCTGTGCACGTGCCGTGACCAGACTCCTCTGTACCCGGAGGGAAGGGTCTATGAGCAAGGTAGCTTCCAAGTCACGAATTTGCGTTTTCAATTCCCGGATTAGAGCCAGGGCATCGCGCTTCAAGCGAGGGCCCAGGGCTATACAATGTCCTCTAATTACTCATTTGTGCGCCTCCCAGAGGACTGCCTGAGAGCAGACGTAACCCTGGTTTAGGGCGAAATACTCGACTATAGAAGCCTGGATTGACTCCCGGGATGGCAAAGACTTAAGCAGAAAATCATTGATCCTCCAATGACTGCAGCATGAAGAGGAACAAAAGGTAGAGAAAGAAGGTATCACAGGGCTATGATCAGACCAAGAAATAGGATCAAGAGAAGCAGAGGAGAGCATGGGGACCATGGGAAGATTACCGAAAAAGTAATCTAAACGAGTATGTAGTTTATGCGGGTGTGAGTAAAACGAGAACGATTTATCTGTAGGGTGATTAATCCTCCACAGATCGTATAAGGAGGACGAGCGAATCAACCGCCGAAACAGGGAAGTGAGACGCAATTGAGTAGGGGGCAGGGGAGAGCCCGAAGCAGAAAAACGGTCCATGGAAGGGGAAAAAAATAAGGTTAAAATCACCACCAAAAAGCCAAGCCGAGGGGATATTTATTCAACCTGGCCAAGACCCTACGCAAGAAGGGTATCTGGGATGAGTTAGGGGCATACACATTACATAGGAGAAGAGGCCTACCCCCCAGGGAGCCCTCCACCACTACACATCGGCCAAGGGGGTCTGAGTAGGAGGAAGATACTTGGACAGGGCGTGTCCTGGAGATTAAGATTGCCACCCCGGCCGTCTTCCTGTCCGAAGAGGCCGAAAAGGCAAGGGGGTAAAGATGGTGTAGGAATTGGAAAGAGCTAGAGCGGTCAAAGTGTGTCTCCTGAAGGAAGACTATGTCTGCTCTCTGCGAGATCAACTCCCGTTGCAAGAGACGCCCCTTGGGGGGGGGGGTGAAGTTGAGACCCTTTACATTCAGAGACGCACACCTAACCATAGTCAAGGCAAGAAAAGGAAGAAAACGCTAAAAGGGAGAATGCACTCACCCAGGTAAGTGAAGGGAAGTCCCACAGCCAAGAGCTCCAACTAGGTCGGCAGGTGTCGGGAGGAGACAAGGCCCCTATCATTAAACTGAAATAGAAAAAGGAGGGAGGGAGGGCAGGACATGAAAGGGAGACATACCGCACCAGACAAAACAAAATCCACAGGGAAAGACAAACAGATACAGGAAGACAACTGTCAGGATTCGGCAGGCTGGAGGTGGATCCTTTGTGTCAGAGAGGGATTGGCGTGGACCGTACCGGTGGACCTGTTCTAAGTTGCTACTAGTATTCACCAGAGCCCGCCGCAAAGCGGGATGGTCTTGCAGCGGCGGTAGCAACCAGGTCGTATCCACCGGTAACGGCTCAACCTCTCTGACTGCTGAGACAGGCGCAGTACAGAAGGACAAGGCAAGAGCAAGGTCGGACGTAGCAGAAGGTCAGGGCAGGCAGCAAGGGTCGTAGTCAGGGGCAACAGCAGAAGGTCTGGAACACAGGCTTGGGAGATACACTAAACGCTTTCACTGGCACAAGGCAACAAGATCCGGCAATACTGGGAAGGGGAAGTGAGGTTATTTAGGCGTGGAGCAGGTGGGAGCTAATTACAGTGATTGGGCCAGGCACCAATCAGTGGTGCACTGGCCCTTTAAATCTTAGAGAGCTGGCGCGCGTGCGCCCTAGAGAGCGGAGCCGCGCGTGCCAGGACGTGACAGCCGGGGACCGGGACAGGCAAATAGCTTGGGATGCGATTTGCGAGCGGGCGCGTCCCGATATGCGAATCGCGTCCCCGCCGGCAGTGTCAGTGCAGTGATCCCGGTCAGCGGGTCTGACCGGGGCGCTGCAGAGAGGAGAACGCCGCAAGCGCTCCGGGGAGGAGCAGGGACCCGGAGCGCTCGGCGTAACAACAACAACCAATCAAGGAGGTAACCCATGACCACAAGGCCAAGGAGGAGGCACAAATGAAGAACATGAGTGAAGTGTAATAACCCCACCGGAGGGGGATAGCATTTAAGAAGGACTCAGGCGGGAGATGAGAGACCATCACCAGAGTAGGTTAAACTAGCTCGGAAGGATCCACCCCATGAGGCCATGCCAAAGACTGCAAGAAAAAAGTGACCACCCAAAATTATACAGTAAAATGTAAGAAAAACCACAAAAGTGCAAGAAACTAAACACAATAAAAATAAGGAAGGCAACTCGTGGTCAAACAGGAGAGTAGAACAAAGTCCGCCAATAGCAGGGGAACCTCAGAAATCCAATAGCCCCCCTGTCAAGGGGGGGTGCAAGAGGGAAGGGGGGCCTGCCAGCAGCGGACGCCCTCTTATGCCCCCCCAGACCGCCGATTGCGGACTGGCTACCACACAGGAGGGGGAGGGGGGGAGAGACCCCAATCTATCACTGAAGGTGAAGGGATAGCAAGAGAGGAGCAAAAGGATGGGATGTCAGAGTAGACTCTCAACACAGCAGAGCGTCCATCTTTGCGGGCTTGCAGGGCAAAGGGAAAGTTCCAGCGGTAGGGGATGTGATGCTGTCTGAGAACAGCCAGGAGAGGTTGAAGCAAACATCTCTTCCTTAAGGTAATCCAAGAGAGATCCTGGTACAGCTGAATGGGGGCTCGATCAAAATCAAAGTCCCCCTGGGAACGAGCCTTAGCCATGATAGCTTCCTTGAGCTGGTAGTCAGTAACACAGCAGATGACATCCCTGGGGGGACCGTTGGAAGTCTTGGGGCGGAGGGCCCGGTGAGCTCTGTCCAGTTGAATCTGGACAGGGGGAGATTCGCCAAGAAACAAATTAAAGATGGCCTCCAGGGTCACCGGAAGGTCTTTGTCTCGGGTAGCTTCAGGGAGACCCCGCACTTGGATATTGTTCCGGCGCCCCCTATTATCGAGGTCCTCCAGGTGGTTATGCATATCACTGAGGAAGTCCGATTGGGAGGCAACAGTGGACTGAAGCTGTGCAATATGCATCCTGGTAGAATCATGGGCCTCTTCCAAATTCTCAACACGGTCAGAGACATGTTGCAAATCCTTACGGATGGAAGCAATTTTAGCTCTGCAAGCTTCCTTGACCTCAGAAATTAATGAGCGAAAGTAGTCTTTGGAAGGGAAGTGCGACAGAAGTTGAGAGAGGTCAAATGGAGTCGGTGTAGGGGCAGGAGCACCCAAACACCCCAGCTCCATGTCAGGAGGGCCATTCGAGGACAACAGACCACCACATCCAGAGGGATGCCAGCAGCAGACCGCATCTCTTTAGGGGTCCTCAGGGGAAAGGAGGTGGAGGTCCCTGCAGGTTAAGGGACCAAGGCCATAGTCCTGGGGGGCCAGGGAGCAAGGGCAGCAGGAACAGCAGGAGCACAGGGAGAGGGAGAGTCCAAGACGCCTCCTGGGGTCAGGGGGGGGGGGGAGGATGGGGGGGGGTTGTAAGTGAAGCCCAGTCCAGCACAGCAGGAAGGTGTTTCAGGGGGGCAAACAGGGAGTCCTGGATAGCAGCTGTGTCAGGTAGACCCAGGGTTGGGAGGGAGAAGGCAGGAGATCCAATTACAACAGCAGCAGCCCAGGGAGTCTGAAGGGCAGGTGAAAGCCCCTTATATGGAGGGCCCTGCCGAGAAGGAGGCAAGTGAGGGGGGTGAGGAATCCACGGTAACGCTGGAGAAGTTCCAGGGGTGGAGGGCGGCACAGTGGAGGAGATGCCGTCTCCTACCTGAGGCCAAAGGGTTGGCCGTGCAGGTGCAGCTCCTGTTCCTCCAGACCAGCGGGCAGCTCCAGCAAGGCGCGCTCTGGCTCGCCAGCGACACCGGAGGCTGCCGGGACAGCAGAGAGGCAGCAAGGAGGGTGCACAGAGGTGAGCGACGTGTCTGCAGAGAGCGGCCGGATAGCGGAGTAGATCCCTGGCGGCGCCGCAGCTCTGGAGCGGGAGCGCAGCCCGGACACAGGCTCGACAGCAGGACGTAGGTGAGCAGGCTGGGAACCAGGAGCGAGCGTAGGAAGTGCTGGATGCCTTTCGGGGCAGGGGACTGGTGTCAGGCAGCGGAGGTTCTCTTCGGGGTCCTCCGGGAAGGTTTCCCCATGTAGCTGAGGGTGATCAGGGCGGTTTTCAACTGAGTATTAGTGTTGAGCGGCATAGGCCATATTCGAATTCGCGAATATTCGCGAATATATGGACGAATATTCGTCATATATTCGCGAATATTCGCATATTCGTAACATAAGCGAAAATTCATATATATGCGAAAATTAGCATATGCAAAGTTTTGCATATGCGAAAATCTGCACACCAGTCTCACACAGTAGTATTAGAGCCTTCTTTACACCACACAAGCTGGAAGCAGAGAGCAACACTACTTTCTATGGTCCTTGTGGCGCCGGAGCTCTAACAACGAGCAGCCATCTTCCACGGCGCCTCGCCACTGCGAGGGGAGATTGTTGAATACACCCTAGTCAAAAGTATGCGGGTTGAATGGGCTGCAGCTGTGACAAGACCAAAGAACCCGACACAAATTCCCTTCACGTACTTCCCTTCGGATGACTGGGTCGCAGATCCCCACGGAATCGGCCCGATGAGGATGTCTAAAACAGCCTGTGAAGAGGAGTACAGAGCACCCGTCATGGACCCCAAGTATTTGCCGAGGTCCTATTTTTCTGCAGCAGCTCTGGAAGAGGATTTGCCCAGGCCTACTCCCTCTGAGGAGGTGAGGCCTAAGCAACTGGCACCAACAGATGTGCCTAGGCCTACTCCATGCCCGGAGGTGTGGCCTAACCAGCAGGCACCAACGGAAATGCCGCAGCCTACTCCACTTAAGGAGGTGAGGCCGGACCAACTGGCACCAACGGTAGTACCAGTGGCCTCAACGGCTGCTATCAATTTTGTGGTGAGCGTTAACCCCTAAGTGTCGCAGTCTCGACTCACCAATGTCTCATGGGACACTGCTATTAATCCCATGAGGGAATCCCAACCTCGTGCTCCTCGCTACATATCTCAGAGCCAGAAGCACGCTGATAGGCGAGGTTGGGAGTCAAAAGAGTTCTCATTCTAAGTGATTTTTCTTCTCTGCTTGCCATTAACTGTTGGTACTCCAGTGCATTTGTTTTCTACAAATTCTTTGTTCAAGAAGAAGTGCCTGGCAGGAATATGCCAAGAAGTTCACCTGTTCAGCTGCTGATCCTTGCGTGTCGGTTTATTGTAAATATCCTCTTAGTAATATATTTTTGTGCATAAAATGTTACACCCTACATCAGGTACATGTGCTGCTATCAGGTAGCCTTTGTGTTATAATAAATAAAATGTCTGTTGACATAAAATGTCAAACAAATGTAACTGGTTATTGTACAGAAGTATCCAATCCCTGTACACAAAGTGCATATCTTTTCCAGGTGTTATAGTGTTAACTTAAAGATGCCCTCCCAGCTCCTCAGGGAGTAACAATAATGCCACCCTTCACTAACGCCTACCAAAACATAACAAAAAGGTCTGACAACATTCATAAATATAGTGTACACATAGTACAGAAACTTCATTAGTGCACATTCATCATTCATAGTTACATAGTTAGTACGGTCGAAAAGAGACATATGTCCATCAAGTTCAACCAGGGAATTGAAGGGTAGGGGTATGGCGCGATATTGGGGAAGGGATGGGATTTTATATTTCTTCATAAGCATTAATGTTATTTTGTTCCAGGAATGTATCTAATACGGTTTTAAAGCTGTTAATTTTTCCGGCTGTGACCAGTTCCTGAGGTAGACTGTTCTATAAGTTCACAGTTCTCATGGTAAAGAAGGCGTGTCGCCCCTTGAGACTAAACTTTTTCTTCTCCAGACGGAGGGAGTGCCCCCTCTTCCTTTGGGGGGTTTAACCTGGAACAGTTTTTCTCCATATTTTTTGTATGGGCCATTAATATACTTATATACGTTTATCATATCCCCCCTTAAACGTCTCTTCTCAAGACTAAACAACTGTAACTCCTTTAATCGCTCCTCATAGCTAAGATGTTCCATGCCCCATATTAGTTTAGTCGCGCGTCTCTGCACCCTATCCAGCTCCACAGTGTCCCTTTTATGGACAGGTGACCAAAACTGAACAGCATATTCCAGGTGAGGCTGTACCAATGCTTTATAAAGGGGGAGTATTATGTCCCTGTCCCTCGAGTCCATGCCTCTTTTGATACATGACAATATCCTGCTGGCTTTGGAAGCAGCAGCCTGACATTGCATGCTATTCTGTAGTCTATGATCTACAAGTACACCCAGATCCTTCTCTACCAGTGACTTGCCAGTTTAATCCCCCCTAAGACATACGACGCATGCAGGTTAATAGTACCCAAATGCATAACTTAACATTTATCCACATTGAACCTCATTTGCCAAGTGGATGCCCAGACACTTAGTCTATCCAAGTCATCTTGTAACCTATACACATCCTCTATAGACTGTACCGTGCTACAAAGCTTGGTGTCATCTGCAAAGATAGAAACAGAGCTGTTAATGCCATCCTCTATATCATTGATAAATAAATTAAACAACAGCGGTCCCAGTACAGAACCTTGGGGTACACCACTAATTACGGGGACCAATCAGAGTACGAATCATTGACCACCACTCTCTGGGTACGATCCATGAGCCAGTGTTCAATCCAGTTACAAACTAAAATTTCCAAACCCAAAGACCTTAACTTACCTGTCAGACGTCTATGAGGGACAGTATCAAACGCTTTAGCAAAATCCAGAAACACTATATCCACAGCCATTCCTCTGTCAAGGCTTCTACTCACATCTTCATAAAAGCAAATTAGATTGGTTTGACAACTTCTATCCTTAGTAAACCCATGCTGGCTATCACTTATAATACAATTATCCCCTATGTATTCCTGTATGTAATCCCTTATAAGTCCTTCAAACAATTTACCCACAATGCACGTTAAACTTACCGGTCTATAGTTTCCGTTCAGTACACATAACTCAGCAAAAAAAATATATATATCTCACAAAAACACAAAAACTAAATCTTAGGGACTGTAACATGCTATATCTCAGTCCATACCACTGTTATGCACTAATATGTTCTTTTGTCTTTTACGTGTTCAGGATGCTCTTCCTGGCCAGAAGGTATTCCTGTAGCTAACTGAAAATACACATATCCAAATCCAGAATTCTAGGGGTAAGTGTGTAGTACCGATAGACCCTAGTAGCTAAGGCATTGGGCAGAAAGCCTCAGGCAACCCAATCCGCAACCAGTTTATAACTCTAGAAAATAGTCAGTGGTATAATAATGTGTGGTATAAAATCAAAGGTATGTCAAAAGAAAAAATTGTTAGTGAGATTTATTCCCTTTCCCGGGTCACATGATGTGCAGTTGTAATGTATAATTGCTTAAGGACCTTCCAGGGTCATGTGATGTACCCAGAGTTCACTGGGTTCATAACTTATAGGTTTGCTGACCAACGAGCTTAATCCAGCCCCTTATTATATAAAGGGCTGTAGCCACTAAATTCACTCTCTTAGTTCCGGATTATCAAGCAAGCATAAGCATCTCAGCAGAAATCTCAATTCATCTAGGCCAAAGCCTAAGAATCCAGCTGCCACTAAACCGTGAGTTACAAAGCTCAATCTATCAAATCCTGTGTGACTACTACCAGATCAAATATTATAATTAGTAGCACAGTGGCCTGCATCAAAGCTCATTGCTTCAGAGTCCCAGCTAAATCTGTGAGGAACCTGCATTCCGGTTACCTCTTAAGAGACTGTTATGTATGAAGACTGTTGCATAAAATCTTCAAGTAAAGTTCTTCAGTTTATTCATAAAGTCTGCTGTGGACATTCCTTTATTTTCCCTACTGTTTCTGGGCCGGTTGCTGGTAGGACCATTAACTCTAAGCAAACCACACCCTGGCGTCACAACATCTAAGGGTTAATACTACCAGATCCTGCAGTTACATCACCGCAACACCCCTGACACCAAAACTCTCCTGGTTCACCACACAATTAACTCAATCCAGACGTGTGTAAATTAAAAACACAAATGATTATTACTGAAGATTGTCTGTGGACATCCAAATAACATAAACTCCTTAGGGTCTATTTACGGTACACTGAGGAATTTTCATGCACGTTGCGGAAATTCATATTCCGGACTCCGCTGAAGGAATGAACACTCAGTAGAATAAATGGGACCTTACAGCACAGTGTAGTGAAGTTATACAGTGTTTAAAATGTATCTTCTTCAGCATCAGCAATAGTCCCATATTATGCTGCAAGCAGTTTGGGTCTTCCTATGGCATA
Source organism: Hyla sarda (assembly GCF_029499605.1). Lineage (NCBI taxonomy): Eukaryota > Metazoa > Chordata > Amphibia > Anura > Hylidae > Hyla > Hyla sarda. The sequence goes on along the minus strand of NC_079194.1, from coordinate 281,826,274 downwards.
CAGATATAGTCCAGTAAGATACACTCTAGTCCAGGAGCTTCACAGCTAGGCTCTCTGTGGTGAATATACTTAGAAGACTTTACTCAACAGTGTTACAAACCCTTTACTGGTAGTAAGCTGCGTTGATTACGCAGGACGTAAGTTGAAAACAGTCATGAGTTGTAAGCCACACAGCTTTGACTGCACAAAGAATTAAGTGTTGGCAGAAAAGCCCTTTACAGTTACTATTTCTTCTTACTATTTTTTGATGCTGATGTTCTCCTTAAACTATGTGTATCTTCTTTTAGGTCTAGAATAGACCCATATTTTTACTCAATAAACTAATTGGTATATATTTCTATTTCTATTCTAAAAGTGACTCCATGTTTCTTTTTCTTTATTCATATAATTAGGAGGTCCCCTAATGTGCCTATACAATTTATAGAGCCCTATATAGACATCAATATAGACAGCGGCGCTCAGATTTTTCACTTGTATATTTACTGCTATTTCTTCTTACTAGACAATTCTTGCTCTCAGGACATGATTGTAGAAACGGAGACCCTCTCAGCTTATACTGTAGTCTGCTCTTGGTTAAAACCCTCTTGAAATGCCACATAGTGCCACGATCACTGTGACCAAACCAGAGCAGACTCAGGCTGGAATATAGCAGCTTGGAATATAGCAGCTGGTTCCATTCCTTTTAGGAGAGAGGGTTGGACTTGGGAGAATCGTCCCTCTGACCCATACCTTTTTTATATTTCCACTGAAAAAGTCTTAGGGCTTATTTTTTGTGGGACCAGGTGTACTTTTCATTGGCATATATATCATATAATGTATTACCAAGCCAACAAAAAATTGTATGTAGAGGAAAAAAATTTTTAAATATGTAATTGTGCGGTTTTGTGCTCCAATAATTTTTTTCAGTGTTCACAATATGGTAAAACTGACATGCTAACATTATTCTACGGTTCACTACTTTTCCAATGATACCAAACTTGGATAATTTTAGCTTTGCTGTATGATAGAAAAAAAATGTTAACCCCTACCGAGCGGTTTTTCATGCAATTCTGTTCTGGTAATCACTTTTTATTCCATTTCTTCTGGGATGTGATGTGACCAACAATCAGCATTTTTTACATTTGGAAATTTTTTGTATTTACGTTGTTGACCATGCAGAATCAGCAATGTAATATTTTAATAGCTTGGACAAATAACCGGTTATACCAAATATGTTTATTTAATTTTTTTCCCCATTTTTTTTTACTTGCGGAGAAGGTTATGGGTTCCCTAGACACCAATGACTACTAGCATTAATGTTTGGGATATTCCAGGAATTTTTTTTATTTGACTGTGCTACAGCGGTTGTAAAGTTAGTGTAGTTCATAATATAGTGTCTGCACCTGTGTTTGATAGTGGTCTTGAAATTCTTGTGTGATTTTTGCCCCAATGTTTATTTTTAACAGCATACAAAATAAGTGCTGCCCAGCACGTGCCTCCGAGGCCGGCAGCCGCTGTCTCTGTAAAACAGCAGCAGTGGACGCCGGGAGGTACCTTCACTGCACTCTGCACGCTGACGTCAGCCCTGACGTCATGTGACCGCTGTAGCAGAGTCCAGAAGAGGAGGCCAGTGGCGTGGAGCAGCAGACATAGCCGAGCGGAGCAACACAAAGGAAGAGCCTGCCCTGAGAGGAGTATGGCGGGCACAGAGGTTAATAAGAAAAAAATATATATATGACTGGAGCCGGGGCAGAAATGTGTGATGTGGCCTGCAGTGTGGGGGGCAAGGACTGAGGCCTACAACTATATGGGGGCAACAATTAGCAACAGAGAGGGGCCTACAACAGCTATATGGGGGCAAGTTGCCCCCATACAGTTTTTGTAGGCCTTTTTTTTTTTTTTTTTTTTTAGCTAATTGCCCCCATATAGTTTTAGGCCCCTTTGAGAGTGACCTACAACAACTTTATGGGGGCAACTTAAACATGGGAGGCCTAACCAAACTATAAAGTTTGGGTAGGCCTCTCTTCTAATAGCTGCCCCATAAAGCTTGGGTAGGCCCTTCTGTTAATAGTTGCCTCCATAATGGGGCAATTATCAAATCATTGTCAATATATTTGCAAAATATCGCAAACTCGAATATGGCCCCTGCCACTCAGCACTAATAACGACCAAGGGCGTACCTGTATGCCCTGATCCTGCTCCCCCAGTTTGAAGCACGCTCACTAGTTGAGCACACTTTATACCCAGTGGGTCCCCACTGCTATCTACTAGGACCCATGGTTAATGTCGGGCATCCCCAAATGGGCTGATGCACGGCATTAACCCTATAGATGCCGTTATTAAAGTTGATCGTGGTGTCTAAATGCTTAAGTTAACAGTGCCAGTTAGCTCAGTGGAGATGATCAGCTGAGTGGATGGCGGGAGGGCCCTTACCTGCCTCCTCACTATCCGATTGGTGCTCAGATTCTCTGTTTGCATGTTGTAGCTACTTATGGGGACAAAAAAAAAGTAAAAAGTGTAAAAAAAATAATAATAAATAAAAAAATAAAAAAAAGTTAATAAGAGTGAATTAACCTCTTCCTGATAAAACTTTCAATCAAAATAAACATACACATATTTGGTACAGCTGCATGTGTAACTGTCCAAACTATTAAATTATAGGGTTAGTGTCACGATCACACCCTATCGGTCCAGCCGAAATGCTAGAAAGAGTGTGATGGTGCAAGGGTTAAAGCCGCCAGACCTCTGGGTATCCACTACTAGTCCCAGCAAGTCACCAAATTAACCCTTAGATAAACGTGTTTCCACCAGAGCTGCCTTCAGAAAGGTGAGCTCATATATTTAGAGATCAAAGACCAGAGCTGATTGATTAAACATTTAATCTGATAAAAGGTATCACAGTGCTATATATATATAAAAATAAACAAATGACATACAGTTACAAAAATATGAAAGAGTTTAGCAAGGCAAGTTCAGAAAACAAAAAAATGAAGTTCTTACAGCATGATTATATAGCAGTCCATGAGAGTGCTGTTCTTAGGATGGTCTTGTCAACTTAGGCACAGCCTTGAACACCCTCAGTCTAGAATTGTTAAATATTATATATCTGCCTTTTTGGAGGGAGACTCCATTCCCCCCTCCCTCTGATCCCACCAGGGGGGCATCTCTGTTCCTGGCCCTCTTATCTGGTTGATTATATGATGGGACCAGAGTGCCCCTTACATCCTGCTGCTTCAAAATAGCCTCTGACTTCAAAGGAGATACAAACAAATATCCAGACCCCCCAATAAATTGCAATACACAAACCGACAGTCTGAATGACCTCTTACCCCCTGGTCTTGGGTTATACACAGATACAATAAAAACACATGTATGTTTCCATAATCAGGCCTTGGGCCTGACACCTCCCCCTTAAGATGGAGACAGAGAGATCTTGCCTTTCCAGGCTAATAGATCTGTCTCCATTACTCCTCTATTTCTCCCTAACGCGATCGTACCAGTACTTCTGCCTGGACTGGGCTGCTGTGAGGTTGTCATGTACCAGCCCAGTCAATGTCTGCATCCTGTCCCTGAATCTCAGAACATACTCCACCACAGAAGTCTCATGGGCATGTAGCCCCCCTTCCCATTCTACCCTAACTAAATCTCGGGGTCCCCGCACTTTGTTACCATATAATAACTCAAAGGGCGAGAAACCTGTAGGCTCTTGGAGTACCTCCCTGTAAGCAAATAACAGATGGGGTAAATACTTTTCCCAGTCTCTGCCCTCCGATTCTACAAATGTTTTTAGCATTTGTTTCAAGGTGCCATTGTTACCGGACACTCTGTCCAAACAATGTAGAGGGTTGTGATCAGTTATGACAGTAAAATCCCCGCCATACAGATATGGCTGTAATTTTTGCTAAGCCCAGACCACAGCTAGACATTCCTTCTCTATGACCGCATAGGCCACTCCCAAATGTTCTGCAAGGGAGGTCTCATGGGCCAACCCCAGCAGCTCTTTCCTGTACTGCCTAGGAACCACTAACGGCCTTTCTCCCTCCTGGGCCCCTAGCATGCCTTTGGAAAGGGAATCCCAGTACAAGATATCATTTTCCAAATATACCCGATGCCCATCTGTGACAACACCTGTATGTGCAGCACGTTGTCTCAGCCCTTCAAGGGAAGGGTCACTGCGCAGAGCTTCCTGGAAATGCTCATTTCCCTCCCCCCATCTCGTGGAATCAGGGAGCACATTTCCCCCAGGTGAACTAGCATCTCCACCTTCCTCTGCTGGGGCTTGCAAGCCTTGCATCACCATCCTCCCTTCCTTTTAAAGCTGCAGCCCTGGCATGCTGCTGACGCATTACCACTGCCACCATTGGTATGCCTCCCCGGGGTTTACCTTCCTCCCCCTCAGTTCCAGACACAACAATACAGGCATCATACACAGGGCTATCACTCCTTCCCTCCTCCTCCTTAGGCTCACAGGATTGGGACATATCACTCACTGCTGGTCCCTCATCCTTAAATGTCACCAGGGGCACACCAACCAATCCCCCTAGCCCATCTCCACTAGGTTTTGTTATTGGCAATGCATTGTCACCACATTTTACATTTTCCTGAGTACAAATACGCTTTTTCAGTGGCCTTATCATTGCAAAGGGCCTACATACAAGCAAATAACGTACCATATACCACCTTTTTTTCTGTCTCTGTGCTAAATTCAGTGTTATACCACACGTTATACACCTGCTGGTGTATTAAAGAAAAAAAAGTTTTTCCTGAGTAAAAATACGCTTAACAGATGCCTTATCATTGCAAAGGGCCTAAATACAAGCAAATAGCGTACCATATACTACCTTTTTTTCTGTCTCTGTGCTAAATTCAGTGTTATACCACACGTTATACACCTGCCGGTGTATTAAAGAAAAAAAAGGTTTTCCTGCGTAAAAATACGCTTAACAGTGGCCTTATCATTGCAAAGGGCCTAAATTCAAGCAAATAGTGTACCATATACCACCTTTTTTTTCTGTCTCTGTGCTAAATTCAGTGTTATACCACACGTTATACACCTGCCGGTGTATTAAAGAAATAATTTTTTTTCCTGAGTACAAATACGCTTAACAGTGGCCTTATCATTGCAAAGGGCCTAAATACAAGCAAATAGCGTACCAAATACTACCTTTTTTTCTGTCTCTGTGCTAAATTAAATGTTATACTACACGTTATACACCTGCCGGTGTATTAAAGAAAAAAAAGTTTTTCCTGAGTACAAATACGCTTTTTCAGTGGCATTATCATTGCAAAGGGCCTACATACAAGCAAATAGCGTACCATATGCCACATTTTTTTTCTGTCTCTGTGCTAAATTCAGTGTTATACCACACGTTATACACCTGCCGGTGTATTAAAGAAAATACATTTTTTCCTGAGTAAAAATACGCTCAACAGTGGCCTTATCATTGCAAAGGGCCTAGATACAAGCAAATAGCGTACCATATACTACCTTTTTTTCTGTCTCTGTGCTAAATTCAGTGTTATACCACACGTTTTACACCTGCGGGTGTATTAAAGAAATTTTTTTTTTCCTGAGTACAAATACGCTTAACAGTGGCCTTATCATTGCAAAGGGCCTAAATACAAGCAAATAGCATACCATATACTACCTTTTTTTCTGTCTCTGTGCTAAATTAAATGTTATACTACACGTTATACACCTGCCGGTGTATTAAAGAAAAAAAAGTTTTTCCTGAGTACAAATACGCTTTTTCAGTGGCATTATCATTGCAAAGGGCCTACATACAAGCAAATAGCGTACCATATACCACCTTTTTTTTTTCTGTCTCTGTGCTAAATTCAGTGTTATACCACACGTTATACACCTGCCGGTGTATTAAAGAAAATACATTTTTTCCTGAGTAAAAATACGCTTAACAGTGGCCTTATCATTGCAAAGGGCCTAGATACAAGCAAATAGCATACCATATACTACCTTTTTTTCTGTCTCTGTGCTAAATTCAGTGTCATACCACACGTTATACACCTGCGGGTGTATTAAAGAAATATTTTTTTTCCTGAGTACAAATACGCTTTACAGTGGCCTTATCATTGCAAAGGGCCTAAATACAAGCAAATAGCGTACCATATACTACATTTTTTTCTGTCTCTGTGCTAAATTAAGTGTTATACCACACGTTATACACCTGCCAGTGTATTAAAGAAAAAAAATGTTTTCCTGAGTACAAATACGCTTTTTCAGTGGCATTATCATTGCAAAGGGCCTACATACAAGCAAATAGCGTACCATATACCACCTTTTTTTCTGTCTCTGTGCTAAATTCAGTGTTATACCACACGTTATACACCTGCCGGTGTATTAAAGAAAATAAATTTTTTCCTGCATAAAAATACGCTTAACAGTGGCCTTATCATTACAAAGGGCCTAAATACAAGCAAATAGCATACCATATACCACCTTTTTTTCTGTCTCTGTGCTAAATTAAGTGTTATACCACACGTTATACACCTGCCGGTGTATTAAAGAAAATGTTTTTCCTGAGTACAAATACGCTTTACAGTGGCCTTTATCATTGCAAAGGCCTAAATACAAGCAATTAGCCTACCATATACTACCATTTTTTCTGTCTCTGTGCTAAATTAAGTGTTATACCACACGTTATATACTTGCCGGTGTATTAAAGAAAAAAAAGGTTTTCCTGCATAAAAATACGCTTAACAGTGGCCTTATCATTGCAAAGGGCCTACATACAAGCAAATAGCTTACTATTTAGTACCTGTATTTCTGTTTTATACCACACGTTATACACCTGCCGGTGTATTAAAGAAAAAAACGGTTTTACTGCGTAAAAATACGCTTTTTCAGTGGCCTTATCATTGCAAAGGGCCTAAATTCAAGCAAATAGTGTACCATATACCACCTTTTTTTCTGTCTCTGTGCTAAATTAAGTGTTATACCACACGTTTTACACCTGCCGGTGTATTAAAGAAAAGAAAAAGTTTTTCCTGCATACAAATACGCTTAACAGTGCGCTCATCATTGAAAAGGGCATATATACAACCAAGTAGTGTACTATTTAGTACCTGTATTTCTGTCTTGGTGCTAAATTCAGTGCTATTCCACACATTAGTATACACTGGCTGGTGTATACAACAAAAAAAGTGTTTTTTTCTGCGTATAAATACACTTGTGCGCTCATCATTGCAAAGGGCATACATATAACAAAGGAGTGTACTATTTAGTAACTGTTATTCTGTCTAGGGCCTATATACTTTGAAAGAACAGCCGTAAGTAATCGCCTGCTGCTGTTCTATACCCTCATAAACGCACTAAGTATGTCAGGCAGGGAAGTGCCAAGACGTGCACAGAGAAGGGGCAGAGGCCTACATACGTCAGGCAGAGTTGGCAGCAGACTTGGGGCGAATGGCAGCAGGAGTCGCAGCAATAGGCCTGAGCTCCCGTTAACACCCAGCGGTCGTGTCGTCGACCCATCTCTCCTCGTCAATTGGTTTGCACACTCATCCCCATCATCACAAGCGACATCTGACAACCCCAGTCAAGAGTCGGTGGGTTCCTCAGACACAACCCTCAGTTGGCATGGCCCGGGAGCAGTCCCCGTAATCCCATTGCCTTTGTCCTATGCTGTTCCCTCTCCCAAAGAAGTATCTCATGCTTTGGGTTCAGCTCCACTATTTAGCGAGGACGATGTAATAGAGGACAGTCAGCATCTAATGGGCAGCCAAGAATGTGAGGAGACATACGTCCCTTGCTCCCCAAGGCAGCCAAGTAGTGATGCGGAGAGTGACGTGGGAGGCGGTGTTTCAATTGTTCAGGGTCCTGAGGCAGACACTGTTGTGGAACACGAGGAGGACATCAGTGACGTGCACACATTTTTTTTTGTAAATATTTTTTATTGAAGGTTTTTTGTTAATAATACAGCAAGGATAACAAAGCATCTTCCGATGCTTTAGCATTTTTATGCTTAGCTAGACATAAAGATTTGGTTTGAAGAAACAAAACAATAAACTAAATAACAAACATACATCTGTCCAATTACATCAATTGGGTGCCGGTTGTGATAATGGAGTTTGTTCATTTATGCCACTGTGTCAATTAGCCGTAAAAAAAATAAAAAAAAATATGAATTAATCCTATGCCCTGTGATCATTTTATCTGCAAAGCATGTTACATTGCTAAATACACTATCGCTAACTCTCAAGAACGGACTATACATGAGTTCAGTGGATATTCTAAAAAGTCTCCATTCCACCTCTTGAAACGCACAACAAAAGACCTTTCCTTGTCCTAAATGTCCACACAATGCGGGGAACTCCTCCACAACTGCCATCTTTTTTCAAAAGTAAAATATCTATTTGAACCCATTGCAATGATCTTTCAAACGAATAAGTTGTATTAATTTTCGCAATAAGTATCTTCACAGAGGGGATCTCCGCAGACTTCCAGTGACTTACTAGGGCAGTTTTTGCTATTATGCAAATAATACAGTATAAGGTCTGTGTTTACTGTTTACCCCTGTAAGTGATAAAAACAATAATACTGATTGGGTGGACCAGGGTACCTCCTCTCCAAATATATCTCTGATCAATACTGCGCATTGGGACCAAAAGATTCTTGCCCGTGGGCATGACCATAATATATGATACAATGTCTCCTTTCCGCCACAACCTCTCCAGCAATCACCTGATGTGTTAGGGTAAATGAGAGCAAGTCTGTCTGGAGTATAATACCATCTTAATATTGTTTTCAAAGCTGATTCCAGGTGTGCAGCACAATGAAAAGCTTCATGGATGTGTTTGAATGCTTTCTGCCATTCTATTGTTGTGAAAGTAATTGTTAGGTCCCTCTCCCAGGTACGTAGGGGGTATGATTTGCTCAGAGTACATTTTCGTGATAAAGCAGTATAAAAAGGTTTAAGACCTTGTCGGGGATGTGAGAGTAAGCCTAACGCGGTAACATCCACCTCTCTAGGTGACGGAGTTAAATTCTGAAGGAAATGTCTAATTTGTAGGAACTTGTAAAAGTCCTGGCACAATAGGTCGTGTTTAGACCTCAAAACTGAAAATGAAGATAACATAGAACCCTCCATTAACTGTTTTACATGCGTTAATCCCTTGCTGGACCATGAAGCTAGATCTAAATTAGGAATAGAGGCTTGTATGAATGTAAGGGGTATGTCTTCCATCTTGGGGGATACCGGTGAGACCCCCTGTTGAACAAAGTACTCCCATGCCCTATAAGTCGCTTTAATTATGGGATTGGCAGTGGGAAGTGATGGAGAGTTCCAAAATGGAACGTAAAGTACATCCCTTAATTTGAAAGGTGCTACATAAACCTGCTCTATATTCACCCAGGGGAGCGATTGTGAGCTACACCACCAATGTTTTGCCTGAGAGACCATCGTAGCAATGTAGTAATCATGGATATCTGGAGATCCCAGACCACCTGAAAATTTTGGTCTGGTGAGAATGCCCGGGGACAACCTGGGTTTGCCTCCAGCCCAAATGAAAAAGGTGAGCAATTTTTGCGCCTGCTGAAAGAAGGTAGAAGGAAGAAAAATAGGTAAAGTGCGGAAGAGGTAAAGAAATTTAGGGAGCAGAAACATCTTAAACGTGGCAATCCTGCCCACCCACGAAATTTCTGATTTAGATAGTCTGTCGATATCTGTTTTAATTGTTGTTAATAATTTATCATAATTATCTGCGTATAATCTATTGGAGGGGTAAGAGAGCTGTATACCCAGGTATTGTAGTCCAGCAGGACGCCAATCAAAAGAGTGTTCCTTCTTGATTAGAGAGAAAAGTTGGGGTGTAAGGCCTATTGGTAATGCCTGAGTTTTTGTTCTATTTAATAAATAGTATGAGAAAGCGCTATATTGGGATATATTGTCCATTAATGCCGGTAATGATTTTATAGGGTCGGTTAAGGTCAAAATCACATCATCGGCATACATGGAAATGGTGTGCTCCATATGGCCGATTGTCACCCCAGAGATTCTCTTGTCTAATCTTATTGATCTAGCCAATGGCTCCATTGACAGTATATAGATCAGGGGTGAAAGAGGACACCCCTGACGTGAGCCATTGGTTATACCAAAAGAATCGGACATGACTCCATTTGCCAACACCTTAGCCGATGGGATTGTGTACAAAGATGTAAGGGCCGACATTATACCTCCCGAGAATCCCATCTGCGAGAGGACCGAGAAGGCGAATGACCAGTGAAGCCTGTCGAACGCCTTTTCTGCATCCAATGCAAGTACCACAGCAGGGCTCCCCGTACACTCTAAATGATTCAGGATATGCAATAGTCTTCTAGTATTGTCTGATGCTTGTCTGCCTGTTACAAAGCCAGATTGATCCGCATTCACCAAAGAAGGTAGGATAGGAGCGATGCGACAGGCTAACAGTTTTGCAAAGATCTTCAGATCCTGATTCAATAAAGAAATAGGTCTGAAGTTTTGAGGTCTGTCAGGCTCTTTACCCGGTTTGGGCAAAGTCGTGATAATTGCTTGTAAATTTTCGGAAGGAAAAACCCCAGTCTGCATCGCCCCCCTGCAAATCTCTGTCAAATGCGGGGCCAGAAGATCAATAAACACCTTGTAATAAGAAGCTGCAAACCCATCTGGGCCTGGAGTTTTGCCTGCTGGAAGAGATTTTACAGTGTTAATAACTTCTTCCTGTGTGATTTCCCTGTTTAAATCATCCAGTTGTGTCGGTGTCAGAGAGGGAAGATTCAACCTGGTCAGGTAAGTTTGTATAGAAGTTGATAAATCAGGGGGACTGGGTATGGAATCACGTAGGTTGTATAATTGGGAGTAGAATGAGCTAAAGCCGTTCGCTATGTCTTTAGGAGTGTATAGCTTATTATTGGTTACAGGGTGCAGTATGTGTGGGATGCGTGCCTTTATTTGTCGTTGTTTTAATCTGTTGGCCTGCAATTTGCCTGCTTTGTTGTTCTGAGAATAATAGCGTGCCTGAAATTTTCTGTAGGATTTTTCATAGGAAGTTAGAAGTAGGCATCTCAAGTCTCTTCGTAGAGAGGCCACCAAGTTAGCACTATTAACATCAGGGGCAGATTGATTAACCTGTTCCGCTTGGCGTAACCTAGCCAATATGTCCGTTATTGCTTTTTCTCTCTGCTTTTTAATGATAGAACTATATTTAATACAGGAGCCCCTAATCACCGCCTTGTGGCAATTCCACACCACAATTGGGTCTACTTCCTGATCTACATTATGTGAGAAATAGTCCGTGATATCAAATTTTAATTTTTCTGCAAATATAGGATGAGACCACAAGATGGGATTGTTTAGCCATGTATAAGTTTTTGGCGATGAAGTGCTGTCCCTTATTTGTAGTGTAACCGCTGCATGGTCTGACCATTTTATGGATTCTATTGTTGCTTTAAGGGAACAGTCTATTAAAGACCTATCTGTCAGCAGCATATCTATACGAGAGTATGAATTGTGCACTCCAGATAAAAAGGTGTACTCTCTATTTGTGGCATTATGTATGCGCCATATGTCGTATAAATCCTCAGAAGATAGAAAGGAAGAAAGCGAGGCAGGAGTGTAGCGAGAAAGGGATGTAGAGTCTATAGAAGGGTCTGAAACAGTATTAAAATCCCCACACAATATAAGGGAACCCCAGGTTGACCTCCGGACAATCCCCATCAGACGTTTTAAAAATCTCATCTGTCCCTTGTTAGGAGCATAAAGAGAGACCAATGTCAGGCGTTGTGCATTGATGGTGCAGCGTAATATCACATACCTTCCCCGTTTGTCTGCTGTAACTTCTTCTAGAGCGAAGGCCACAGTAATTTTAACCGCAATCAGTACTCCCCTGGATTTGGAACTGTGGTGAGATTGAAAGACATGCGAGTATGCAGGGTGATGAAGTCTAAAAGCATCCTTAGTCAGGAGATGAGTCTCCTGAATACATAACACATCACATTTTAAAGATTGAGTTTCCTTCCACATATAGGAGCGCCTGTGTGGGGCATTAAGCCCGTTCACATTTAAACTCGCAATAGTGATAGCCATAACTTTCTAACTTTGTATGAATGATAATAGAACATAAGTAAATGGATATATACGGGGCAGGACGCACCTCCCAGCCAGCGTGCGCCTGCGACATGGAAACAGAGCTTAGGTATTGAATTTACACAGTGGAAAGCACCAGATGTATAATCAGTAAGAAAATACGAAAAACAAAAACACAAACAAAACAACAAGGACGGTATGTCCAAAAGACTGCCATCCAACCACAAGTGGGGGTTAGAGTCCACTCTGTAACCGGACACCAGGCCCCAGATCCGAGGCCCGCACCAAACTAGCAGAGGCACTCCTGTTTAATGTTCAAGCAGTGGACCATTCCTTGTCTAGTGGTTCTGGGCGAGAAGGTTTAGAAGAGCCAGACGGATAAGTCAGTTTAATGTTCCAAGAGTTTAGAAGACGTTCGCCATCATGCAGGTTATGGATCACATGTAAGTTGCCCTCATGTCGAATCAGCAAGCGCGTCGGGAATCCCCAACGGTACATTATGTTTGAAGCTCTAAGGGATGTTGTTATCGGGATTAGCGCCCTCCGCGCCTGTAGGGTTGCTGCCGACAAGTCCGCATAAACCGCTATCCGGTGGTAAGGAGCAGGGAGTCCCTTGTTTCTACGTGCCAGTTCCATAAGTTTCTCCTTCACATGATAAAAGTGAACACGTGTCAGCACATCTCTAGGAACTGAGTCTTCTAAGTGTTTAGGTCTTGGGACCCTATGGGCTCTGTCAATAATCAGCTCGGCAGTTGGACAGTCCGGGAGCACCGCATGAATCATGTCATATACGTAACTTGGAATATCACTTGGAGCCACAGATTCAGGAATGCCGCGCAGTTTGATATTATTTCTGCGACTCCTGTCTTCAAGATCTGCAATTTTGAGTTTAAGAGCAGACACTTCTTCCTCCAGATCATCTCTTAGATCTATTAAAGTGTTATGTGAGACAGCAAATTCCCCCGAATTTATTCTCTAAGTGATCAACCCTTGTCTCAATTACTTGGACTGTGGTTTGTATAGGGTTAACAAGTCTGTTCATGTCTTGCAGGAAGGTAGATCTTAGTAGTAGTAACATGTCTTTTAGGGTAGAATCTGTTATAGGTTGGTTAGTTACAGGTAGTAATGCCAGGGGGTTACCACCATCTTCATTCTCCCCCACTATAGTGTTTATCCCCTGTCCTACCTCAATGTCTTTAGGGTAGGTTGTGAGCTGCAGGCCCCTGTGCTCCCCGACAGAGCTGTGAGAAGTGTCCCGTAGAGAAGCCTCTCCCCAGTCTCCTGTCGCTGGTTTAATAGAGCCCCTCCGCCTCTGTGATAGCGCTGCCACTCTCGGGTCGTCTGGGGTGTAATCTGCTGACGAGATGTGGAGCTCCGGTTCAGATGTGGAGCGCCTGTGTATCCTGGAGGAAGCGCTCTCCCCACAGTCCCGCCGTTCTTGTGATTGCGCAGCATCAGGTGAGGTACCAGGCTCCTCGTCGCCATCTTTACTGTAGGCCGCACGGGGCACAAAGTGGAATTTAGCCAGCGCGCTGGTCTTTGGCTTCACTTTTCTTCTCCCCGGCATGTCTGTAGGTCCTTCGGTAGTTGCGGGTGGTGCAGGAGTGCAGAATGTAGCTGTATTTTAGTCGCTATAGCAAGCCTCAGTGCGGAGCTAGCTCAGACTGCGACCATGCGCCACGGCTGCCAGGCCACGCCCCCTGTGCACACATCTTTTGATGATGATGAAGCCGATCGCAATTGGGAGCCGGGTGCAGAAGCCGGGGCTTCATCATCATCAGGAGAAGAGATTTGCTCTTTGTCTATGAGGCAGCAAGGTGGTAGCACGGTTGGCAATCAGCGTGGTGGTGGCAGTAGTGGAAATTCAGGAGCCAAACGTGCCAGGGGGAGACCACCTGCTTCCCGGCAAGCTACCATTCAGGGAGGTAGTGGAACAGGGGTTCCTGGAGACGGCACCAATAGCAGTGAAATAGTGCGAACTACGGGTGGGAAAATCAGCTACTCTGGGCAAAAAGTGAAGCGTGGCCAGGGTCCCAATCTCGGCACCACGGCCCTGCGTCAACACATGATTCGCCACCATAAAATGGCCTGGGATAACCGTGGCTCCGAGGTAGTGGTCCAGCCTGCCGCATCACCCAGTGGCCATTCGCTCCCTCCGTCATCCAGCTAAGGCTCCACCACCTCAGCCAAAGGGAGCATTGTGTCAAACCCTCCTTCTTGCGCTCCTGCTTCCTCCGCTCGTAGTCAGCCATTCCGCCAACAATCGATCGGCGAAGCCATGTCCAAGAGACAACAGTATGCGCCCACTCATCCAACGACACAGAAGTTGAATGTGCTCCTGTCCAAGTTGCTGGTGTTGCAGTCCCTCCCTTTCCAACTGGTGAACTCTGCAGCTTTCAGGGAATCGATGGCTTGTGCCGAGCCGAGGTGGAGAGCCCCAAGCCGTCATTTCTTTGCGAAGAAGGCAGTACCAGCCCTGCATAAGTTTGTACAAGAGAAGGTGGGCCAGTCCTTGAGCCTGTCGGTGTGTTCAAAAGTGCACGGCAGCGCTGATGTGTGGAGCTGTAACTACGGGCAGGGACAATAAATTTCTTTTTACGGCCCACTGGGTAAATGTTGTTCCTGCACAGCCACAACTGAAACTTGGACAGGTCACACCGCTTCCTCCTCCAAGCTCTCGCTCCCAGGCAGTTGGTCCTTTTACAGTGTGCGGCTCCTCCTCCCCCGTGTCCTCGGCCTCCACTGCACATCCAAATCTCGGTGGCCCTTCATCGTGTGTAGGGCACAGCGGTGTCAAGCCGTCCTTCACATGGTTTGCCTTTGCAAACAGAGTTACACAGGGGAGGAACTGCTGAAGTTCATTAGGGAAGAAATCCGAGTATGGCTTACTCCACGAAATCTGGAAATGGGAACCATGGTGACCGACAATGGGAAGAACATTGTGGCCGCGCTGCGACAAGGAAGTGTGAACCATTCGCCCTGCATGGCACACGTGTTGAATCTGGTTGTCAAGAAGTTCATCAAGTCTTCACCCCATTTGCAAGACGTCCTGAAAATGGCAAGGAAACTGTGCATGCACTTCAGCCACTCATACACCGCCAAGCACACTTTGCTTGAGCTGCAGCGTCAGAACGGTATCCCACAACATAGTCTCATTTGTGACGTTGCCACAAGTTGGAATTCCACCCTTCATATGTTGGACAGACTATACGAACAAAGAAATGCCATCACGGATTTTTTGATGATACAAGCAGATAGGAGTACTCCCCTGTGTAACTTCAATGTGAACGAGTGGCAGCTCATACGTGACACCTGCCGTTTGCTGAGGCCCTTTGAGGAAGTCACATTTTTTGTTAGTCGCTTGAATTACGCCATGAACAACGTAATTCCACTCCTACATTTACTCCAAAAAATGATTGAAAACATGGCTGGTCACCGCAATGGAGATGTTGCGCCTACATCAGAAGGCTACATGAGTACTGTGGGTAATGAACTGGAGGAGGATGATGAGGGGCAGAGCGGAGCACAGTTTACGGTGGATGAGATGGCCGGTGTTTCTGGTCATTGGACAGGAGAGGAGGAGCAGGAGCAGCCAGAGGAGCTGGAGGGTTATTACGAGGGAGGCGAGACAGAGGACCCAGACACACCGTGGCAGTATGCAGTGGAAATGGAGGCAGGTAGTCCCAGCGAGTCACTGTCACAAATGGCACGATGCATGCTGAGTTGCTTGCGTAGTGACCCCCGAATTGTCAAAATTTGTCCGCGCAATGACTTCTGGATCTCCACCTTATTAGACCCTCGCTACCGGCCCAGAATGGGGGCCTTTTTTACACCCACTGAGAGGGAGGACAAACTGACCTACTTCAGGGAGCTTCTACGTAGTCGGTTGGCCGATGTCTATCGGCCACATGGTCCATCCACTCGCAGGTCTGACTCGGGGGGCCCTCTGCGCTCACCTTCCACTGCCACAGCTGCTGGGGAGGGGAGGGGTGGCAGGAGCAGTACCGGCTCATTCAGCAGCAGCCTGAGTCTACAGTCACTGATGAGTAGCTTCCTTCAGCCGCATAGTGAAGCTACTCATCAGCAGCAGGTGGACATGGAGCAGGACCTGAACCAGCAGGTGGTGGCTTGCCTCGACATGACCCTGCCAACAACCGTTGAAGATCCGCTGGACTTCTGGGCAGCCAAACTCTATTTATGGCCGCAACTAGCGGAGTTTGCCCTGGAAAAGCTGTCCTGCCCTGCCAGTAGTGTGCCATCAGAGCGGGTGTTTAGTGCGGCCGGGGCCATAGTCACCCCAAGGCGAACTCGTCTGTCCACTAAAAATGTGGAGAGACTGACGTTTGTCAAGATGAATCAGGGATGGATCAGCCAGGATTTCCAGCCACCAATGACAGATGGGTGTGAGTAGATTGACCATGCTCCTACAACAAAATTTTCTCTATTGTGGTTGGTTATGAAATCCTCTGGGGCAGACCTGGGGATTGTACGGCCCGTTTGACACATACGGCCCTTTGATTGGCTCTGACCGGCCCGCGCTGATTGGGGCACAACTATGCTGCTTAATCTGGGGGACATCTATGCTGCCTAATCTGGGGGACAAGTATGCTCCTAATCTGGGGGACATCTATGCTGCCTAATCTGGGTGACATCTATGCTGCCTACTCTGGGGGACAAGTATGCTGCCTAATCTGGGGGACATCTATGCTGCCTAATCTGGGTGACATCTATGCTGTCTAATCTGGGGGACAACTATGCTCTTAACCCCTTAAGGACTCAGGGTTTTTCCGTTTTTGCACTTTCGTTTTTTCCTCCTTACCTTTAAAAAATCATAACCCTTTCAATTTTCCACCTAAAAATCCATATTATGGCTTATTTTTTGCGTCGCCAATTCTACTTTGCAGTGACATTAGTCATTTTACCCAAAAATGCACGGTAAAATGCATTTTTGGGTAAAAAATAATAATTGTGCGACAAAATCGAAAAAAAAAACGCCATTTTGTAACTTTTGGGGGCTTCCGTTTCTACGCAGTGCATATTTCGGTAAAAATTACACCTTATCATTATTCTGTAGGTCCATACGGTTAAAATGATACCCTACTTATATAGGTTTGATTTTGTCGCACTTCTGGACTACATGCAGGAAAATTTATACGTTTAAAAATGTCATCTTCTGACCCCTATAACTTTTTTATTTTTCCACGTACGGGGCGGTATGAGGACTCATTTTTTGCGCCGTGATCTGAAGTTTTTATTGGTATGATTTTTGTTTTGATCTGACTTTTTGATCACTTTTTATTCATATTTTAATGTTATAAAAAGTTACCAAAATACGCTTTTTTGGACTTTGGAATTTTTTTGCGCGTACGCCATTGACCGTACGGCTTAATTAATGATATATTTTTATAGTTCGGACATTTACGCACGCGGCGATACCACATATGTTTATTTTTTTTACACTGTTTTATTTTTCTTATGGGAAAAGGAGGGTGATTCAAACTTTTATTAGGGAAGGGGTTAAATGACCTTTATTAACACTTTTTTTTTTGCAGTGTTATAGGTCCCATAGGGACCTATAACACTGCACACACTGATCTCTCATCCTGATCACAGGCGTGTATTAACACGCCTGTGATCAGCATTATCGACGCTTGACTGCTCCTGCCTGGATCTCAGGCACGGAGCAGTCATTCGTCGATCGGACACCGAGGAGGCAGGTAAGAGCCCTCCCGGTGTCCGATCAGCTGTTCGGGACGCCGCGATTTCACCGCGGCGGTCCCGAACAGCCCGACTGAGCAGCCGGGATACTTTCAGTTTCACTTTAGAAGCGGCGGTCAGCTTTGACCGCCGCTTCTAAAGGGTTAATACCGCACATCGCCGCGATCGGCGATGTGTGGTATTAGCCGCGGGTCCCGGCCGTTGATTAGCGCCGGGACCCACGCGATATGATGCGGGATCGCGGCGCGATCCCGCTTCATATCGCGGGAGCCGGCGCAGGACGTAAATATACGTCCTGCGTCGTTAAGGGGTTAATCTGGGGGACATCTATGCTCCCTACTCTGGGGGACAAGTATGCTCCTAATCTGGGGGATATCTATGCTGCCTAATCTGGGTGACATCTATGCTGCCTAATCTGGGTGACATCTATGCTGCCTATATTGGGAACAAGTATGCTCCTAATCTGGGGGACATATATGCTGCCTAATCTGGGTGACAATTATGCTCCTAATCTGGGGGACATCTATGCTGCCTAATCTGGGGGACAAGTATGCTCCTAATCTGGGGGACATCTATGCTGCCTAATCTGGGGGACAACTATGCTCCTAATCTGGGGGACATCTATGCTGCCTAATCTGGGGGACAAGTATGCTCCTAATCTGGGGACATCTATGCTGCCTAATCTGGGTGACATCTATGCTGCCTACTCTGGGGGACAAGTATGCTCCTAATCTGGTTGACATCTATGCTGCCTAATCTGGGGGACAACTATGCTCCTAATCTGGGTGACATCTATGCTGCCTAATCTGGGGGACAATTATGGTCCTAATCTGGGGGACATCTATGCTGCCTAATCTGGGGGACAACTATGCTCCTAATATGGGGAAAACTGAAGCTTCTGGCCTTGGGCCTATAATTTTTTGAAGTTTAGCAGTAGCTAAATACATGCTTAATGCAAATGTAAACATTGATCTTTAAATGTAAGGGGTTATGAAAACCTCTTGGGTGCTGCAAATGCATGCTCCAGACTCATTCTGTATCTTTCAGGAACTACTTGCCTCCCTGGTGCCTCTGGCCTTGGGCCTTAAATTTTTGGATGTTTAGCAGTAGCTAAATACACGCTTAATGCAAATTTCAACAATGATCGTTAAATTCTAGGTGCTCTGCCAGGGCCTTCTCCTACCCCGCCTGGGCCGATCCGAGGACCTCACTAACCAACTCACTAACTAATCCAATCGCTTATAGCGACGGGCGGTGTGTACAAAGGGCAGGGACTTAATAAACGCCAGTTTATGACCCTCACTTACTGGTAATTCCTCGTTTTAAGATTAAATTATTGCAATCACAGATCCCTATCACAAACTGGTTTCAGCGTGCAACACGCACCTGTCCTTGAAAGATATAGAGACGCTAATCCGTTCAGTGGAGCGCTAGTGCGGCCCAGGACATCTGAGGTCATAACACACCTGTTATTGCTCGATCTCGCAATTGATCGGGCAAGGTAAGGGGTTATTAAAGCCTCTTGGGTACTGCTGAGGCCTACTCCTAACTGCTCCTTGTGCAATGTGTGCGGTCATTAAACACTCTTGGGTAGTGTTATTGTTAAATTTACTGGTAATTTTATCAGTAATAAAATTGAATTTTGCAGAATGCTAACCGTTACACAACGGGACGCTTGTTGCGTGTGATTTTTTTATGAAAAAATAAATAAATAGATGGAGAGGGATTAAGTTTGCTTAATCATTTTTGGCGATTAGAATCATTTTGCCATCTGATTTTTTGGAGACAGATGCACTTACACACATGTAATAATTTTTTTAAGCAAATTTCAAACATTGAGTGGTTTATTACTTTTGAGAAGAATGTCTTTGGGTGGTTCACCATTCTGCATTATAGAGTCTTCTTAACTGCTTTAAATGCGCCTGTTTTTTTAAAAAAGGTATTTTGTCTGACAATTTCGATAAAATTTGGCGTTTTTTTGGGGTGGATTGTGAAGCCCGGGTGACGGGTGTGTAGTGTGTACTCGTGCATCAGTCAACTCCAGTCTGTTTCCGTTAGGCAATATATGGGTTACTGATGCAGCAGAGGTGGGGCCTTGGTCTTGGAATTTCAATTATTTAAAAAAATGTGAACATATTGTGTGGTTTATTATATTATAGAAGAATGTCTTTGGGTGGTCCACCGTCCTGCATTATAGAGTCTTCTGAACTGCTGTATATGCGCTTGTTTTAACAAAAAGGTATTTTGTCAGACAATTTAAAAAAAAATTGTGTTTTTTTGGGGGTGGATTGTGAAGCCCGGGTGTGTACTCGTGCATCAGCCAACTCCAGTCTGTGTTTTTCAGGCAATCTATGGGCTACTGATGCAGCTGAGGTGGGGCCTGGGTCTAGGAATTTCAATTTTATTTTTAAAATTCAACAATTGTGTGGTTCATTATTTTTGAGAAGAAAGTCTTTGGGTGGTCCACCGTCCTGCCTTATAGAGTCTTCTGAAATGTTGGATATGCGCTTGTGCTTACACAAAGTTGTAAATAAAAAAAATAAAAAATTATACAATTTTGTTGATTTTGCGGTGGATTGTGAAGCCCTGTGTGTACTGGTGCATCAGCCAACTCCATGCTGTGTCCTTCAGGCAATAAATGGGTTCCTGATGCCGCAGAGGTGGGGCCTGGGTCTGGGAATTTAACATTTTTGGATTGCGGGTGCTAAAAAAAAAGATGGACACACCCTAATCTGTTCAGTGGAGCGCGCCTGCGGCCCCGGACATCTGAGGGCATAACACACCTGTTATTGATCGATCTCAGGAGAAGGGGGGTTCATCATCGGGAGAAGAGAGTTGCAGGTTGCCCTTGAGTCAGCAAGGTGGTAGCACGGTTGGCAGTCATCGTGGTGTGGCAGTAGTGGAAATTCTGGAGCCAAACGTACCCGGGGGAGACCACCTGCTTCGCGGCAGCTTACCTTTCCGGGAGTTAGCGGGTTACCAGCACCGGTCGATGAAAGATAGAGACACGCTAATCCGTTCAGTGGAGCGTGCCTGCGGCCCCGGAAATCAGAGGGCATGACACACCTGGTATTGCTCGATCTCGCAATTCATCGTGCAAAGGTAGGGGGTTATTAAAGCCTCTTAGGTACTGCTGAGGCCTACTCTTGACTGCTCCTGGTGCAATGTATGGGGTAATTAAACACTCTTGGGTAGTGTTTTTTTTTTATTTACTGATAATTTTATCAGTAATAAAATAGAATTTTCCAGAATGCTAATCTTTACACAACAGAACGCTTGTTGCGTGTGATTTTTTAATGAAAATAAAAAAATAAAAAAAAATACGGACAGGGATTAATTCTGCTTCATCATTTTGGGCGAAAAAAGTCCTTTGGTGATCTGATCTTTTGGAGACAGATGCACTTACACACATATTGAATTAGTTTTTGTAAAAAAATTTCAAACATTGTGTGGTTTATAATTTTTTAGAAGAATGTCTTTGGTTGGTCCACCGTCCTGCATTATAGAGTCTTGTGAACTGTTGGATATGCGCTTGTTCTTACACAAAGGTATTTCTTTAAAACATTTCTAAAATGTTGTTGTTTTTTGGAGGGGATTGTGAATCCCGGGTGTGTACTGGTGCATCAGCCAACTCCAGGCTGTGTCCTTCAGGCAATATATGGGTTCCTGATGCCGCAGAGGTGGGGCCTGGGTCTGGAAATTTCAAATTTTTGGATAGTGGGTGCTACCAATGAGAAATCTTTGACAAAAATGTCATATATTGTGTTGTTTTTTTGGGGGGATTGTGAAGCCCTGGTGTGTACTCTTGCATCAGCCAACTCCAGGCTGTGTCATGCAGGCAATATATGGGTTACTGATGCCGCAGGGGTGGAGCCTGGTACTGGAAATGTAAAATTTTTGGATAGCGGGTGCTACCAATGAGAAATCTTTGACAAAAATTTCTCATTGTGTTGATTTTGGAGGGGGGATTGTGAAGCCTTGGTGTGTACTGGTGCATCAGCCAACTCCAGGCTGTGTCCTTCAGGCAATATATGGGTTACTGATGCCCCAGAGATGGGGCCTGGGTTTGTTAATTTCTAATTTTTGGATAGCGGGTGCTACCAATGAGAAATCTTTGTAAAAAATTTCATATATTGCGTTGTTTTTTTGGGGGGTGGGATTGTGAAGCCCTGGTGTGTAGTGTACTAGTGCATCAGCCAACTCCACGCTGTGCCATTCAGCCACTAAATGGTCTCCTCTTGCTGCCAACATGTCCACGCTATGTCATTCAGTCACTATATGGTCTCCTGACACTGATGCCACCACCAGGCTCTGTCATTGTGCTGCTGTGCGGCAGTGATTCTAAGAGCGATGCCGGTAATCTGCATGCTATTCTGAATAACAGTATTATTTCACTACCCCAGCACACTCCATATGCGTTTTAGGACACAGCAAAGTGTTCTATACCCCTATAGAGGCTGTATGTAGGCTAGAAATAGCCTTTTTTAACATCGATTCGCCGCAAATAAATTTGGATCGAAACAAACTTTTCGGGAAAATTCGGCGAATCGTCCAAATTGAATTTTTGAAAAGTTCGCTCATCTCTACCAAAGGGGGGTACTGTAACAAGATGCCGACATACCGTCCGTGAGCGCATCTTCCCCCGTGTGTCAGCTCCCGGCGGTTCTGGGATTTACATCGTGGGACGCACCCGCATGCGAGTCCCAGCCCGTCACTCACCTCCCTCCCCGACCTCTGTCCCTCAGCTCCGACGTGTGCCCCCGCCTCCTAGCGCGCGCCGGAGCTTTGAAATTTAAAGGGCCAGTTCGCCCGTAATTAGTGTTCGCACCTGTACCTTGGTTATAAGTTTTTGCTCCTCCCTAGTAGCCCTGCCGGATCTTTGTTTGCCTTGCGCCTAAGAGAAAGCAGTCCCTGTAATTCCTTGCCATGTACCAGACCTTTGTATTCCGTGACCCGACCGTGTTTCTAGCCGCCAGCCTATTGACCTTCTGCTACCCTATTGACTACGCTCCTGTGCCACGTGCCCTGACCTCTAGCCTGCCTGACTACGTTTTGCCTATTCCTTTGGTACCACGCTTCTCCACAGCCGCCTGTGTGGTCGAGTCGTGCCAGGGGTAGCGACCTGGGTGTCGCCTGCCGCAGCAAGTCTAACCCGCCGTGCGGCAGACTCTGGTGAAAACCAGCGGCACCTTAGACTCCGCTTCCTGGCACGGCCTGCGTCATCTGCCACACAGGTCCAGCGGATCCACTACATCACCTGTTCCAGACTACCGTGGTATTACGGATCTACTACTCCCTGGGTACCTACCGTCTGCGGTGAGTCTTACACCTGTTAGTTTAACCTCCGTTGTATGTAAATTGTTTGAGGGTTTTCTAAGGGATGCAATTCTGGAGTATCTTAATACAAATAAATGCATGACCCCATATGAGGGATCGGTCCTGTGAAACTATCCTGATCAGCTTTTATGAGGAGGTGAGCTCCAGACTGGACCAGGGTCAATCGCTCGCTGGATGTCATCTATCTAAATTTTTTCCAAAGCATTTGATATGGTTCCACATAAAAGGTTGGTGCATAAAATGAGAAGGATGGGGCTGGGGGAGAATGTGTGCAAGTGGGTAAGTAACTGGCTCAATAATAGGAAACAGAGGGTGGTTATTAATGGTACTTATTCTGATTGGGTGACTGTTACTAGTGGGGTACCACAGGGGTCCATCTTGGGTCCTGTTCTATTTAATATATTTATCAATGACCTTGTAGAGGTGTTGAACAGTAAAGTAGTAATCTTTGCAGATCATACTGAACTCTGTAAAGCGGTAAACAGTATATAGGACAGTGCACTGTTACAAATTGATCTGGATAGATTGGAGGTTTGGGCTGGAAAGTGGCAGATGAGGTTCAACACTGATAAATGTAAGGTAATGCACATGGGGAGGAAAAATCCGGGCTGGGATTATATATTAAATGGGAGCACACTTGGGACGACTGACATGGAAAAGGATTTAGGAGTCTTAGTTAATAGTAAATTTAACTGTAGTGATCAGTGTCGGGCAGCTGCTGCCAAGGCAAATAAAATCATGGGGTGCATCAATAGGGGCATAGATGCCCACGACAAGGAAATCATTCTACCGCTGTACGAATCACTAGTCAGACCACACATAGAATACTGTGTACAGTACTGGTGTTACGCCGAGCGCTCCGGGTCCCTGCTCCTCCCCGGAGCGCTTGCGGCGTTCCTCTCTGTGCAGCGCCCCGGTCAGACCCGCTGACCTGGAGCGCTGCATCCGCATAGCAGGACGCGCCCGCCCGCGGGTCGCATCCCAATCTCCTCACCTGCCCCGTCCTCTTGCTGTTCTGTCCCGGCGCGTGTGGCCCCGCTCTCTAGGGCGCACGCGTGCCGGCTCTCTGAAGTTTAAAGGGCCAGTGCACCATTAATTGGTGCCTGGCCCAATCAGTACCTACACCTGCGCAATGTGAATAAAACCCACTTCCCCTTCCTGTCCTTGCCGGATCTTGTTGCCTTGTGCCCTGTGAAAGCGTTTTGTGTGTTCCCAAGCCTGTGTACCCAGACCTCCTGCTGTTGCCCCTGACTACGACTCTTGCTGCCTGCCCTGACCTTCTGCTACGTCCGACCTTGCTCTTGCCTTGTCCCTGTGTACCGCGCTTGTCTCAGCTGTCAGCTGGGGTTGAGTCGCTATCGGGTGGAACGACCTGGGGGTTACCTGCCGCTGCAAGTCAATCCCGCTTTGCAGCGGGCTCTGGTGAAAACCAGTAACCCCTTAGGCTCCGTTCCCCTGGTGGGGCCCACGCCATCACCCCACTGACACAGAGGATCCACCACCAGTGTCCTCGCTGCATACCAGTCCGGATCCTGACAGTAGATCCGGCCATGGATCCCGCTGAGGTCCCACTGCCTAGTGTCGCTGACCTAACCACGGTGGTCGCCAGCAATCACAACAGATCGCGCAACAAGGACAGCAGCTGACTCAACTGACCGTCATGCTGCAACAGCTTCTGCCGCAACTTCAGCAATCATCTCCTCCACCAGCTCCTGCATCTCCTCCGCAGCGAGTGGCTGCTCCCAGCTTCCGCCTGTCTCTGCCGGACAAGTTTGAAGGGGACTCTAAACAGTGCCGTGGATTCCTGTCCCAGTGTTCCCTACTCTTGGAGATGATGTCGGACCAATTCCCCACTGAATGGTCTAAGGTGGCTTTCGTGGTCAGTCTCCTGTCTGGAAAGGCCTTGTCATGGGCCACACCGCTCTGGGACCGCAATGATCCCCCACCGCTACAATCCAGTCCTTCTTCTCAGAAGTTCGTAGTGTCTTTGAGGAGCCAGCCCGGGCCTCCTCAGCCGAGACTGCTTTGCTGAACCTCGTCCAAGGGAGTTCTTCTGTAGGCGAATACGCCATCCAGTTTCGTACCCTCGCCTCAGAGCTATCCAGGAACAATGAGACCCTCTGCGCGACCCTCAAGAAAGGCTTATCCAGTAACATCCAAGATGTCCTGGCCGCACGAGAAATTTCTGCAAATTTGTCTGAACTTATCCATTTGGCCACCCGCATCGATATGCTTTTCTCTGAAAGACGCCAGGAACTTCGACAGGAAAAGGATCTTGTTCGCACCAGGCGATTTCTCTCCCCGGCTCCTCTCTTCCAAAGTCCTTTGCAATCTGTTCCTGTGCCTTCCGCCGAGGAGGCTATGCAAGTGGATCGGTCCCGCCTGACCTTACAAGAGAGGACTCGCCACCGTAACGAGAATCTGTGCCTGTACTGTGCTAGTACCGAACATTTCCTAAAAGACTGTCCTATCCGCCCTCCGCGTCAGGAGAGACGCACTCTATTACCTCACAAAGGTGAGACGACTCTTGGTGTGAATTCTGCTTCTCCACGTCTGACTGTGCCTGTGCGGATTTCTCCTTCCGCCAATTCCTCCTTCTCAGCTGTGGCCTTCTTGGACTCTGGTTCTGCAGGAAATTTTATTTTGGCCTCTTTTATTAATAGGTTCAGCATCCCAGTAACCTGTCTCTTCAAACCGCTCTATATTTCTTCTGTCAATGGAGAAAAGTTGGACTGCACTGTGCGTTACCGCACAGAACCCCTGCCTATGAGCATTGGACTGCATCATGAAAAAATCGAATTTTTTGTTCTGCCCAACTGCACCTCTGAAGTTCTTCTCGGCCTGCCGTGGCTTCAACGTCATGCTCCTACCCTCGACTGGTCCACCGGGGAGATCAAAAGTTGGGGTCCTTCTTGTCTCAAACGATGCCTCACATCTGCTCCCACTTGTCAAACCCCTGTGGCTCCACCTATACTGGGCCGTCCCAAGGCCTACCAGGACTTTTCAGATGTTTTCTGCAAAAAGCAAGCAGAGATCTTACCACCTCATAGGCCTTATGATTGTCCCATTGACCTCCTTCCTGGTACCACTCCGCCCCGGGGCAGGATCTACCCTCTGTCTGCCCCAGAGACTCAAGCCATGTCTGAGTATATCCAAGAGAACCTAAAGAGAGGTTTTATTCGGAAGTCCTCATCCCCTGCTGGAGCGGGGTTCTTCTTTGTCTCAAAAAAGGATGGATCCTTACGACCATGCATTGACTACCGCGGTTTAAATAAAATTACCATCAAAAACCGCTATCCCCTGCCTTTGATCTCAGAACTCTTTTACCGTCTTCTCGGAGCTAATATATTCACTAAATTGGGGCGCGTATAATCTTATTCGCATCAGGAAGGGTGATGAGTGGAAGACCGCGTTCAATACTAGAGATGGACATTTTGAATATCTAGTTATGCCCTTTGGGCTCTGCAACGCCCATGCAGTCTTCCAGGACTTCGTTAATTAGATATTTCGGGACTTATTGTATACCTGTGTTGTGGTTTACTTGGACGATATCTTGATTTTCTCCTCTAACTTAGAGGAACACTGTCGTCATGTCCGTCTAGTGCTCCAAAGACTTTGTGAAAACCACCTGTATGCTAAAATTGAAAAATGTCTCTTTGAGTGCAATAGTCTTAATTTCCTAGGTTACCTAGTCTCTGGCCAAGGGCTTCAAATGGATCCAGATAAACTGTCAGCGGTTTTGAATTGGCCACGCCCTTCTGGACTCCGCGCTATCCAACGCTTCCTGGGATTTGCCAACTATTACCGACAGTTTATTCCCCACTTCTCCACCATTGCGGCCCCCATTGTGGCCCTGACCAGGAAGAATGCTAATCCTAAGTCATGGCCTCCTCAAGCAGATGAGGCCTTCAATCGTCTCAAAACTGCCTTCGCTTCTGCACCAGTGCTGTCCAGACCTGATCCATTGAAACCATTCTTCCTGGAAGTTGACGCTTCCTCAGTTGGAGCCGGAGCCATACTTCTTCAAAAAAACGCTACCAGACGTAACATTACTTGTGGTTTTTTCTCTAAAACTTTCTCTCCGGCAGAAAAGAATTACTCCATTGGAGATCGCGAACTTCTGGCCATCAAGTTAGCACTCGAGGAGTGGAGGCATCTATTGGAGGGTTCCAAACACCCCATTGTCATTTACATTGACCACAAGAGTCTCTCGTACCTCCAGTCTGCTCAGTGTCTGAATCCTCGCCAGGCTAGATGGTCGTTGTTTTTTGCCCGCTTTAACTTCGAGATACACTTCCATCCCGCAGACAAAAATGTTAGAGCGGACGCCCTTTCTCGTTCCTCTTATGCCACCGAATCTGAAACCCCTCTGCAGCATATCGTACCTCCTGAGTGCCTGGTCTCCTCGGCTCCAGCCTCACTGGGACAAACCTTTTGTTCCTCCACGCCTTCGCCTGTAGATCCTCAAATGGGGGCATTCCTCTCACCTAGCTGGCCATGCTGGCATTAAAAAGTCCATCCAGCTCATTTCCCATCTGTATTGGTGGCCTACACTAGAGGGTGAGGTTACTGATTTCGTTCGGGCCTGTACTATTTGTGCCCGGGATAAAACCCCTCGCCAGAAACCTGCTGGACTCCTCCTTCCTCTGCCCGTCCCTGAGCAACCATGGTCCCAAATTGCCATGGATTTCATTACTGATCTGCCCGTATCCCATGGCAACACCATCATCTGGGTGGTCGATGATCGTTTTTCCGAAATGGCTTATTTCATTCCGGCTTCCGGGTCTTCCTTCTGTGTCACAGTTGGCGGAACAATTTTTTCTGCATATTTTTCGCCTTCACGGGCTTCCCACGCATATCGTCTCGGAAATTTGTGTCGAAATTTTGGAGAGCTCTCTGTAACCAATTAAAAATCAAATTAAATTTCTCGTCCTCCTATCACCCCCAATCCAATGGACAAGTAGAGAGAGTAAACCAGATTCTTGGTGACTACATGCGACATTTTGTCTCCTCCCGCCAAGACGATTGGGTCGACCTTCTGCCCTGGGCTGAATTCTCGTACAATTTCAAAAATTCGGAATCCTCTGCTAAATCCCCATTCTTTGTGGTGTACGGCCGTCACCCTCTGCCCCCCATTCCCACTTCTTCTGGAGTTCCTGCTGTAGATGAAGTGACCCGGGATTTCTCTGTTATCTGGAATGAGACTCAAAAGTCGCTCCTACTGGCCTCGTCTCGTATGAAGAGACATGCAGATAAGAAGAGAACAACTCCTCCTGTCTTCGCTCCTGGGGACAAAGTGTGGCTCTCTGCCAAATATATCCGGTTTCGTGTTCCTAGCTACAAGCTGGGTCCACGTTACCTTGGACCATTTAAAGTCAAAAGTCAAATCAATTCTGTCTCCTACAAACTTCATCTTCCTCCTTCTCTTCGTATTCCTAACTCCTTTCATGTTTCCCTTCTCAAACCTCTCGTTCTTAATGGCTTTTCCCCCCAAGGTCACCGCTCCTGCTCCTGTCTCTGGCTCCTCTGATGTCTTCACGGTAAAAGAAATCCTCGCCTCCAAGGTGGTCAGAGGTAAAAAAAAAAATTCTCGTTGACTGGGAGAATTGTGGCCCCGAAGAGAGGTCTTGGGAGCCCGAGGACAATATCCTCGACAAGGAACTCATCCATAGGTTCCTGGGCTCCAAAAAGAGGGGGAGACCAAAGAGGGGGGTACTGTTACGCCGAGCGCTCCGGGTCCCTGCTCCTCCCCGGAGCGCTCGCGGCGTTCCTCTCTGTGCAACGCCCTGGTCAGACCCGCTGACCGGGAGCGCTGCACTGGTATCACCGGCCGGGATGCGATCCGCGTAGCGGGACGCGCCCGCCTGCGGGTCGCATCCCAATCTCCTCACCTGCCCCGTCCTCTTGCTGTTCTGTCCCGGCGCGCGCGGCCCCGCTCTCTGAAATTTAAGGGGCCAGTGCACCATTAATTGGTGCCTGGCCCAATCAGTACCTACACCTGCGCTATTTGAATAAAATCCCACTTCCCCTTCCTGTCCTTGACGAATCTTGTTGCCTTGTGCCCTGTGAAAGCGTTTTGTGTGTTCCCAAGCCTGTGTACCCAGACCTCCTGCTGTTGCCCCTGACTTGCTGCCTGCCCCCGACCTTCTGCTACGTCCGACCTTGCTTTTGCCTTGTCCCTGTGTACCGCGCCTGTCTCAGCTGTCAGCTGGGGTTGAGTCGCTATCGGGTGGAACGACCCGGGGATTACCTGCCGTTGCAAGTCCATCCCGCTTTGCGGTGGGCTCTTGTGAAAACCAGTAACCCCTTAGACTCCGTTCCCCTGGTACGGCCCACGCCATCACCCCACTGACACAGAGGATCAACCACCAGTGTCCTCGCTGCATACCAGTCCGGATCCTGACAACTGGGCACCAGTGTACAAGAAAGATATAGTGGAGCTGGAGAGGGTTCAAAGACGGGCAACCAGAGTAATACGGGGAATGGGAGGACTACAATACCCAGAAAGATTAGCAGAATTGGGGTTATTTAGTTTAGAAAAAGAAGGCTTAGGGGAGACCTAATAACTATGTATAAATATATCAGGGGGCAGTACAGAGATCTCTCCCATGATCTATTTATACCCAGGACGGTATCTATAACAAGGGGGCATCCTCTACGTTTAGAGGAAAGAAGGTTTCTACACCAGAACAGACGTGCGTTCTTTACTGTAAGAGCAGTGAGACTGTGGAATTCTCTGCCTGAGGAGGTGGTCATGGTGAACTCTGTAAAAGAGTTCAAAAGGGGTCTGGATGTATTTTTGGAGAATAATAACATCGCTGGTTATGGATACTAAATTTATTGGGACAGAACGTTGATCCAGGGATTTATTCTGACTGCCATATTTGGAGTCGGGAAGGAATTTTTACCTCTTGTATGAGGGTTTTTTGCCTTCCTCTGGATCAACTTAGTAGGGACTCATTAGGGTTATAGGTTGAACTTGATGGACTCTGGTCTTTTTTCAACTTTATGAACTATGGGGGAGATTTATCAAAACCTGTGCAGAGGAAAACTTGCCCAGTTGCCCATAGCAACCAATCAGCTTGCTTCTTTCATTTTTATGAAGGCCTGTGAAAAATGAAAGAAGCAATCTGATTGGTTGCTATGGGCAACTGGGCAAGTTTTCCTCTGCACAGGTTTTGATAAATCTCCCCCTATGTTACTATGTTATGTGTTTAGAAATTCTCCTACGCAATTGCTGAACAGTTTTGCCAATGTACAATTTGAGGCAATCGCATTGCGCAACATAAACAACCCCCGTACTCTGACAGTTGATGTAGTCTCTAACTTCATATACACGATTATTTGTTGGGTTGCTGAAGGACTTAACATGCGGCATAAATTTACAAAATGTACATCTACCACAGGGGAAGGAACCCGTTATTGTAGATTGAAGACAACTTGACGGTCTATTTTCAGAATAATGACTGTGAACTAAATGTTCCCAAAGGTTCTTCCCTCTGTGGTAGGTAATGGATGGATATTCTGATATTACATTTCAAAGATCTGGGTCCGCCAGTAGTATCGGCCAATATTTCCTGAGAACTTTTTTCTTTTGTTGGCTATTCTGATCAAAATGACCAATGCACCTAATCATTTTTAGTGTGTCATTAGATGAAGAATGTGATTGATTCACAAGTAGTTCTTTCCTCTCAGTCGCCCTAGCTCTGGCATGTGCTTGATGTAAAACTTTTTTGGGATATCCCTGTTCGTTGAATCTCTTGAAAAGAAGATCACTTTCTTTTTGGAGGGCTGCTTCTGTGGAACAGTTTCTGCATGCTCTTAAATACTGCTTTACTGGAATTCCCCTTTTTAAGAGGAACAGAGTGGTAACTGGACCATTCTAGAAAGCTGTTGGGGGAGGTAGGTTTACGATAAATTTCAGTTTTGACACTGCCTCCAGAATCTAGTGTGATTTTCAAATCTAAAAATTGAGTGTTGGAGGGTGTATTTCTGAAGTAAAATGCATCCCTATATTGTTGGTGTTTAGTGCTGTAACGAAGGTATGAAAAGAAGTGATAATGTCATCCCAAAAATAATATGTGACTAGTGAAGGAAGAAAAGTGCTCAGAAAAAACAATAGTGTCCTCCCACCACCCTAAAAATAAATTTGCATAATTTGGTGCTGTGCCTCTCTTCTGAAAATAAAATTGTTGATCAAACATAAAATAGTTGTGAGTGAGTAAAAATTTGAGTAGTGATAAAATGAGATTATTGTGATTGGTGTATTGTGTCCCTTTAGTGCACAGAAAGTGTCTAACCGCTGTGATCCCCAAATTGTGTTGTATATTAGTGTACAGTGATTCAACATCAAGACTTGCAATAAGTGTATTAGGTGGAAAGTATATTTCTTGAAGTTTGGTTACAGTGTCCTTGCTGTCTTTTAGAAAAGAAAGTAATGTCGTAACAAAAGGGGCCAGAAACTGGTCCACATATTCACTGATACATTGAGTTAGATTGTCATTGCCTGATACTATCGGGCGGCCAGGGATAGGGCGAGTGGACTTGTGAATTTTTGCAACGCGTAAAAAGTTGCCAAGGTAGGCAAGGCATAAAAAGTTGCCAAGTTGCAGAATAGTCTGTAGTTCTATCAGAAAACTCTGTTGGATTCCTATCCAATTTTTACATAAGTGTCTCTATCCTTCAGCAAACTAAGGACCATATTTTTGTAGTCTTTCTGCTTTATCGTGATGGATTCATTTGTCTCTAGTTCATGTAGAGCTTTCATTTCATCAACTGTCAACTTTAATTTTCCCATGAAAGAAGGTTTGAGGATGGTAAGTTCATTAAACACCATGCGTACAAAGGTGTCTATGTTAGCGAATTTTGAAGAAGGTGGGGGTCATCTTAGATGACAGCCACTATATGGTCTCCTCATGCTGCTACGACCTCTGAGCTGTGTCATTCAGCCACTATATGATTTCCTCATGGTGCCGCTAACTCCAGGCTGTGTCATTCAGCCACTATATGCTGCCGCCAACTCCAGGCTGTGTCATTCAGCCACTATGTGTTCTCCTCATGCTGCCACCACCTCCACACTGTGTCATTCAGCCGCTATATGTTCTCCTTATGGTGCCTCTATCTCCAGGCTGTGTCATTCAGCCACTATATGCTGCCGCCAACTCCAGGCTGTGTCATTCAGCCACTATATGTTCTCTTCATGCTGCTGCCACCTCCACGCTCTGTCATTTAGCCACTATGTGGTCTCCTCATGCTTGCACCACCACCAGGCTTTGTCAATCAGCCACTATGTGGTATCCTCATGCTGCTGCCACCTCCAGACTGTCTCATTCTGCCACTATGTGGTCTCCTCATGCTGCCGCCAACTCCAGGCTGTTTCATTCAGCCACTATATGTTCTCCTTATGCTGCCGCCACCTCCACGCTGTGTCATTCAGCCACTATATATATATATATATATATATTAACCCTATGCATGTTACGGCAAGGAAAAGTGTTCTGCACCCCTATTGAGGCTCTCTGTAGCCCAGAAATACACATTTTTAATAGCGCTTTGCCACGATTAAATTCGGACCGAAACAAATTTTTTCATAGAGCTCTGTCTTGGGATCTTTTCATAGAGCTCTGCATTGGGATGTTCCTCTGTTACTACTTCTGGCAATATTTGGATAAGGCCTTTCCTTTCCTTTTGTGATGCTAGTAATTAATATTAACTATGGAGCGACAGCTATAGTATGAATCCCTAACATGGAGTCGCATGTACTGTTGTGGACTACAGCTGTCACCCTGGACATCCTCTGTTGCTGCTTTTCTTATATGTGTTTGCTTATTTACATAAAGAACTTCCTGTTGGTATCATACCAGGATTGCAAGGGCTGACATCATAGTCAGCTTTGCAAGCCTCCTGCCCTACACCTCTCTCTGAACATTTTTTCTTGGTTTGCTGTTCATTTATCTACATAACTGATGTTCCCTAGCACCACCGTCTGACTCAGATGACAAGGATTGTCTCCTGCCTTGTGTTCCATTACTGCACATTAGTGTCTGGTCTCATCTCTGTAGTGCCAACCATACCTCCATTGATACAATTCTGTTACTACAAGGCTATGCCAGCAGCATGGTGGCTCAGTGGTTAGCATTGTTGCCTAGCTGCACTGGTGTGCTTTGTTCAATTTCATATATTTCTTTTTTTATTTGTGTTTTAGCTTATTTGTGAATGATCTGACTCTGTGTTGCTTTGAATATATCTCAACAGAATGGTTGCTCAATAGTTCGTGCTGTAGCCTTTTTCTGCAGTCCTGGGTTCATGTCCCACCAAAGGCTACCACCCTTTGGCATTTTGGCTTGCTGCCAAATGCTGATTTGTCTGGGGTCTTCCTTCCAAAAGCAGAAAATTGTGGTGCTCTGTTCGTTTGTGGTGTGGTGTTTCTGCTTCTGACAAGGGAAACCACATGTACTGTAAATATGCTTTTGTTCATGGTTAATCTGCGCTGAGATCTTCTATTCTGGTATCTGTGCAGTTCAGGGAGCAATATGCAGATAATGTAGGTTTGATAATATTAGGTAGTACCTGTATGCCGATTTGAGTGGTATCACTTACTGGTGAAGTGCAGCCGGCAGCTGTCTTATTCTTCAGTAGCCATAGATAATGAATATGGATAATATTAGGTAGTACCTGTATGCCGATTTGAGCGGTATCACTTAATGACTATGGATATTCATTATCTATGGCTACTGAAGAATATGACAGTCGTCTTAAAATGCGTGTAGCCTTGGTCTTATACCCATTACCTACGGCAACCACCTTATACTACTTTTAAAGCCCACCTCGGCTTTGGCAGCACTGCAGACCCCTTATTCTGGGACCTCTGTGGACTGCACGCACGATCCTCTCTCCTTAGGACACGAGGATGCCAGGGTCAGCGATCACCTCTTCATCCACGATACTCTTGTGGCCAGACGCTGTCCCGTGCCAACCTGTCTCTGCTGGACCCATCCAATCCACTTTACCGGGATCACCATCGATCACAAAGGCCGGCCACCGCGCCGTTCCAGCACCGACAGAAACCCTCACCGCGAGACTGCTACTCCTGAGGATGCCGGCTGCACTTCGCCAGTAAGTGATACCACTCAAATCGGCAAACAGGTACTACCTAATATTATCAAACCTACATTATCTGCATATCGCTCCCTGAACTGCTCCATTATATAATTTCATGAACTGCATTACCAGACCACTTTATTTCTGAACTATATTACCCGACCATTTTATTTTTGGACATTTCCAAAAAATGTTTGCCTTATTTTTGGTGGTTGCTTTATAAATGACTTTTTAATATTACATCTATTTTAATATCAATATCTTATTAACATCTGGTCCCTGCCCAGATGTAAGTTATTATCTTGTGAATAAATGTTATATTGTATTATTTATCTATCATTATTTATTCAGTATCTATTTTATGACATTTAACTTATTGATTTTACATTTATTTGGTTCCACATCACCTTTTACTCGCTCATTTTATCTCCTTTTTATTTCTTTATTTCACTATCCTTGAGGACTGGTTTTATATAATTTATTATATATACCTATTCACTTTCCTAGGTCTTTTTGAGATTCAGATCATTCCAGTTAACCTTGGAATAGTATACCCCAATGAGCTACACATACCCTTTTCCTTCTTTAATTTACAAATCTGTTTAACTTTCTGCCTCCAGTTCATTTAAAAAAAAAAAGTTTTCCACCGGAGTACCCCTTTAAGCCAGAATGAAGTTAATATGGTCAAGACTCTACTCCAAATTATGTATATTGGAGGATTTAAATGTATAATATTTGTATTACTGATAAGATTTCTGGTAAAACCATGTGTAGATACACAATTAAAATATCTTCTATTTTCCAGAACTACTCTATACTCCGAGAAGCTTTCTGAGTGGCAGGAGCATAAAGAGTTAAGGTGAGACACATTCTCCAATGCTTTCAGGCCTAATCTGATATGACCACATGGTAACAAGACAATAGCTACCCATGATGACTCTGGAGGAGATTTATCAAAACCTGCCCAGAAGAAAAGTTGCCCGGTTGCCCATAGCAACCAATCAACTCGCTTCTTTCATTTTTAATAAGGCCTCTGCAAAATGAAAGAAGCGATCTGATTGGTTGCTATGAGCAACTGGGCAACTTTTCCTTTGCACTGCTTTTGATAAATCTCCCCCTGTATGTACTAAGCTAGAGGCTGTAGAGGTTGTGTCTCTCATGATAAATATGATTGGATAAGATACAAATTGTTCTTATTTGATTAAGAGGATTTTTAATTTATGAAATAAATCATATCATTATGTTTTAGCGGGAAGACTTTTTGTTATAGAGAATCTGTCATCAGTGTGACCCGCCTCAACCTGTTGGTACAAACATAGTGCGGGTGACACTGTAGACCATGATGCTCTTACAGCCAAAATGCTGACAAAGCATCATGGGAGATGTAGTTCAAAACATCTGCAGTGCCGAAGGTTGCCTATGTCTGCTGTAGACAATACTTACCAACGACCGATCTATTGATCCGTTAGTAGCTTATGCTTCTTATTAGGCGGATGGTCATCATTAAACTAATCCGGCTACTTACAGTAAAATTATTAAAATAATAAAAAAGAATATAACAATACTGCTGCTAGTGATCAAAAGTGCATAGTGATATTCACCGATGATTGGAAAGGCATTATGCGCCTTGTAGTTAGTTAAAAGTAAATGTTTGTCTTTATAAGGCAGCATGGGACTTGTAGTCTCTGTAGTAGTTAATCACTCATATGCATATTGTAATCCTATGGTAGTGCAGATGCTGTTGTAGATACAAAAGTATTGCACGTAGATCCTTAATAAAATGAAATAGCTACTCACTCCTCCGCATATACAGCAAAATAATGAAAGTCAAATGGTGCGCTGCATCTCTCACCTATCTCGGTAGTGTTCGCAGCCCAGGAGATAGCAGGTCAGTGAGGCTCCCCTTGGCTCTGGTCCTAGAGTTGTCTGCGCAACTCACACTGGATTGTACTGTAATAAGCAGACAGCCTGCCGCTCCGGTCGGAGTTACGTGCAAAAATTGTTATGCCGGTGGCTGTCCTGATGGAAACTTCTTGTTAAGCGGACTCAGGTGATGTAGCGGGGATGATTTATTGCGATGTCCTCGTGTATCCACATAGGAAGTTGTTTGATTGACAGGGCACTGACAATCAATATAGCCAATATCAAAGCAGCAGTAAATGATTATACATATATTCAGCCTTAGGTCTTTGTGGTGAATAGTCTGACAAGAGCCTGTTCGATTTTATCTACCTTTGTTTTAAAGACAAGGAAAGCTGAAAAATGACTTTCTCTCTGGGTAGTCGCTTGATGTGGCATTAATGGTTTTGCCTCTTGTTTCAACAATTAGCTTTTAACTCTCTCTTTGGGCCATGAACCTCCTTGATAGTTGGGTTGAATACATAAGCGTGCAGCATGAGCAAAAGACAACAAACCTGTGAGTAGATAAAAAGACCTGGAAGGTTCCACCAAGATTTGAACTCGGTTGGCTGGATTCAAAGTCCAGAGTGCTAACCATTACACCATGGAACCCAGGGGGAAAAGTTACATCCAACATATGAGAGTACTTTCCCGAGTTACAGAGTGGTCAAAATTTCCGTTTTCGAGCCTTGGTATCAAATGTAAAGGCAGCAAAGGTAAATGTAGTTGGCAGGATTTGAACCTTTGCGGGGAGACCCCAATGGATTTCTAATACATTGTCTTAAACACTCTGCCTCGACTACATATGCATTCGGTATTCATTTTCAACTTACTTCTTTACCAAGCTAGCATCTTGATGGGGAACTTCTAAATCAAGAACATCTCTCAGAAAACAGAAGAAATATATTTGAAAGAAAAAAGCATGGCGCTCTCACATTTAAACTCTTTACAGTGTAATTCAAAGTGGAAACCATCATTCCATGGAACAATGGACCATTCAAGCATTTATGACTTAGGGTCATGGGAAAAAAATGATCGCTTGATGTGGCATGAATGGTTTTGCCTCTTGTTTCAACAATTAGCTTTTAACTCTCTCTTTGGGCCGTGAACCTCCTTGATAGTTGGGTTGAATACATGAGTATGCAGCATGAGCAAAAGACAACAAACCTCTGAGTAGATAAAAACACCAGGAAAGTTCCACAGAGATTTGAACTCAAATACCTGGATTCAGAGTACAGAGCGCTAACCATTATACCAGAGAAGGTGAGAAGGTGGTGAAAAGGTTACATCTACCATTTGAGGGAACTTTACCGAGTTATAAAGTGGTCAAATGTTACATTTTCGACCTTTGGTACCAAATGTCACGGCAGCAAAGGTTCAAATCCTTTGAAAGCAATCATGCTTATCCTGTTCGATAAGTAGTGTGTAGTCTTCTCTGGCACCATTGTCCAACCTCTCTATAGTAAGGAAACCTGCAGATGCTTCTTCTGGCTCGTTGGTCTAGAGTTATAATTCACACTTTGTGTGTGAGAGACCTTGGGTTCAAATCCCAGATGAGCCTGTCGCTGCCCCCACCTGTCATAAATTGTTTCACCTGCTTTTTATCAGAGTAGTCTGCTTTAAGTCACAGACAGAGGTCTTTCTGGAGAAGCATTTGGGTACCTTAATTCAATTCAGAGCTTTGTAGAAGTGAAAACCGCCAAAAAACCTGCTGAGATTAAAACCCAGGATCTCCTGTTTACAAGGCAGACGCTGTAACCAACTAAGCCACAGTGCCACGTGAAAGCCAGTAGGAAAGCCGGTAGGAAAGCCAGAAAATGGGAATCTCTACGCAATGATTAAAATTTCTACAAAATGTTGTGCATTGATGGAGTGGTTGCAGCTGGCATTTTTTCACCAACTTGGAGTTAAGGTCCCCTCAGCCAGTGCCCGATCTGTGACCTTCAATAAAAAGCAGCCAAAAAGTTTATGACCATGTTCTCAGAATCTATCACCTGGGGGAAGGACCTTATGGAGACGAGGTGGCTGAGTGGTTAAGGTGATGAACTGCTAATCCATTGTGCTTTGCCTGTCTCTTGTAACTTGCTTTGAAGGCAGTGGATGCCCTCACCATGGGAGTTTTTTATTTCCAATCCAGAAGGATGTGTCATGTGATTTATCAACCAGGCATTAGTAATCCCGCTTTATTTACCTTTTCTCTTGCATGGTGCTTAATGTTATCCCATAAAGAAGATGAGGACATTTCCTTATTTTGGGCGTTCAGCCAGCATCCATATTTTTGACTTTGACTGCTCAGACTTTCTTTGGACTGTGGGACAGACAAGTTTGATGTCAGATATGATTGAGCGTCTACTTCTTGGTATGAAAAGCTCAAAATTTCAAAGAAAGAAAAGCACTGCTTAGATTCAAACTCAGGATCTCCTGTTTACAAAACAGGCACTTTAACCAACTAAGCCACAGCACCACAATGGATGACACCTAATAGTTAGAAAATGGGGATCCCTAAGCAATGATTAAAATGTCTACAAAATGTTGTGCATTGACGGAGCGGCTGCAGCTTGCATTTTTTTTGAGTTATGGTCCTCTCAGCCAGTGCTTGATATGTGGCCTTCAATGAAAATGCAGCCAAAGACTAGTTGACCATGTTGTCAGAATCTATCACCTGGAATGGTTGCCTTATAAATACAAAGTGGCCGAGGGGTTAAGTTGATGGACCGCTAATCCATTGTGCATGCCTCTTCCAACTTGGTAACTTGTTTTGAAGATTTTTTATTGTCTTCGCAGGCAGTTGATGCCCCCACCATGGCAGTTTTCTATTTTAAATCCAGAAGGGTTCTTTACCTGACCTATCAACCAGGCCTTAGTAATCCTGACTTGTTTTTCAATTCCTTTTGCATGGTGCTTAGTGCTATCCTATAAAGAAGAAGAGGACATTTCCTTCTTTTGGGCATTTAGCCTGCATCCATATTTTTGACTTGCCGACTCACCATGCTGCAGCAAACTTCTCTTTATTCTGAGAGGTATGTCTGGGTACACATTAGGGCAAGGGAGGGCAGGGAGATAGGCAAGGGTTGCTGGTAGGACTGTGCGGTTTCGTGCCGACCTGGCACTTCTTCAAGCTACATGCACACTGAATCGATCAGCACTATCTGCTAATAATGCAGGTGAGGCAAAGGGGATGGGTGGAACACAGGTACAGGGGAGGAACACATATGTAAATCAAGGCAAACAACAATACATATATTGCATTACAGAAGACTATAAAAATACCCTCAAATCCTGTCTATCATTGAGGCTTGCCTCCCCCAAGGCACATAACTTCAGAATCCATCAGGATTCTTTCTGTAAAAGAACACAATGCCTATCTCCACCCTGTTTCAATATCTTAACTGTTTCCAAGCAAACAAATTTAATGCAATGCCCATTGCTCCCGTGGACTTCACGTATATGACTGATAAACCTAGGGGCACCTCGGCCAGTAATGAGAGAACGTAAATGTTCTCTCACTCTGATGAAAAGGCATCTTTTAGTCTTCCCTATGTAGTATAATCCACAGGGGCAAATCAGTGCATAAACCACGAAGGTAGTACGGCAGGTGATAAAGCAAGGAATGACATGTTCAAAACCTCCTAAAAAGACAACTCTACTATTAATATTCAGAGAAAAGAAGGAACAATGGCCACAGGGTTTATTGCCTTTCGGGGCCAACTGTAAAAACCAGGTCTCTTTTTATTCTCCAGCAAGTTATTCTTCCTTTTTAGTCTATCGCCTAACGTGAAATTTTTTCTATAAGCAATCAATGGTTTAAATTTCATTAAGTCTTTAAGATGAGGATCTGATTCCAATATGTACCAGTGTTTCAGCATAGCTCAACGAATCACATGGTTCATATTCGAATTAGCAAAGGAAAAGGTAGAACGGGGTGTACCAGGACCGTGATTTTTATGGTTAGGAAGAAAAAGTTGTTCTCGATTAATACTAGCATCTTCCTAAAAGCTATATCCACTACTTCTCTTGGATAAGCTCTCTGAAGCAGCCTATTTTTAAGGTCTTCTGCTTGCTTTAAATACCAAATTTAATCGGTGTTATTTATTTCTAACCGTAGAAATTATGAATAAGGGATACCGTTCTTACAGTGTTCAGGATGTGAACTGGAACAGTGGAGGAGGTCATTTTTAGAGGTGGGCTTACGGAAATTAGAGGTAACAATCATATTATCGACTATACTGAATTTTATGTCGAGAAACTCAATGGCATGCAGAGCACAATGGATTAGCAGTCAATCGCCTTAACCACTCGGCCACCTTGTCTACATAAGATCCTACCCCCAGGTGATAGATTCTGAGAACAGGGTCAAAAAGTTTTTTGCTGCATTTTTATTGAAGGTCACAGATCAGGCACTGGCTGAGGGGACCTTAACTCCAAGTTGGTGAAAAAATGCAAGCTGCAACCACTCCATCAATGCACAACATTTTGTAGAAATTTGAATCATTACGTAAGAAATTCCCATTTTCTGGCTTTTCTGCTGGACTTCATGTGGCGCTGTGGCTTAGTTGGTTAAAGCGCCTGTCTAGTAAACAGGAGATCCTGAGTTCAAATCTCAGCAGTGCCTTTTTTTTCCCTAAATTTTAAGCTTTTCATACCAAAAAGCAGATGTTCAATCCTATCTGACATCAATATTGTACATCCCACAGCCCTAAGACAGTCCGAGCAAAGCAAAAATATGGATGCTGGCTAAACGCCCAAAAGAAAGAAATGTCCTCATCTTCTTTATAGGATAGCATTAAGCACCATGCAAGAGGAATTGGAAAACAAGGCAGGATTTCTAAGGCCTGGTTGATAGGTCGGGTAACGCACCCTTCTGAATTGGAAATAGAAAACTCCCATGCCTGCAAAGACAATAAAAAATCTTCAAAGCAAGATACCAAGTTGGAAAAGGCATGCAGAGCACAATGGATTAGCGGTCCATCGACTTAACCCCTCGGCCACCTCCTCTTTAAAAGGCAACCACTCCAGGTAAGACATTCTGACAACATGATCAACAAGTCTTTGGCTGCATTTTCATTGAAGGTCACATATTAAGCACTGGCTGAGTGGACCGTAGCTCAAAAAATGCAAGCTGCAACTGCTCCGTCAATATACAGCATTTTGTAGACATTTTAATCATTGCATAGCAATTCCCATTTTCTGACTTTTAGGCATGGTTTGTCATGGCGCTGTGGCTTAGTTGGTTAAAGCGCCTGTCTTGTAAACAGGAGATTCTGAGTTCAAATCTCAGCAGTGCCTTTCTTTCTTTGCAATTTTGAGTTTTTCATACCAAGAAGTAGACGTTCAATCATATGTGACTTCAAACTTGTCTATCCCACAGTCCTAAGAATGTCCAAGCAAAGTCAAAAATATGTATGCTGGCTGAATGCCAAAAAGAAGGAAATGTCCTCATCTTCTTTATTGG
Source organism: Hyla sarda (assembly GCF_029499605.1). Lineage (NCBI taxonomy): Eukaryota > Metazoa > Chordata > Amphibia > Anura > Hylidae > Hyla > Hyla sarda. The sequence continues at coordinate 281,784,727 of NC_079194.1, read as the reverse complement.
ATAGCATTAAGCACCATGCAAGAGAAATGGAAAAACAATGCAGGATTACTAATGCCTGGTTGATAGGTCACATGAGGCACCTTTCTGAATCGAAAATAGAAAACTGCCATGGTGGGAGAATCCACTGCATATGCTGACAATAAAGAATCTACAAGGCAAGTTGCAAAGTCGTAAAAAGTAGAAGAAACCAACGAGGATGGGATTTGAACCCATGCATGCAGAGCACAATGGATTAGCAGTCCATCACCTTAACCACTCGGCCACCTCATCTACATAAGATCCTACCTCTAGGTGATAGATTCTGAGAACAGGGTCAAAAAGTTTTTTGCTGCATTTTTATTGAAGGTCACAGATCAGGCACTGGCTGAGGGGACCTTAACTCCAAGTTGGTGAAAAAATGCAAGCTGCAACCACTCCATCAATGCACAACATTTTGTAGAAATTTGAATCATTGCATAAGAAATTCCCATTTTCTGGCTTTTCTGCTGAACTTCACGTGGCGCTGCAGCTTAGTTGGTTAAAGCGCCTGTCTAGTAAACAGGAGATCCTGAGTTCAAATCTCAGCAGTGCCTTTTTCCCCCCTAAATTTTAAGCTTTTCATACCAAAAAGCAGATGTTCAATCCTATCTAACATCAATATTGTCCATCCCACAGCCCTAAGACAATCCGAGCAAAGTAAAAAAATATGGATGCTGGCTAAACTCCCAAAAGATAGAAATGTCCTCATCTTCTTTCTAGGATAGCATTAAGCACCATGCAAGAGGAATTGGAAAACAAGGCAGGATTTCTAAGGCCTGGTTGATAGGTCACGTAACGCACCCTTCCGGATTGGAAATAGAGAACTCCCATGCCTGCAAAGACAATAAAAAATCTTCAAAGCAAGATACCAAGTTGGAAAAGGCATGCAGAGCACAATGGATTAGCCGTCCATCGACTTAACCCCTCGGCCACCTCATCTTTAAAAGGCAACCACTCCAGGTGAGACATTCTGTTAACATGATCAACAAGTCTTTGGCTGCATTTTCATTGAAGGTCACATATTAAGCACTGGCTGAGTGGACCGTAACTCAAAAAATGCAAGCTGCAACTGCTCCGTCAATATACAGCATTTTGTAGACATTTTAATCATTGCATAGCAATTCCCATTTTCTGACTTTTAGGCATGGTTTGTCATGGCGCTGTGGCTTAGTTGGTTAAAGCGCCTGTCTTGTAAACAGGAGATTCTGAGTTCAAATCTCAGCAGTGCCTTTCTTTCTTTGCAATTTTGAGCTTTTCATACCAAGAAGTAGACGTTCAATCATATGTGACTTCAAACTTGTCTATCCCACAGTCCTAAGAATGTCAGAGCAAAGTCAAAAATATGTATGCTGGCTGAATGCCCAAAAGAAGCAAATGTCCTCATCTTCTTTATTGGATAGCATTAAGCACCATGCAAGAGAAAATGGAAAACAATGCAGGATTTCTAAGGCCTGGTTGATAGGTCACGTAATGCACCCTTCTGGATTGGAAATAGAAAACTCCCATGCCTGCAAAGTTAATAAAAAATCTTTAAAGCAAGATACCAAGTTGGAAAAGGCATGCAGAACACAATGAATTAGCGGTCCATCGACTTAACCCCTCGGCCACCTCGTCTTTAACCCCTTAAGGACCCAGCCATTTTAAACCTTAGGACCCGGCCATTTTTTGCACATCTGACCACTGTCACTTTAAACATTAATAACTCTGGAATGCTTTTAGTTATCATTCTGATTCCGAGATTGTTTTTTCGTGACATATTCTACTTTAACATAGTGGTAAAATTTTGTGGTATCTTGCATCCTTTCTTGGTGAAAAATCCCAAAATTTGATGAAAAGTTTGAAAATTTTGCATTTTTCTAACTTTGAAGCTCTCTGCTTGTAAGGAAAATGGATATTCAAAATAATTTTTATTTTTATTCACATATACAATGGGGATATTTACTAATCTAGTCTATTCTGGGTATGCTTATAAACCAGCGTAAGTGGTATTCTCCTGTCTATTGTGCTCCTAATTTATCAAAGGTCTCACAGCCCTTGATAAATTCTGTGCTCAGACTTCAGGGTCTACAGCTTAAACTGCATTTAGACCTGCTCCAACATGGTCTGACATTTCAGTGTATTTTGGGCAGATGCGACTTGTCGCAGAAATGTCGCACTTGATAAATTCAGCACCAATGCATTTTCCAATGCATTTCCATCTAAAATAGACTTGCATGCATCATGTTCTAAAAATCCTCTACAGCAAAAGTCGCAGAAAAGTCGCACATATTTAGACTGCGACTTTCTGTGCGACAAATTTAGACAGGAAAAACCTGTCTAAATCCTTTGATAAATCTCCCCCATTATGTCTACTTTATGTTTGCATCATAAAATTTAAGTGTTTTTACTTTTGGAAGACACCAGAGGGCTTCAAAGTTCAGCAGCAATTTTCCAATTTTTCACAAAATTTCCAAACTCACAATTTTTCAGGGACCAGTTCAGGTTTGAAGTGGATTTGAAGGGTCTTCATATTAGAAATACCCCATAAATGACCCCATTATAAAAACTGCACCCCCCAAAGTATTCAAAATGACATTCAGTCAGCGTTTTAACCCTTTAGGTGTTTCACAGGAATAACAGCAAAGTGAAGGAGAAAATTCACAATCTCCATTTTTTACACTCGCATGTTCTTGTAGACCCAATTTTTGAATTTTTACAAGGGGTAAAAGGAGAAAATGTATACTTCAATTTGTAGCCCAATTTCTCTCGAGTAAGCACATACCTCATATGTCTATGTAAAATGTTCGGCGGGCACAATAGAGGGCTCAGAAGCGAAGGAGCGACAAGGGGATTTTGGAGAGTACGTTTTTTTGAAATGGTTTTTGGGTGGCATGTTGCATTTAGGAAGCCCCTATGGTGCCAGAACAGCAAAAAATCCCCCACATGGCATACCATTTTGGAAACTAGACCCCTTGAGGTACGTAACAAGGAATAAAGTGAGCCTTAATACCCCACAGGGGTTTCACGACTTTTGCATATGTAAAAAAATGAAAATAAAATTTCACTAAAATGTGTGTTTCCCCCCCAAATTTCACATTTTTGCAATCGTAAATAGCAGAAAATACCCCCCAAACATTGTAACCCCATTTCTTCTGAGTGTGAAGGTACCCCATAAGTTGACCTGAGGTGTACTATGGGTGAACTACAATGCTCAGAAGAGAAGGAGTCATATTTGGCTTTTTGAGAGCAAATTTTGCTCGGGGGCATGTCGCATTTAGGAAGCCCCTATGGGGCAAAGACAGCAAAAAAAAAAAAAACACATGGCATACCATTTTGGAAACTAGACCCCTTGTGGAACGTAACAAGAAATAAAGTGAGCCTTAATATCCCACAGGGGTTTCACGACTTTTGCATACGTAAAAAAAAAAAAAAATTCACTAAAAGGTGTGTTTCCCCCCCCAAATTTCACATTTTTGCAAGGGTTAATAGCAGAAAATACCCCCCAAAATGTGTAACCACATCTCTTCCGAGTATGGAGGTACCCCATAAGTTGACCTGAAGTTCACTACGGGCGAACTACAATGCTCAGAAGAGAAGGAGTCATATTTGGCTTTTTGAGAGCAAATTTTGCTCGGGGGGCATGTCGCATTTAGGAAGCCCCTATGGTGCCAGGACAGCAAAATAACCCCCACATGGCATACCATTTTGGAAACTAGACCCCTTGAGGAATGTAACAAGGCGTAAAGTGAGCATTTACCCCCCACTGGTGTCTGTCATATCTTTGAAACAGTGGGCTGTACAAATTTTTTTATTTGCACAGCCCACTGTTCCAAAGATCTGTCAGACACCTGTGGGGTTTAAATTCTCACTGCACCCCTCATTACATTCCGTGAGGGGGGTAGTTTCCGAAATGGGGTCACATGTGGGTTTTATTTTTTTTTTGCGTTTGTCAAAACCGCTGTAGCAATCAGCCACCCCTGTGCAAATCACCTCAAATGTACATGGTGCACTCTCCCTTCTGGGCCTTGTTGTGCGCCCCCAGAGCACTTTGCGCCCACATATGGGCTATCTTCGTACTCGGGAGAAATTGCATTACAAATTTTGGGGGGCTTTTTTCCCCTTTATCTCTTGTCAAAATGAAAAGTATAGGGCAACACGAGCATGTTAGTGTAAAAAGTTTATTTTTTTACACTAACATGCTGGTGTAGAACCCAGCTTCACCTTTTCATAAGGGGTGAAAGGAGAAAAAGACCCCCAAGATTTGTTAGGCAATTTCTCCCGAATACGGCGATACCCCATATGTGACCCTATACTGTTGCCTTGAAATACGACAGGGCTCCGAATTGAGAGCGCCATGTGCATTTGAGGCCTAAATTAGGGATTTGCATAGGGGTGGACATAGGGGTATTCTACGCCAGTGATTCCCAAACAGGGTGCCTCCAGCTGTTGAAAAACTCCCAGCATGCTTGGACAGTCAATGGCTGTCCGGCAATACTGGGAGTTGTTGTTTTGCAACAGCTGGAGGCTCCATTTTGGAAAGAGTGGCGTACCAGACGTTTTTCATTTTTATTGGGGAGGGGGGCTGTGTAGGGGTTTTTATTTTTTATTTTGTGTTAGTGTAGTGTAGTGTTTTTAGGGTACAGTCACACGGGCAGGGGATTACAGAGAGTTTCCCGCTGCGAGTTTGAGTTGCCGCGCAAAATTTGCTGCATTGCAAACTTGCAGTCCGATACTCACTGTAAGCCCCCTGCCCATGTGAATGTACCCTGTACATTCACAGGGGGGGACCTCCAGCTGTTGCAAAACTACAACTCCCAGCATGCACAGTCTCAGTGCATACTGGTAGTTATAGTTTTGCAAGAGCTGGAGGCACACGGGTTGGGAAACACTGAGTTAGGAAACAATGTTTCCCAACCAGTGTGCCTCCAGCTGTTGCAAAACCACAACTCCTAAACATTCTCAGGCATGCTGGGAGTAGTAGTTCGGCAACATCTTTAGAGCCAGATGTTGCCGAACTACAACTCCCAGCATGCTTGGAGTTGTAGTTTTGCAACATCTGGAGGACTACAATTTGCAGACCACTAATACAGTGGTTCCCAATCTGTGCCCTTCCAGATGTTGCAAAACTACAACTTCCAGTATGCCAAAACTGTCCAGGCATGCTGGGAGTTGTAGTTCTGCAACATCTGAAGGGCCAGATGTTACAGAACTACAACTCCCAGCATGCCTGGACAGTAAGGGCATGCTGAGGATGTGTAGTTTTGCAACATCTGGAAGGGCACAGTGGTCCAAAAACTGTGGACCTCCAAAAGTTGCAAAACTGCAACTCCCAGCATGCCCAGAGCTGTCTGGGCATGCTGGGAGTTGTAGTGTACAGGGTCCCAATACAGCAATGCATGTCGCTTTACGGCGGCGTGCATTGCTGTAAAGGGCCCGACCGCGGCTGAAGATCTACTCACCTGTCGCCGCCGCCGTCTTCATCGTCTGGATCCGGGTCTTCAGGGACGAGGTAAGTACCGGGGCCGGGCTTCAGCACTCCCCCGTCTCCCGCCGCGTCCTCCGGTCTTCCTCCCGTCCTCTCCGGACTTCAAGGGGCCGGGCAGGGCGGGAGGAAGTAACCGCCCCCCCCCCAACTTAACTAACCGACGGATCGCAGGGAATAGGAGGAGGTTGCAGGCTTGCCACCTCGCTCCTATTCTTTAGCATGGTCCTGGCTGTCTGTGACAGCCGGGATCATGCGAAATTACCGGGCGGTCAGGTCCCAGAGACCCGATCAGCCCGGTATCGCCGCAGATTGCAAGGGCGATTTCCCTTGCGATTTGCAGCGATCGCCGACATGGGTGGCTGAGTGGACCGTAACTCAAAAATTGCAAGCTGCAACTGCTCCGTCAATACACAGCATTTTGTAGACATTTTAATCATTGCATAGCAATTCCCATTTTCTGACTTTTAGGCATGGGTCGTCATGGTGCTGTGGCTTAGTTGGTTAAAGCACCTGTCTTGTAAACAGGAGATCCTGAGTTCAAATCTTAGCAGTTCCTTTCTTTCTTTGCTATTTTGAGCTTTTCATACCAAGAAGTAGACATTCAATCATATGTGACTTCAAACTTGTCTATCCCACAGTCCTAAGAATGTCCGAGCAAAGTCAAAAATATGTATGCTGGCTGAATACCCAAAAGAAGGAAATGTCCTCATCTTCTTTATTGGATAGCATTAAGCCCCATGCAAGAGAAAATGAAAAGTCACATATGATTGAACGTCTACTTCTTGGTATGAAAAGCTCAAAATTGCAAAGAAAGAAAGGCACTGCTGAAATTTGAACTCAGAATCACCTATTTACAAGTCAGGAGCTTCAACCAGCTAAGCCACAACGCCATGATGAACCATGCCTAAAAGTCAGAAAATGGGAAGTGCTATGCAATGATTAAAATGTCTAAAAAATGCTGTGTATTGACGGAGCAGTTGCAGCTTGCATTTTTTGAGTTACGGTCCACTCAGCCAGTGCTTAATATGTGACCTTCAATGAAAATGCAGCCAAAGACTTGTTGATCATGTTGTCAGAATGTCTCTTCTGGAGTGGTTGCCATTTAAAGACGAGGTGGCCGAGGGGTTAAGTCGATGGACCGCTAATCCATTGTGCTCTGCATGCCTTTTCCAACTTGGTATCTTGCTTTAAAGATTTTTTATTGTCTTTGCAGGCATGGGAGTTTTCTATTTCCAATCCAGAAGGGTGCGTTACATGACCTATCAACCAGGCCTTAGAAATGCTGCCTTTTTTTCCAATTCCTCTTGCATGGTGCTTAATGCTATCCTATAAATAAGATGAGGACATTTCTTTCTTTTGGGCGTTTAGCCAGCATCTATACTTTTGACTTTGCTCGGACTGTCTTAGGGCTGTGGGATGGACAATATTGATGTCAGATAGGATTGAACATCTGCTTTTTGGTATGAAAAGCTTAAAATTTTGGGAAAAAAAGGCACTGCTGAGATTTGAACTCAGGATCTCCTGTTTACTAGACAGGAACTTCAACCAACTAAGCCACAGTGCCACATGAAGTCCTGCAAAAAAGCCAAAAAATGGGAATTTCTACAAAATGTTGTACATTGATGGAGTGGTTACAGCTTGCAATTTTTCACCAACTTGGAGTGAAGGTCCCCTCAGCCAGTGCCTGATCTGTGACCTTCAATAAAAATGCAGCAAAAAACTTTTTGACCCTGTTCTCAGAATCTATCACCTGGAGGTAGGATCTTATGGAGACGAGGCGATGGACTGCTAATCCATTGTGCTCTGCATGCATGGGTTCAAATCCCATCCTCGTCGGTTTCTTCTACTTTTTGCGACTTTGCAACTTGCCTTGTAGATTCTTTATTGTCAGCATATGCAGTGGATGCTCCCACCATGGCAGTTTTCTATTTTCGATTCAGAAAGGTGCCTCATGTGACCTATCAACCTGGCATTAGTAATCCTGCATTGTTTTTCCATTTCTCTTGCATGGCGCTTAATACTATCCAATAAAGACGATGAGGACATTTCCTTCTTTTGGGCATTCAGCCAGAATACATATTTTTGACTTGCCTCGGACATTCTTAGGACTGTGGGATAGACAAGTTTGAAGTCACATATGATTGAACGTCTACTTCTTGGTATGAAAAGCTCAAAATTGCAAAGAAAGAAAGGCACTGCTGAGATTTGAACTCAGGATCTCCTGTTTACAAGGCAGGCAATTTAACTAACTAAGCCACAGCGCCACAAGAAGTCCACAAGAAAAGCCAGAAAATGGGAATTTCTACAAAATGTTGTGCATTGATGGAGTGGTTACAGCTTTCATTTTTTCACCAACTTGGAGTTAAGGTCCCCTCACCCAGTGCCTGATCTGTGACCTTCAATAAAAATGCAGCAAAAAACTTTTTGACCCTGTTCTCAGAATCTATCACCTGGAGGTAGGATCTTATGTAGACGAGGCGATGGACTGCTAATCAATTATGCTCTGCATGCATGGGTTCAAATCCCATCCTCATCGGTTTCTTCTACGTTTTACGACTTTGCAACTTGCCTTGTAGATTCTTTATTGTCAGCATATGCAGAGGATGCTCCCACCATGGCAGTTTTCTATTTTCGATTCAGAAAGGTGCCTCATGTGACCTATCAACCAGACATTAGTAATCCTGCATTGTTTTTTAATTTTCTCTTGCATGGTGCTTAATGCTATCCAATAAAGAAGATGAGGACATTTCCTTCTTTTGGGCATTCAGCCAGAATACATATTTTTGACTTTGCTCGGACATTTTTAGGACTGTGGGATAGACAAGTTTGAAGTCACATATGATTGAACGTCTACTTCTTGGTATGAAAAGCTCAAAATTGCAAAGAAAGAAAGGCACTGCTGAGATTCGAACTCAGGATCTCTTGCTTACAAACAGGCACTTTAACCAACTAAGCCACAGCACCATGACGAATCTTGCCTAAAAGTTGGAGCAGTTGCAGCTTGCATTTTTTGAGTTACGGTCCACTCAGCTAGTGCTTAATATGTGACCTTCAATGAAAATGCAGCCAAAGACTTGTTGTTCAAGTTGTCAGAATGTCTCACCTGGAGTTGTTGCCTTTTAAAGACGAGGTGGCCGAGGGGTGAAGTCGATGGACCGCTAATCCATTGTGCTCTGCATGCCTTTTCCAACTTGGTATCTTGCTTTGAAGATTTTTTATTGTCTTTGCAGGCATGGGAGTTTTCTATTTCCAATCCAGAAGGGTGCGTTACGTGACCTATCAACCAGGCCTTAGAAATCCTGCCTTGTTTTCCAATTCCTCTTGCATGGTGCTTAATGCTATCCTATAAAGAAGATGAGGACATTTCTTTCTTTTGGGCGTTTAGCCAGCATCCATATTTTTGACTTTGCTCGGACTGTCTTAGGGCTGTGGGATGGACAAAATTGATGTCAGATAGGATTGAACATCTGCTTTTTGGTATGAAAAGCTTAAAATTTAGGGGAAAAAAGGCACTGCTGAGATTTGAACTCAAGATCTCCTGTTTACTAGACAGGCACTTCAACAAACTAAGCCACAGTGCCACATGAAGTCCAGCAGAAAAGCCAAAAATTGGGAATTTCTACAAAATGTTGTGCATTGATGGAGTGGTTACAGCTTGCAATTTTTCACCAACTTGGAGTTAAGGTCCCCTCAGCCAGTGCCGGATCTGTGACCTTCAATAAAAATGCAGCAAAAAACTTTTTGACCCTGTTCTCAGAATCTATCACCTGGAGGTAAAAATGCAGCAAAAAACTTTTTGACCCTGTTCTCAGAATCTATCACCTGGAGGTAGGGTCTTATGTAGACGAGGTGGCCGAGTGGTTAAGGCGATGGACTGCTAATCCATTGTGCCATGCATGCATGGGTTCAAATCCCATCCTTGTTGGTTTCCTCTACCCTTTACCACCTTGCAGCTTGCCTAGTAGATTCTTTGCAACTTGCCTAGTAGATTCTTTGCAACTTGCCTTGTAGATTCTTTATTGTCAGCATATGCAATGGATGCTCCCACCATGGCAGTTTTCTATTTTTGATTCAGAAAGGTGCCTCATGTGACCTATCAACCTGGCATTAGTAATCCTGCATTGTTTTCCATTTCTCTTGCATGGTGCTTAATACTATCCAATAAAGAAGATAAGGACATTTCTTTCTTTTGGGCATTCAGCCAGCATACATATTTTTGACTTTGCTCGGACATTCTTAGGACTGTGGGATAGACAAGTTTGAAGTCACACATGATTGAACGTCTACTTCTCGGTATGAAAAGCTCAAAATTGCAAAGAAAGGCACTGCTGAGATTCGAACTCAGGATCTCCTGTTTACAAGACAGGTGCTTTAACCAACTAAGCCACAGGGCCTTGACAACCCATGCCTAAAAGTCAAAAAATGGGAATTGCTATGCAATGATTAAAATGTCTACAAAATGCTGTATATTGACCGAGTAGTTGCAGCTTGCATTTTTTGAGTTACGGTCCACTCAGCCAGTGCTTAATATGTGACCTTCAATGAAAATGCAGCCAAAGACTTGTTGATCATGTTGTCAGAATGTCTCACCTGGAGTGGTTGCCTTTTAAAGACGAGGTGGCCGAGGGGTTAAGTCGATGGACGGCTAATCCATTGTGCTCTGCATGCCTTTTCCAACTTGGTATCTTGCTTTGAAGATTTTTTATTGTCTTTGCAGGCATGGGAGTTTTCTATTTCCAATCCAGAAGGGTGCGTTACGTGACCTATCAACCAGGCCTTAGAAATCCTGCCTTGTTTTCCAATTCCTCTTGCATGGTGCTTAATGCTATCCTATAAAGAAGATGAGGACATTTCTTTCTTTTGGGCGTTTAGCCAGCATCCATATTTTTGATTTTGCTCGGACTGTCTTAGGGCTGTGGGATGGACAATATTGATGTCAGATAGGATTGAACATCTGCTTTTTGGTATGAAAAGCTTAAAATTTAGGGGGAAAAAGGCACTGCTGATATTTGAACTGAGGATCTCCTGTTTACTAGACAGGCGCTTTAACCAAATAAGCCACAGCGCCACGTGAAGTCCAGCAGAAAAGCCAGAAAATGGGAATTTCTTACGCAATGATTCAAATTTCTACAAAATGTTGTGCATTGATGGAGTGGTTGCAGCTTGCATTTTTTCACCAACTTGAAGTTAAGGTCCCCTCAGCCAGTGCCTGATCTGCGACCTTCAATAAAAATGCAGCGAAAAACTTTTTGACCCTGTTCTCAGAATCTATCACCTGGAGGGATGGCCGAGGTGGCCGAGTGGTTAAGGCAATGGACTGCTAATCCATTGTGCTCTGCATACATGGGTTCAAATCCCATCCTTGTCGGTTTCTTCTACCTTTTACCACTTTGCAGCTTGCCTAGTAGATTCTTTGCAACTTGCCTTGTAGATTCTTTGCAACTTGCCTCGTAGATTCTTTATTGTCAGCATATGCAGTGGATGCTCCCACCATGGCAGTTTTCTATTTTTGATTCAGAAACGTGCCTCATGTGACCTATCAACCTGGCATTAGGTATCCTGCATTGTTTTTCCATTTCTCTTGCATGGTGCTTAATACTATCCAATAAAGAAGATGAGGACATTTCCTTCTTTTGGGCATTCAGCCAGCATACATATTTTTGACTTTGCTCGGACATTCTTAGGACTGTGGGATAGACAAGTTTGAAGTCACATATGATTGAACGTCTACTTCTTGGTATGAAAAGCTCAAAATTGCAAAGAAAGAAAGATACTGCTGAGATTCGAACTCAGTATCTCCTGTTTACAAGACAGGTGCTTTAACCAACTAAGCCACAGGGCCTTGACAACCCATGCATAAAAGTCAGAAAATGGGAATTGCTATGCAATGATTAAAATGTCTACAAAATGCTGTATATTGACCGAGTAGTTGCAGCTTGCATTTTTTGAGTTACGGTCCACTCAGCCAGTGCTTAATATGTGACCTTCAATGAAAATGCAGCCAAAGACTTGTTGATCATGTTGTCAGAATGTCTCGCCTGGAGTGGTTGCCTTTTAAAGACGAGGTGGCCGAGGGGTTAAGTCGATGGACGGCTAATCCATTGTGCTCTGCATGCCTTTTCCAACTTGGTATCTTGCTTTGAAGATTTTTTATTGTCTTTGCAGGCATGGGAGTCTTCTATTTCCAATCCAGAAGGGTGCGTTACGTGACCTATCAACCAGGCCTTAGAAATCCTGCCTTGTTTTCCAATTCCTCTTGCATGGTGCTTAATGCTATCCTATAAAGAAGATGAGGACATTTCTTTCTTTTGGGCGTTTAGCCAGCATCCATATTTTTGATTTTGCTCGGACTGTCTTAGGGGTGTGGGATGGACAATATTGATGTCAGATAGGATTGAACATCTGCTTTTTGGTATGAAAAGCTTAAAAGCTTAAAATTTCTTTTGGGAAATTAGCCAGCATACATATTTTTGACTTTGCTCGGACATTCTTAGGACTGTGGGATAGACAAGTATGAAGTCACATATGATTGAACGTCTACTTCTTGGCATGAAAAGCTCAAAATTGCAAAGAAAGAAAGGCACTGCTTAGATTTGAACTCAGGATCTCCTGTTTACAAGACAGGCACTTTAACCAACTAAGCCACAGCGCCATGACAACCAATGCCAAAAAGTCAGAAAGTCAGAAAATGGGAATTGCTATGCAATGATTAAAATGTCTACAAAATGCTGTATATTGACAGAGCAGCTGCAGCTTGCATTTTTTGAGTTACGGTCCACTCAGCCAGTGCTTAATATGTGACCTTCAATGAAAATGCAGCCAAAGACTTGTTGATCATGTTGTCAGAATGTCTCACCTGGAGTGGTTGCCTTTTAAAGACGAGGTGGCCGAGGGGTTAAGTCGATGGACGGCTAATCCATTGTGCTCTGCATGCCTTTTCCAACTTGGTATCTTGCTTTGAAGATTTTTTATTGTCTTTGCAGGCATGGGAGTTTTCTATTTCCAATCCAGAAGGGTGCGTTACGTGACCTATCAACCAGGCCTTAGAAATCCTACCTTGTTTTCCAATTCCTCTTGCATGGTGCTTAATGCTATCCTATAAAGAAAATGAGGACATTTCTTTCTTTTGGACGTTTAGCCAGCATCCATATTTTTGACTTTGCTCGGACTGTCTTAGGGCTGTGGGATGGTCAATATTGATGTCAGATAGGATTGAACATCTGCTTTTTGGTATGAAAAGCTTAAAATTTAGGGGAAAAAAAGGCACTGCTGAGATTTGAACTCAGGATCTCCTGTTTACTAGACAGGCGCTTTAACCAACTAAGCCACAGCACCACATGAAGTCCAGCAGAAAAGCCAGAAAATGGGAATTTCTTACGCAATGATTCAAATTTCTACTTAATGTTGTGCATTGATGGAGTGGTTGCAGCTTGCATTTTTTCACCAACTTGGAGTTACGGTCCCCTCAGCCAGTGCCTGATCTGTGACCTTCAATAAAAATGCAGCAAACAACTTTTTGACCCTGTTCTCAGAATCTATCACCTGGAGGTAGGGACTTATGTAGACGAGGTGGCCTAGTGGTTAAGGTGATGGACTGCTAATCCATTGTGCTCTGCATGCATGGGTTCAAATCCCATCCTCGTCGGTTTCTTCTACTTTTTACCACTTTGCAGCTTGCCTAGTAGATTCTTTGCAACTTGCCTTGTAGATTCTTTATTGTCAGCATATGCAGTGGATGCTCCCACCATGGCAGTTTTCTATTTTTGATTCAGAAACGTGCCTCATGTGAGCTATCAACCTGGCATTAGTAATCCTGCATTGTTTTTCCATTTCTCTTGCATGGTGCTTAATACTATCCAATAAAGAAGATGAGGACATTTCCTTCTTTTGGGCATTCAGCCAGCATACATATTTTTGACTTTGCTCGGACATTCTTAGGACTGTGGGATAGACAAGTTTGAAGTCACATATGATTGAACGTCTACTTCTTGGTATGAAAAGCTCAAAATTGCAAAGAAAGAAAGGCACTGCTGAGATTCGAACTCAGGATCTCCTGTTTAGAGCTCAAGACAGGCGCTTTAACCAACTAAGCCACAGCACCATGACAACCAATGCCAAAAAGCCAAAAAGCCAAAAAGCCAAAAAGCCAAAAAGTCAAAAAGTCAGAAAGTCAGAAAATGGGAATTGCTATGCAATGATTAAAATGTCTACAAAATGCTGTATATTGACGGAGCAGTTGCAGCTTGCATTTTTTGAGTTACGGTCCATTCAGCCAGTGCTTAATATGTGACCTTCAATGAAAATGCAGCCAAAGACTTGTTGATCATGTTGTCAGAATGTCTCACCTGGAGTGGTTGCCTTTTAAAGACGAGGTGGCCGAGGGGTTAAGTCCATGGACGGCTAATCCATTGTGCTCTGCATGCCTTTTCCAACTTGGTATCTTGCTTTGAAGATTTTTTATTGTCTTTGCAGGCATGGGAGTTTTCTATTTCCAATCCAGAAGGGTGCGTTACGTGACCTATCAACCAGGCCTTAGAAATCCTGCCTTGTTTTCCAATTCCTCTTGCATGGTGCTTAATGCTATCCTATAAAGAAGATGAGGACATTTCTTTCTTTTGGACGTTTAGCCAGCATCCATATTTTTGACTTTGCTCGGACTGTCTTAGGGCTGTGGGATGGTCAATATTGATGTCAGATAGGATTGAACATCTGCTTTTTGGTATGAAAAGCTTAAAATTTAAGGGAAAAAAAAAAGGCACTGCTGAGATTTGAACTCAGGATCTCCTGTTTACTAGACAGGCGCTTTAACCAACTAAGCCACAGCGCCACATGAAGTCCAGCAGAAAAGCCAGAAAATGGGAATTTCTTACGCAATGATTCAAATTTCTACAAAATGTTGTGCATTGATGGAGTGGTTGCAGCTTGCATTTTTTCACCAACTTGGAGTTACGGTCACCTCAGCCAGTGCCTGATCTGTGACCTTCAATAAAAATGCAGCAAAAAACTTTTTGACCCTGTTCTCAGAATCTATCACCTGGAGGGAGGGTCTTATGTAGACGAGGTGGCCGAGTGATTAAGACAATGGACTGCTAATCCATTGTGCTCTGCATGCATGGGTTCAAATCCCATCCTTGTCGGTTTCCTTTGCAGCTTGCCTAGTAGATTCTTTGCAACTTGCCTTGTAGATTCTTTGAAACTTGCTTTGTAGATTCTTTATTGTCAGCATATGCAGTGGATGCTCCCACCATGGCAGTTTTCTATTTTTGATTCAGAAAGGTGTCTCATGTGACCTATCAACCTGGCATTAGTAATCCTGCATTGTTTTTCCATTTCTCTTGCATGGTGCTTAATACTATCCAATAAAGAAGATGAGGACATTTCCTTCTTTTAGGCATTCAGCCAGCATACATATTTTTGACTTTGCTCAGACATTCTGAGGACTGTGGGATAGACAAGTTTGAAGTCACATATGATTGAACGTCTACTTCTTGGTATGAAAAGCTCAAAATTGCAAAGAAAGAAAGGCGCTGCTGAGATTCGAACTCAGGATCTCCTGTTTACAAGACAGGCGCTTTAACCAACTAAGCCACAGCGCCATGACAACCCATGCCTAAAAGTCAGAAAATGGGAATTGCTATGCAATGATTAAAATGTCTACAAAATGCTGTATATTGACAGAGCAGTTGCAGCTTGCATGTTTTTGAGTTACGGTCCACTCAGCCAGTGCTTAATATGTGACCTTTAATGAAAATGCAGCCAAAGACTTGTTGATCATGTTGTCAGAATGTCTCACCTGGAGTGGTTGCCTTTTAAAGACGAGGTGGCCGAGGGGTTAAGTCGATGGACGGCTAATCCATTGTGCTCTGCATGCCTTTTCCAACTTGGTATCTTGCTTTGAAGATTTTTTATTGTCTTTGCAGGCATGGGAGTTTTCTATTTCCAATCCAGAAGGGTGCGTTACGTGACCTATTAACCAGGCCTTAGAAATCCTGCCTTGTTTTCCAATTCCTCTTGCATGGTGCTTAATGCTATCCTATAAAGAAGATGAGGACATTTCTTTCTTTTGGACGTTTAGCCAGCATCCATATTTTTGACTTTGCTCGGACTGTCTTAGGGCTGTGGGATGGTCAATATTGATGTCAGATAGGATTGAACATCTGCTTTTTGGTATGAAAAGCTTAAAATTTAGGGGAAAAAAAAGGCACTGCTGAGATTTGAACTGAGGATCTCCTGTTTACTAGACAGGCGCTTTAACCAACTAAGCCACAGCGCCACATGAAGTCCAGCAGAAAAGCCAGAAAATGGGAATTTCTTACGCAATGATTCAAATTTCTACAAAATGTTGTGCATTGATGGAGTGGTTGCAGCTTGCATTTTTTCACCAACTTGAAGTTAAGGTCCCCTCAGCCAGTGCCTGATCTGTGACCTTCAATAAAAATGCAGCAAAAAACTTTTTGACCCTGTTCTCAGAATCTATCACCTGGAGGTAGGGACTTATGTAGACGAGGTGGCCGAGTGGTTAAGGCGATGGACTGCTAATCCATTGTGCTCTGCATGCATGGGTTCAAATCCCATCCTCGTCGGTTTCTTCTACGTTTTACCACTTTGCAGCTTGCCTAGTAGATTCTTTGCAACTTGCCTTGTAGATTCTTTATTGTCAGCATATGCAGTGGATGCTCCCACCATGGCAGTTATCTATTTTTGATTCAGAAACGTGCCTCATGTGACCTATCAACCTGGCATTAGTAATCCTGCATTTTTTTTCCATTTCTCTTGCATGGTGCTTAATACTATCCAATAAAGAAGATGAGGACATTTCCTTCTTTTGGGCATTCAGCCAGCATACATATTTTTGACTTTGCTCGGACATTCTTAGGACTGTGGGATAGACAAGTTTGAAGTCACATATGATTGAACGTCTACTTCTTGGTATGAAAAGCTCAAAATTGCAAAGAAAGAAAGGCACTGCTAAGATTCGAACTCAGGATCTCCTGTTTACAAGACAGGCGCTTTAACCAACTAAGCCACAGCGCCATGACAACCAATGCCAAAAAGTCAGAAAGTCAGAAAGTCAGAAAGTCAGAAAATGGGAATTGCTATGCAATGATTAAAATGTCTACAAAATGCTGTATATTGACGGAGCAGTTGCAGCTTGCATTTTTTGAGTTACGGTCCATTCAGCCAGTGCTTAATATGTGACCTTCAATGAAAATGCAGCCAAAGACTTGTTGATCATGTTGTCAGAATGTCTCACCTGGAGTGGTTGCCTTTTAAAGACGAGGTGGCCGAGGGGTTAAGTCGATGGACGGCTAATCCATTGTGCTCTGCATGCCTTTTCCAACTTGGTATCTTGCTTTGAAGATTTTTTATTGTCTTTGCAGGCATGGGAGTTTTCTATTTCCAATCCAGAAGGGTGCGTTACGTGACCTATCAACCAGGCCTTAGAAATCCTGCCTTGTTTTCCAATTCCTCTTGCATGGTGCTTAATGCTATCCTATAAAGAAGATGAGGACATTTCTTTCTTTTGGACGTTTAGCCAGCATCCATATTTTTGACTTTGCTCGGACTGTCTTAGGGCTGTGGGATGGTCAATATTGATGTCAGATAGGATTGAACATCTGCTTTTTGGTATGAAAAGCTTAAAATTTAGGGGGAAAAAAGGCACTGCTGAGATTTGAACTCAGGATCTCCTGTTTACTAGACAGGCGCTTTAACCAACTAAGCCACAGCACCACATGAAGTCCAGCAGAAAAGCCAGAAAATGGCAATTTCTTACGCAATGATTCAAATTTCTACTAAATGTTGTGCATTGATGGAGTGGTTGCAGCTTGCATTTTTTCACCAACTTGGAGTTACGGTCCCCTCAGCCAGTGCCTGATCTGTGACCTTCAATAAAAATGCAGCAAAAAACTTTTTGACCCTGTTCTCAGAATCTATCACCTGGAGGTAGGGACTTATGTACACGAGGTGGCCGAGTGGTTAAGGCGATGGACTGCTAATCCATTGTGCTCTGCATGCATGGGTTCAAATCCCATCCTCGTCGGTTTCTTCTACTTTTTACCACTTTGCAGCTTGCCTAGTAGATTCTTTGCAACTTGCCTTGTAGATTCTTTATTGTCAGCATATGCAGTGGATGCTCCCACCATGGCAGTTTTCTATTTTTGATTCAGAAACGTGCCTCATGTGACCTATCAACCTGGCATTAGTAATCCTGCATTGTTTTTCCATTTCTCTTGCATGGTGCTTAATACTATCCAATAAAGAAGATGAGGACATTTCCTTCTTTTGGGCATTCAGCCAGCATACATATTTTTGACTTTGCTCGGACATTCTTAGGACTGTGGGATAGACAAGTTTGAAGTCACATATGATTGAACGTCTACTTCTTGGTATGAAAAGCTCAAAATTGCAAAGAAAGAAAGGCACTGCTGAGATTCGAACTCAGGATCTCCTGTTTACAAGACAGGCGCTTTAACCAACTAAGCCACAGCGCCATGACAACCAATGCCAAAAAGTCAGAAAGTCAGAAAATGGGAATTGCTATGCAATGATTAAAATGTCTACAAAATGCTGTATATTGACAGAGCAGCTGCAGCTTGCATTTTTTGAGTTACGGTCCACTCAGCCAGTGCTTAATATGTGACCTTCAATGAAAATGCAGCCAAAGACTTGTTGATCATGTTGTCAGAATGTCTCACCTGGAGTGGTTGCCTTTTAAAGACGAGGTGGCCGAGGGATTAAGTCGATGGACGGCTAATCCATTGTGCTCTGCATGCCTTTTCCAACTTGGTATCTTGCTTTGAAGATTTTTTATTGTCTTTGCAGGCATGGGAGTTTTCTATTTCCAATCCAGAAGGGTGCGTTACGTGACCTATTAACCAGGCTGTTGGAAGTCAACATTGGACTGATTCAATCAGATATGGTGGGAAGACAGGATATGGGGAGTGAATATGCTTTCTCCCCCAGGTGTAAATAGAAATGTCAATAGGCCTCGCATCTGGACATCTTGTTTGATCCTATTGTAAGCAGCAGTATTGATAAGCCTGAACATTTGGTTTTAAACTGTTGGGAAGCCATAAACAACAATGCTGAACCACAAGGATAAAAGTGAGCCTCCTGTCCTGAGGAGATGAAAGCAGCCCCTGCGGTGTCGCACACAATGGACTACGCATCTATAATGGAGTGAACATCCTGTTGGCATCAAGGTGTGAATCCCAAGGACTTGCATTTGTAATGGAGTAGACATCCTGTTACCTGATCAAGGTGTAATTCCCATTGACTTATCTGAGGTACAGGGGCGCCATCCACAGGAAGATGTACCTATTGCAACAATATTCAGAGACTGACCCGTATCTGGTTACTGCGAGTTGATTGGAGAGATTATAACAAAGAAGGCCGGACAATACCGGAGCAAAGGGTGGAGTTATGGGTGTGAATGTGGTTTGATGTGATATATATACTAGGCTAAATTGTATGGCAGTAGATTAGTATTAGATCTAGATACTAGGTTTTATATTTTATATGTTTATTAATGCTTATATTCTTTACCAAGTATAGGACATTGAAGGGAGGTTTTGCTATATACTTTATTTTATTTTGCTTTGTAGCATTTCATGTTATTTTTCCTTTTGCTAAGTAAATAAGCTATTTCTTAAAGTCTGGATTCCTCATATTTCAAAGACTAATTCAGGATAGAGTAGGTAGCAGATTACAACAGATACAACATTTGGCACCCCAGCGGATCGTGGAATACAATACTCTACGAAGAACCCAGACGTTCAAATCTGCTTTATCCAGTTCCTGAAAGTCCAAGGAGTATCCTGCATGGTGACCAGACCAAAACCACTTCAAGAGAGACAGAGCGAGGGGAAATTTCCTTGGTGGATAAGTAGCATGCTGGTTCGTGGATACTAAAAGACACCTGAGAAATCAACCTGAATTTCTGGAAAACACTGCACCAATGAGCGGACGCGTTTAATTGGTGAGTATAAGTTCCTTTACTTGTATCGTATATAAGCAATGTTATGTTATGTGTGTTGTTGATAGTCTATGAAGTTCAGGCCTGTATAATTGTTAAAGTGTTATTTGTTGTCGGCAAGTTAGGGTTAGTACCCTGTTGACTGAAGTACTCATAGGATCTAAAGGATAAAACCAGACATCTCTGCGAGGAAAGTGAGGGAGAGTAAGCTCTCTGAACCTCATGTTAAGGGTAAGTAGCCTTATGCCTCAATAGGAGATCACTCTTGGCCTGGATCTTGGATCGGTAGTTGATCAGGTATATGAGGTACGGTCAGTCAGGAATTGGTAAGGTCATGAGACTCTGATAGTGATTTTGGAGTGTGAATTACCGTAGGGAGGATTATGTGAAATCTTTGTCCCTGGTGTAGTAAATTGTCATTTACTGTTTGTAGTAATTTTGTGTTTCTTTGTAGTAAGTTATTACTCAATAATATAGTAATTATTTGAGATATCTTTGTTTCTTTGTGTATTATCATTTACTGGCTATAGTAGTTTATTTGGTATATCTTTGTTTCTTTGTGTATTATCATTTACTGGCTATAGTAAGTTGGTGATATCTAGTTATTGTTGTCTGTAGTTCTAGGAATTGTAGGTAAAAATGGAAATTGTAAATCAATTTGTCGGAAAGTATGCATCTGCTAGTTTTAAGATTTGTACAGATGATGCCCTGACACACCAGTTTAATGATATTATGAAACAATGTGATGAGCAGAATGCGAGTAGCAAACATAGAAAGGCGGGTAAAAAAGCAAAGAAAGAGAAATTAGCTAATATGTTGTGTATGTTAATGAAAATGAAAGAGATTGCAGAACAAAAGGAATTGCAATGGTATTCTGAAAAGGCTCAGTTAAGGGGTGAGCTGGATAAGGTTGAACAGGATATTACTGTGGCTATTGCTAGTGCTGGAAGTGATGGTTGTGAGTGTGAAGAGCTCAGAGAGGAAGTGGACAGACTGGTTCAACAGAATTGTGATTTGGAGGATGAAATACAGGAATATGAGGAAAGATGTAGGCTTAGAGATCTACAAATTGCATCATTAGGAGAGAAAGAAGCAAAGAATGATGATGTTGTGAGAGCACTTAAGAATCAGTTACATGATGCTAATAAACAATTGGTTCATAAAGAGCATTGCAGTGGGACCTTGAGACCTCAGGAAAATGCTGAAGTTAATAATTGTTGTTGTGGCAATCAAACACAAATGTATGGTTCCCCTGAACAGGAGAAAAGAGATAGGAAATGGGGGGAGGAGCAGCCTATTTGCACTGCAGATGATCTACAATCGACCCCAGATCATAGTTCCTCTCTCTTTATTCCTGTATCAGATGGAAGTAGACAAAGAAGGGATAGTTTGCATATTCATGGTAGCAATCGTGTCCAATCCACAACACTCTCTATACAGGACAAAACAAACCTATGCCAAATTTTGGGGAAATTTGATACAAGTGCCTCACCCATTAGTCTTTCCAATAGGTTGGAAGCTGTGGTTACGCAGTATAATCTCAACAATAGAGATGCATGTGCCTTATTTCGTGTATGGCTCCCATCTCAGCTTTGTGAGAAGTTGCAGCCTCCTGTGGGCACTCACAAAGGATTATCTGCAGAACTCAACTCCAACTGGGGAAATGCAAATGATAGGCTGAAAGAGTTGCATAGAGTGATGGGAGGAAGAGATACCAGAGGTACCAATGCCCTAGAGAATGCTAAGTTAAAGAGAGGGGATGACCCAATTATTTTCTGCAGTGAATATTTGACCATATTTCGTGCTACCTATAACTGTCCTGACATGTCTCCTGACGACAGCAGTTTTCTCTATTCAATGGCTAATAAATGCACTTTTGTTGACTATCCAACAAAGATTGCCTTAAGGAATGCAAATTCCTATCAAGCCTTTTTGAATATCTTAAAGAACTGGATTCAGGAGACTAGTCATGACAGCAAGCCCCAAAAGAGAATATCAGAGGTAGTTAAGAATGAAGGCAAAGTGAGATTTATGGGAAAGTGCTACAAGTGTGGAAATATGGGTCACACTATGAGAGAGTGCAGAAGTAATAGGAAAGGTAACAACAAAGATTTTATACCAAAAAAACTGCAACAAAAGCAAGGATTAAATAATGAAGCTGATAGAGTACCTCAGACTCCTGAAGCTACATTATATGGTCCACTTTTGAAGGAGATCAGGAGGATAGGCAAAGCAATAGCAGAGATGCCAGATGAATTAAAGGCCCCACCTACAAAAAATCCTTATATGAAACAATAGGGATGTCAGGCCCCTGTGTTGTCCCTAGTGTGCCAGCTAGATAGGGACAAGGGCGGTAGACCACGTATCCAGGGTACGGTAGGGGGCCATCGTACAAAGATTTTAATGGATACGGGGACAGCCGTAAGTTTGACTAATTTGGATTTGACTGTGAACCCTAATGGTAAACACACTTTCCTAAGAGGCTTTGGTGGACAGCTGGTACCCTCTAAACAATCTGTGCCTGTAAATATAAACATGGGAAACCTAGGTGTGGAGCATAGTCTGTACCTATCTCCAACACACGAAGGTACCATTATTGGCTCAGATGTGATGAGAGATCATGGGCTTGTTGTTGATCTGTGTAATTGGATGTTGTGGAAAGGATCACGATACAAAGGCTGCCTTAGGATGATTACTGACAACTATGGAATTGATGCGATCAAAAGTACTGACTCTCTGGACCCTGCTGCATTGTTAAAAACTGAGGACAGACAACTGGCTGATATTTTGTGGCAACATAACAATGTGTGGGCAACATCAAAAACTCATTGTGGCAAAGTTTCAAACATGGTAGTGATGGTAGAAGGCCCAGATCCCCCTCCCCAGAGGCAATACAAAATACCTCCTGAGTCCATTCCATATATCAAAAAAATACTGGAGGAATTACTGGCCCAAAATGTAATCAGGGAGTGTCAGTCAACAAACAATGCCCCCTTGTGGCCAGTCAAGAAACCAAATGGTTGGAGGCCTACTCTGGACTATAGGGCATTAAATAAGTGTACAAATCCTGTTACAAATGTGGTCGCCAAAATGCCCGACATGATCACAACGCTAAAACCATCTTCCACGGTGTACTCATCAATAGATATCTCAAATGGGTACTTTTCAATCCCCATACATCCTGATTGCCAGTACAAATTTGCATTTACATTTCAAGGGAAGCAGTACACATTTTTGTCGGTTGCCACAGGGCTTCAAGTCCAGTTCAACGTACTTCCATAAATGCATGGTTGAGATATTGTTGTCATTTTCGGAGCCTGACTGTATTGTACAATATGTGGATGACATATTGCTCCAAACTGACAACAAGGAAAAACACTACGTGTTACTGAAAGAGTTGTTGGCGCTTCTTGAAAATGCAGGCCTTAAGTTAAATCCTACTAAGGCCCAGTTAATGAAGGATTCAGTGACCTTCTTGGGAGTCATAGTTTCAAAAGGGGGGAGGATTCCTGACCCAAACAAGTGTGAAACTATACAGAAATTACCTAGGCCAAACACAAAAACATCCCTCAGACAATTTTTGGGAATGGTTGGATTTTGTAGGGACTTCATAGAGGGGTTTGCTGAGGAAGCCAAGCCGCTCTATGAACTCTTGAAAGGGAACACACGAGAAGCAGACCCCCTTGAGTGGATGCAAGAGCATGAGGAAGCTTTTGTTAGGCTGAAGATCAGCCTCACTCAGGCACCTGCTCTAAGCAATCCAAACCCAGATTTACCATTTGCAATACAGGTTAACGCCTCCAAGATAGCAATTACGGCTGTGTTGCTGCAGGAGAGACAAGGTAAATGGGTTCCTGTTGGATACCTATCAAGGTTATTGAGTCCTGTGGAAATAGGATTTGAGGACTGTGTCAGGAATCTTTTGGCAGTGCACTGGGCAGTCATAGCTACAGAACACATAGTGGGGTTTGCCAAAATCATCTTACAAACTCCTCACACTCCCATCAAGATGCTCTTGGAGCGGACACTCAGTGGGGTGTCATCTCAAAGGGTAGCTAGATGGCTGGTAGATCTGACACCAAGAAACATCACTGTAGCGCACAGTGCCTCCTATGTGCTGCCACAATTGATGCAATACGAAGGCGAGAAACATGATTGTGGAGAGGTGCATAGGACTAAGACACAGGAAGTGTTTAGATTGACAACCGGAAAGGAAGATCTTAAAATTTGGGTAGATGGATCTAGGTATTGGGAAGAGGGACAGTTTCACACAGGGTACGCCATGTGGTGTCCACAGACCTATGAACGAGTTCTCATCAAGTGCCCAAGAAATTTCTCCGCTCAAAGAGCAGAGTTGGAAGCGGTAAGAGAAGCCATTTCTCACTTTCAGTCAGGCCCAATTGCTATCTTTTCTGACAGTGCTTATGTTACTAGATCACTAACTGAGTACATGCCTTTGTGGCACACAAGAGGGTTTAGTGATGCATCAGGCAAGACACTTGCGCATGGTTCAGTGTTGAAGGGCATTTGGGACAAAGCCTGTTTAGAACCACAAAGAATAGCAATAATAAAGGTAAAGGCACATCAGAAGGGCATGGATGAAATTACAGTTGGCAACAATGAGGTAGACAAGCTAGCAAAAGAAGCAGCTGTCATGGGGGCCAGGTGGACTCCCTATGATATTGAGGGAAGGCAGGCCTGGGATGAACATGACAGTGAGGACAGAGACAAAATCGATGTAGAGCTTGAATGCCTGCCTATTGTTAGAACACCAACACCATGCTTAGCAGCGGAGCAGGATAAAGACCCTAAGTTGCAGCAAATCAAATGCTCCATTAGGGAAGAGATAGCACCTATACCCCAAAACTACATTCTCCAGGATGATCTGTTGCTTAGAGAAACCTCAGACGGCCCTAGATTTGTGGTACCATGTCAGTATCAAAAGGACATTGCAAAAGAAAACCATAGACTGACAGGTCATATGGGCACTGAGGGTACCTTAAAATTTGTTCAAGCAAAATACTGGTGGGAGAACATGAAAGACACTGTTCTGGGGGTTATGCAAGAATGTTTGATCTGTGCTCAAATGAACCCAAGACCAAAAGGACAAAGGCCTGTGCTGTCCAGGATACCGTTGGCAGAAGGACCATGGGAAAGGTTGCAAATTGACTTTGTTGGTCCTTTGCCCAGCGCTCCTGGAGGGTACCGATATTTGCTGGTGGTAATTGATGTGTTTTCTAAATGGGTGGAAGCTTTGCCCATGAGGAAAGACACTGCAGCAGCAACAGCAAAAGCCCTATGGAGGGAGGTCATCTCAAGGTGGGGATTCCCTAAGGTCATAGAATCAGACAGGGGCACACATTTCACAGGGAAGATCATGACAGGCATGTGTGAGATGTTGAATGTTGAACAGAAATTTCATGTACCATATCATCCCCAATCATCAGGGATGGTAGAAAGAATGAACAGAACGCTAAAGGAAAGACTTAAAAAAATGGTATTACAATCTGGAAATAACTGGTTATGCCACTTACCCACAATTCTAATGGCCATACGGGGTACAGAGGCAAGAGGAACCTCAATCACTCCATATCAATTAATGACTGGTAGGATAATGAACCTGTGCCACCCTGCAGACCCACAGCTTAGTACACCAATGAGGGAGAGTGCCGAGAAAGAAAAATTCCTTACACAGTTACAGGACCAAATGCAGAAATATCTGCACTTTGCAGCCTCCAATATGGCACCAAGGGCAAAAGAAGAATCTGGCAGGCCACCGATTAAACTAGAAGTAGGAGACAGGGTAATGGTAAAGAACTTTGTGCCTAAGTCTTCATGGGATGCAAATTGGATGGGCCCTTTCCTGGTGACAGTGAAACTGAGTGATCAGGTTGTAAAGGTCAAACGAGTGGACAGTAAGAAAGGGGTCAAATGCATGAAAAGAAGGGATATGGATATGTGGGTTCATGCAGATCAATGTAAAAGAATATAACTGATAAGAATGTGATGCTTCTCTTGTTCTTTATTCCAGGATCCTACATGAAGCGTGAATTAACAGGCTGAAATTTCCGGATTCTGGATATGGAGATTACAACAATTTTGTTGATGATTGGCACCACCCATGCTATTGGATTGCATGATTTTGAACAATCAGGGGATGAAGACACACATATGTTTCCAGATGGTGAACATGAAAAGGCAGTATTTATATCACCTGTAACAGCTATGGATTTGCCACAAAGTGATAATAGCCACAAAGTCAGGAGTAGGAAAGTGCGACTCATTCCGGAGGGAAAAGATGCTTCTCAAAGATTTTATAAGAATCCGGGTGGGCAATTCGAGTACAGTGTGGTTTTCTCTTTTGGGAGGGTAAATCATAGTTCAAGTATGGGAAGGCTTGAATTAACACATGGTGCGCAAAACATTTTGCCAGAATCACTACAACCATTCATGATGGCAACAGTGTATGTGAATGATACTGGTTATTGGCTGGGAGAAGAGTCTGACTTGCCAAATGCAGGTGAGCAGAAAGGTATTCAATATGGAATATTTAGTGACAACTTGAGAGAAGGAGAATATTTGTTTATGTGTGGCATTTATTGGCACGATAGTATGCACCCAAAGCTCATACCAAAAAATATTAACCTGGCTTATAGTAAAACAGGCCTTGGTGGAACCACAGACATGAGCATTCAGCGTGGTGAAAATTATATTATTGGTACAATGTCCAAATCATATAAGACTTATAAGGAGATGGTTGGTCACTGGACATGTGGTGCACCAGAAATAGAGATTGGGGCTATGCATATTATTGATGCCAATCCAGATTATATTAGACCATGCACAAACAAAGATTCTGAGAATGCTCAACAGGCCTCACATTTGGAGATAGGACAACCATTTCAAGTTAACCTAGACTCTGCCCAGACAATGGCTAGTGGTGTTCAATATGCATTTGTCACATGGCGGTTCAATATTTCTCAATGGCTAATCAGAACCCATTTTCCAACATGTACAGGGCATACTCTAAATCAGGTACGTTCCCTCTATCAATGGCTAATTCCTAGAAGCACAAGGGCAAGCAATCACTTGATTAGGACTGGGAAGAACAGAGGAAAAAGGGATATGTTCAGTACAATATTGGGTGGGGTAGGAGCTGGTATGGGACTCATTAATCAGGCAGATATCAGTGTCTTAAGAGCCAAACTTGCAGCCATAGCATCTAATAGTAAAAACGGGTTTGAGGTACAGAGGGAAATTAATCAAGTCATCAGCAACCTACAGCGAGGACACATAGATACTAATATTGGAGTAACAACGGACATTATTCAGCATTTTAAGGTGTTCGTTGAAAATATGCAGACTTATGGGAGAAATATATCCTGGGCTCTGGTCTGTACACAAGGGCAGGTGGAACTATCAACTAATATAAAGTTGGCAATTCAAACCTTATATAGTGGGCAGTGGCCATTTGAATTACTATCTCAGGCCACAGCTGCATTACCGGAGCTCCTCAAATTCACAAATTCTAAATGGTGGGCCAACGCTTGGATTGGTTGTAGTAATCACAACGTGGAAACGTGTTATGCCTCTTCCCTAATTCCGTACACGAGTTCCCCTTTAGAGGTTGTATATAAGGTCACTTCAATTGGTATTTTAACTGGAGGATCCACACTATTACATCCAAGATTAGACCATCCTCAGGTTATTAGGAAAAATGGATTGTGGAAACAGGTTGATATTTCCCTCTGCCTTCATAGAAATGAAGATATCTTGTGTACACCAGGCCAGTATAGATTGGTGGAGGACAAGTGTTGGAACAATGCTTCGGTTTGTGTTATTGCAAAAGACAAGGCACCAGTCATGTACTTAGGACATCAGAGAGTCTGTTTCTTTCTATTAGACATCACCAATGTAACTTTGATCACAACCCACTGCTCAATAACAACACCTGTGAATAGTGGTGCATGGTGCACGCTTGGTAACATCACTGAGATCCAAACACCAAGTTGGAGATATGTGCTTCCCATCATTGCAAACTTGTCTGTGGATATTAGATATCATAACCCCGCCAATCTTCAAGCGCTAAAATTGGGAATGGGGAAAGAGCTTCAGGATTGGCTGGTCAAATTTGATAAAGATGAGTATTTGCTTAAGAAACTACAGCAAGAAAGAGCTAATGCTACAATCCTAATACACCATGACCAGAATGAGCTAAAACACATCACACATCTGTTAGAAAATAATGCTAAGGGTTATTGGTGGGAGGTCATATTTGGGCATTCAAGTGCAGCTAATGGAATTTTGAATTTTTTAATCCATCCAATTGTAGTATTGCTTATTGTTGCTGTGGTTTTATCCCTTTTGCAAATTTACATGTGCTGTATGACACGATATCTATATAAAAAGATCCAAGTCCTATCCATGGAGATAGAAACACGAAATAGATATAAAATTGCATCGTATGAATTAGATGTACCATTAAAAACAGAGGAAAAGCTTGTAAATTGTGACAACTGTGGCAGAAAAGGACATAGCAGAACAAACTGCCTAATTCCTGAACGACACAACAAATGTAATAAGAAAGTGAACATTTAATTACTTCAAGCATAAATACTTGAATTATATTGTATGGTGTGTTTAGTAGTGTAGTTGACGTATGTATTTTAATTTTGTTGGTGAATATGTATTTGTAATAGTAATTCAAATTTTAACTCCTTCAATGTCCTAATAGAAGTTTAATTTGTATGAAAACTAATTGGAATGAGTGGAAATTGATGAATGGTGAGTGACTGGGTTCACCCTTTCTCTGTTCGGATAATGATGGACCGCAAGGTTGAAGAGGAATATGGATCATGGAATTCTCATCGTTGGTGTGTCATTCAGACACAAAGGGGCATATGTTGGAAGTCAACATTGGACTGATACAATCAGATATGGTGGGAAGACAGGATATGGGGAGTGAATATGCTTTCTCCCCCAGGTGTAAATAGAAATGTCAATAGGCCTGGCATCTGGACATCTTGTTTGATCCTATTGTAAGCAGCAGTATTGATAAGCCTGAACATTTGGTTTTAAACTGTTGGGAAGCCATAAACAACAATGCTGAACCACAAGGATAAAAGTGAGCCTCCTGTCCTGAGGAGATGAAAGCAGCCCCTGCGGTGTCGCACACAATGGACTACGCATCTATAATGGAGTGAACATCCTGTTGGCATCAAGGTGTGAATCCCAAGGACTTGCATTTGTAATGGAGTAGACATCCTGTCACCCGATCAAGGTGTAATTCCCATTGACTTATCTGAGGTACAAGGGCGCCATCCACAGGAAGATGTACCTACTGCAACAATATTCAGAGACTGACCCGTATCTGGTTACTGCGAGTTGATTGGAGAGATTATAACAAAGAAGGCCGGACAATACCGGAGCAAAGGGTGGAGTTATGGGTGTGAATGTGGTTTGATGTGATATATATACTAGGCTAAATTGTATGGCAGTAGATTAGTATTAGATCTAGATACTAGGTTTTATATTTTATATGTTTATTAATGCTTATATTCTTTACCAAGTATAGGACATTGAAGGGAGGTTTTGCTATATACTTTATTTTATTTTGCTTTGTAGCATTTCATGTTATTTTTCCTTTTGCTAAGTAAATAAGCTATTTCTTAAAGTCTGGATTCCTCATATTTCAAAGACTAATTCAGGATAGAGTAGGTAGCAGATTACAACAGATACAACACAGGCCTTAGAAATCCTGCCTTATTTTCCAATTCCTCTTGCATGGTGCTTAATGCTATCCTATAAAGAAGATGAGGACATTTCTTTCTTTTGGACGTTTAGCCAGCATCCATATTTTTGACTTTGCTCGGACTGTCTTAGGGCTGTGGGATGGTCAATATTGATGTCAGATAGGATTGAACATCTGCTTTTTGGTATGAAAAGCTTAAAATTTAGGGGGAAAAAAGGCACTGCTGAGATTTGAACTCAGGATCTCCTGTTTACTAGACAGGCGCTTTAACCAACTAAGCCACAGCACCACATAAAGTCCAGCAGAAAAGCCAGAAAATGGGAATTTCTTACGCAATGATTCAAATTTCTACTTAATGTTGTGCATTGATGGAGTGGTTGCAGCTTGCATTTTTTCACCAACTTGGAGTTACGGTCCCCTCAGCCAGTGCCTGATCTGTGACCTTCAATAAAAATGCAGCAAAAAAACTTTTTGACCCTGTTCTCAGAATCTATCACCTGGAGGTAGGGACTTATGTAGACGAGGTGGCCGAGTGGTTAAGGCGATGGACTGCTAATCCATTGTGCTCTGCATGCATGGGTTCAAATCCCATCCTCGTCGGTTTCTTCTACTTTTTACCACTTTGCAGCTTGCCTAGTAGATTCTTTGCAACTTGCCTTGTAGATTCTTTATTGTCAGCATATGCAGTGGATGCTGCCACCATGGCAGTTTTCTATTTTTGATTCAGAAACGTGCCTCATGTGACCTATCAACTTGGCATTAGTAATCCTGCATTGTTTTTCCATTTCTCTTTCATGGTGCTTAATACTATCCAATAAAGAAGATGAGGACATTTCTTTCTTTTGGGCGTTTAGCCAGCATCCATATTTTTGACTTTGCTCGGACTGTCTTAGGGCTGTGGGATGGACAATATTGATGTCAGATAGGATTGAACATCTGCTTTTTGGTATGAAAAGCTTAAAATTTAGGGGAAAAAAAGGCACTGCTGAGATTTGAACTCAGGATCTGCTGTTTACTAGACAGGCGCTTTAACCAACTAAGCCACAGCGCCAAGTGAATACCAGCAGAAAAGCCAGAAAATGGGAATTTCTTACGCAATGATTCAAATTTCTACTAAATGTTGTGCATTGATGGAGTGGTTGTAGCTTGCATTTTTTCACCAACTTGGAGTTACGGTCCCCTAAGCCAGTGCCTGATCTGTGACCTTCAATAAAAATGCAGCAAAAAACTTTTTGACCCTGTTCTCAGAATCTATCACCTGGAGGTAGGCACTTATGTAGACGAGGTGGCCGAGTGGTTAAGGCGATGGACTGCTAATCCATTGTGCTCTGCATGCATGGGTTCAAATCCCATCCTTGCGGTTCCTTCTACTTTTTACCACTTTGCAGCTTGCCTAGTAGATTCTTTGCAACTTGCCTTGTAGATTCTTTATTGTCAGCATATGCAGTGGATGCTGCCACCATGGCAGTTTTCTATTTTTGATTCAGAAACGTGCCTCATGTGACCTATCAACCTGGCATTAGTAATCCTGCATTGTTTTTCCATTTCTCTTTCATGGTGCTTAATACTATCCAATAAAGAAGATGAGGACATTTCTTTCTTTTGGGCGTTTAGCCAGCATCCATATTTTTGACTTTGCTCGGACTGTCTTAGGGCTGTGGGATGGACAATATTGATGTCAGATAGGATTGAACATCTGCTTTTTGGTATGAAAAGCTTAAAATTTAGGGGAAAAAAAGGCACTGCTGAGATTTGAACTCAGGATCTCCTGTTTACTAGACAGGCGCTTTACCCAACTAAGCCACAGCGCCAAGTGAAGACCAGCAGAAAAGCCAGAAAATGGGAATTTCTTACGCAATGATTCAAATTTCTACTAAATGTTGTGCATTGATGGAGTGGTTGCAGCTTGCATTTTTTCACCAACTTGGAGTTACGGTCCCCTAAGCCAGTGCCTGATCTGTGACCTTCAATAAAAATGCAGCAAAAAACTTTTTGACCCTGTTCTCAGAATCTATCACCTGGAGGTAGGGACTTATGTAGACGAGGTGGCCGAGTGGTTAAGGCGATGGACTGCTAATCCATTGAGCTCTGCATGCATGGGTTCAAATCCCATCCTCGTCGGTTCCTTCTACTTTTTACCACTTTGCAGCTTGCCTAGTAGATTCTTTGCAACTTGCCTTGTAGATTCTTTATTGTCAGCATATGCAGTGGATGCTGCCACCATGGCAGTTTTCTATTTTTGATTCAGAAACGTGCCTCATGTGACCTATCAACCTGGCATTAGTAATCCTGCATTGTTTTTCCATTTCTCTTGCATGGTGCTTAATACTATCCAATAAAGAAGATGAGGACATTTCCTTCTTTTGGGCATTCAGCCAGCATACATATTTTTGACTTTGCTCGGACATTCTTAGGACTGTGGGATAGACAAGTTTGAAGTCACATATGATTGAACGTCTACTTCTTGGTATGAAAAGCTCAAAATTGCAAAGAAAGAAAGGCACTGCTGAGATTCAAACTCAGGATCTCCTGTTTACAAGACAGGCGCTTTAACCAACTAAGCCACAGCGCCATGACAACCCTTGCCTAAAAGTCAGAAAATGGGAATTGCTATGCAATGATTAAAATGTCTACAAAATGCTGTATATTGACGGAGCAGTTGCAGCTTGCATTTTTTGAGTTACGGTCCATTCAGCCAGTGCTTAATATGTGACCTTCAATGAAAATGCAGCCAAAGACTTGTTGATCATGTTGTCAGAATGTCTCACCTGGAGTGGTTGCCTTTTAAAGACGAGGTGGCCGAGGGGTTAAGTCGATGGACGGCTAATCCATTGTGCTCTGCATGCCTTTTCCAACTTGGTATCTTGCTTTGTAGATTTTTTATTGTCTTTGCAGGCATGGGAGTTTTCTATTTCCAATCCAGAAGGGTGCGTTACGTGACCTATCAACCAGGCCTTAGAAATCCTGCCTTGTTTTCCAATTCCTCTTGCATGGTGCTTAATGCTATCCTATAAAGAAGATGAGGACATTTCTTTCTTTTGGACGTTTAGCCAGCATCCATATTTTTGACTTTGCTCGGACTGTCTTAGGGCTGTGGGATGGTCAATATTGATGTCAGATAGGATTGAACATCTGCTTTTTGGTATGAAAAGCTTAAAATTTAGGGGAAAAAAAGGCACTGCTGAGATTTGAACTCAGGATCTCCTGTTTACTAGACAAGCGCTTTAACCAACTAAGCCACAGCACCACAAGAAGTCCAGCAGAAAAGCCAGAAAATGGGAATTTCTTACGCAATGATTCAAATTTCTACTAAATGTTGTGCATTGATGGAGTGGTTGCAGCTTGCATTTTTTCACCAACTTGGAGTTACGGTCCCCTCAGCCAGTGCCTGATCTGTGACCTTCAATAAAAATGCAGCAAAAAACTTTTTGACCCTGTTCTCAGCATCTATTACCTGGAGGTAGGGACTTATGTAGACGAGGTGGCCGAGTGGTTAAGGCGATGGACTGCTAATCCATTGTGCTCTGCATGCATGGGTTCAAATCCCATCCTCGTCGGTTCCTTCTACTTTTTACCACTTTGCAGCTTGCCTAGTAGATTCTTTGCAACTTGCCTTGTAGATTCTTTATTGTCAGCATATGCAGTGGATGCTGCCACCATGGCAGTTTTCTATTTTTGATTCAGAAACGTGCCTCATGTGACCTATCAACCTGGCATTAGTAATCCTGCATTGTTTTTCCATTTCTCTTGCATGGTGCTTAATACTATCCAATAAAGAAGATGAGGACATTTCCTTCTTTTGGGCATTCAGCCAGCATAAATATTTTTGACTTTGCTCTGACATTCTTAGGACTGTGGGATAGACAAGTTTGAAGTCACATATGATTGAACGTCTACTTCTTGGTATGAAAAGCTCAAAATTGCAAAGAAAGAAAGGCACTGCTGAGATTCGAACTCAGGATCTCCTGTTTACAAGACAGGCGCTTTAACCAACTAAGCCACAGCGCCATGACAACCAATGCCAAAAAGTCAAAAAGTCAAAAAGTCAGAAAGTCAGAAAATGGGAATTGCTATGCAATGATTAAAATGTCTACAAAATGCTGTATATTGACGGAGCAGTTGCAGCTTGCATTTTTTGAGTTACGGTCCATTCAGCCAGTGCTTAATATGTGACCTTCAATGAAAATGCAGCCAAAGACTTGTTGATCATGTTGTCAGAATGTCTCACCTGGAGTGGTTGCCTTTTAAAGACGAGGTGGCCGAGGGGTTAAGTCGATGGACGGCTAATCCATTGTGCTCTGCATGCCTTTTCCAACTTGGTATCTTGCTTTGTAGATTTTTTATTGTCTTTGCAGGCATGGGAGTTTTCTATTTCCAATCCAGAAGGGTGCGTTACGTGACCTATCAACCAGGCCTTAGAAATCCTGCCTTGTTTTCCAATTCCTCTTGCATGGTGCTTAATGCTATCCTATAAAGAAGATGAGGACATTTCTTTCTTTTGGGCGTTTAGCCAGCATCCATATTTTTGACTTTGCTCGGACTGTCTTAGGGCTGTGGGATGGACAATATTGATGTCAGAAAGGATTGAACATCTGCTTTTTGGTATGAAAAGCTTAAAATTTAGGGGAAAATAAAAGGCACTGCTGAGATTTGAACTCAGGATCTCCTGTTTACTAGACAGGCGCTTTAACCACCTAAGCCACAGCACCAAGTGAAGTCCAGCAGAAAAGCCAGAAAATGGGAATTTCTTACGCAATGATTCAAATTTCTACTAAATGTTGTGCATTGATGGAGTGGTTGCAGCTTGCATTTTTTCACCAACTTGGAGTTACGGTCCCCTCAGCCAGTGCCTGATCTGTGACCTTCAATAAAAATGCAGCAAAAAACTTTTTGACCCTGTTCTCAGAATCTATCAGCTGGAGGTAGGGACTTATGTAGACGAGGTGGCCGAGTGGTTAAGGCGATGGACTGCTAATCCATTGTGCTCTGCATGCATGGGTTCAAATCCCATCCTCGTCGGTTTCTTCTACTTTTTACCACTTTGCAGCTTGCCTAGTAGATTCTTTGCAACTTGCCTTGTAGATTCTTTATTGTCAGCATATGCAGTGGATGCTCCCACCATGGCAGTTTTCTATTTTTGATTCAGAAACGTGCCTCATGTGACCTATCAACCTGGCATTAGTAATCCTGCATTGTTTTTCCATTTCTCTTGCATGGTGCTTAATACTATCCAATAAAGAAGATGAGGACATTTCCTTCTTTTGGGCATTCAGCCAGCATACACATTTTTGACTTTGCTCGGACATTCTTAGGACTGTGGGATAGACAAGTTTGAAGTCACATATGATTGAACGTCTACTTCTTGGTATGAAAAGCTCAAAATTGCAAAGAAAGAAAGGCACTGCTGAGATTCGAACTCAGGATCTCCTGTTTACAAGACAGGCGCTTTAACCAACTAAGCCACAGCGCCATGACAACCAATGCCAAAAAGTCAGAAAGTCAGAAAGTCAGAAAATGGGAATTGCTATGCAATGATTAAAATGTCTACAAAATGCTGTATATTGACGGAGCAGTTGCAGCTTGCATTTTTTGAGTTACGGTCCATTCAGCCAGTGCTTAAAATGTGACCTTCAATGAAAATGCAGCCAAAGACTTGTTGATCATGTTGTCAGAATGTCTCACCTGGAGTGGTTGCCTTTTAAGACGAGGTGGCCGAGGGGTTAAGTCGATGGACGGCTAATCCATTGTGCTCTGCATGCCTTTTCCAACTTGGTATCTTGCTTTGTTGATTTTTTATTGTCTTTGCAGGCATGGGAGTTTCCTATTTCCAATCCAGAAGGGTGCGTTACGTGACCTATCAACCAGGCCTTAGAAATCCTGCCTTGTTTTCCAATTCCTCTTGCATGGTGCTTAATGCTATCCTATAAAGAAGATGAGGACATTTCTTTCTTTTGGGCGTTTAGCCAGCATCCATATTTTTGACTTTGCTCGGACTGTCTTAGGGCTGTGGGATGGACAATATTGATGTCAGATAGGATTGAACATCTGCTTTTTGGTATGAAAAGCTTAAAATTTAGGGGAAAAAAGGCACTGCTGAGATTTGAACTCAGGATCTCCTGTTTACTAGACAGGCACTTTAACCACCTAAGCCACAGTGCCAAGTGAAGTCCAGCAGAAAAGCCAGAAAATGGGAATTTCTTACGCAATGATTCAAATTTCTACTAAATGTTGTGCATTGATGGAGTGGTTGCAGCTTGCATTTTTTCACCAACTTGGAGTTACGGTCCCCTCAGCCAGTGCCTGATCTGTGACCTTCAATAAAAATGCAGCAAAAAACTTTTTGACCCTGTTCTCAGAATCTATCACCCGGAGGTAGGGACTTATGTAGACGAGGTGGCCAAGTGGTTAAGGCAATGGACTGCTATTCCATTGTGCTCTGCATTCATGGGTTCAAATCCCATCCTAGTCGGTTCCTTCTACCTTTTACCACTTTGCAGCTTGCCTAGTAGATTCTTTGCAACTTGCCTTGTAGATTCTTTATTGTCAGCATATGCAGTGGATGCTGCCACCATGGCAGTTTTCTATTTTTGATTCAGAAACGTGCCTCATGTGACCTATCAACCTGGCATTAGTAATCCTGCATTGTTTTTCCATTTCTCTTTCATGGTGCTTAATACTATCCAATAAAGAAGATGAGGACATTTCTTTCGTTTGGGCGTTTAGCCAGCATCCATATTTTTGACTTTGCTCGGACTGTCTTAGGGCTGTGGGATGGACAATATTGATGTCAGATAGGATTGAACATCTGCTTTTTGGTATGAAAAGCTTAAAATTTAGGGGAAAAAATGGCACTGCTGAGATTTGAACTCAGGATCTCCTGTTTACTAGACAGGCGCTTTAACCAACTAAGCCACAGCGCCAAGTGAAGACCAGCAGAAAAGCCAGAAAATGGGAATTTCTTACGCAATGATTCAAATTTCTACTAAATGTTGTGCATTGATGGAGTGGTTGCAGCTTGCATTTTTTCACCAACTTGGAGTTACGGTCCCGTAAGCCAGTGCCTGATCTGTGACTTTCAATAAAAATGCAGCAAAAAACTTTTTGACCCTGTTCTCAGAATCTATCAGCTGGAGGTAGGGACTTATGTAGACGAGGTGGCCGAGTGGTTAAGGCGATGGACTGCTAATCCATTGTGCTCTGCATGCATGGGTTCAAATCCCATCCTCGTCGGTTTCTTCTACTTTTTACCACTTTGCAGCTTGCCTAGTAGATTCTTTGCAACTTGCCTTGTAGATTCTTTATTGTCAGCATATGCAGTGGATGCTCCCACCATGGCAGTTTTCTATTTTTGATTCAGAAACGTGCCTCATGTGACCTATCAACCTGGCATTAGTAATCCTGCATTGTTTTTCCATTTCTCTTGCATGGTGCTTAATACTATCCAATAAAGAAGATGAGGACATTTCCTTCTTTTGGGCATTCAGCCAGCATACATATTTTTGACTTTGCTCGGACATTCTTAGGACTGTGGGATAGACAAGTTTGAAGTCACATATGATTGAACGTCTACTTCTTGGTATGAAAAGCTCAAAATTGCAAAGAAAGAAAGGCACTGCTGAGATTCGAACTCAGGATCTCCTGTTTACAAGACAGGCGCTTTAACCAACTAAGCCACAGCGCCATGACAACCCTTTCCTTAAAGTCAGAAAATGGGAATTGCTATGCAATGATTAAAATGTCTACAAAATGCTGTATATTGACGGAGCAGTTGCAGCTTGCATTTTTTGAGTTACGGTCCATTCAGCCAGTGCTTAATATGTGACCTTCAATGAAAATGCAGCCAAAGACTTGTTGATCATGTTGTCAGAATGTCTCACCTGGAGTGGTTGCCTTTTAAAGACGAGGTGGCCGAGGGGTTAAGTCGATGGACGGCTAATCCATTGTGCTCTGCATGCCTTTTCCAACTTGGTATCTTGCTTTGTAGATTTTTTATTGTCTTTGCAGGCATGGGAGTTTTCTATTTCCAATCCAGAAGGGTGCGTTACGTGACCTATCAACCAGGCCTTAGAAATCCTGCCTTGTTTTCCAATTCCTCTTGCATGGTGCTTAATGCTATCCTATAAAGAAGATGAGGACATTTCTTTCTTTTGGGCGTTTAGCCAGCATCCATATTTTTGACTTTGCTCGGACTGTCTTAGGGCTGTGGGATGGACAATATTGATGTCAGAAAGGATTGAACATCTGCTTTTTGGTATGAAAAGCTTAAAATTTTAGGGAAAAAAGGCACTGCTGAGATTTGAACTCAGGATCTCCTGTTTACTAGACAGGCGCTTTAACCACCTAAGCCACAGCGCCAAGTGAAGTCCAGCAGAAAAGCCAGAAAATGGGAATTTCTTACGCAATGATTCAAATTTCTACTAAATGTTGTGCATTGATGGAGTGGTTGCAGCTTGCATTTTTTCACCAACTTGGAGTTACGGTCCCCTCAGCCAGTGCCTGATCTGTGACCTTCAATAAAAATGCAGCAAAAAACTTTTTGACCCTGTTCTCAGAATCTATCACCTGGAGGTAGGGACTTATGTAGACGAGGTGGCCGAGTGGTTAAGGCGATGGACTGCTAATCCATTGTGCTCTGCATGCATGGGTTCAAATCCCATCCTCGTCGGTTTCTTCTACTTTTTACCACTTTGCAGCTTGCCTAGTAGATTCTTTGCAACTTGCCCTGTAGATTCTTTATTGTCAGCATATGCAGTGGATGCTGCCACCATGGCAGTTTTCTATTTTTGATTCAGAAACGTGCCTCATGTGACCTATCAACCTGGCATTAGTAATCCTGCATTGTTTTTCCATTTCTCTTGCATGGTGCTTAATACTATCCAATAAAGAAGATGAGGACATTTCCTTCTTTTGGGCATTCAGCCAGCATACACATTTTTGACTTTGCTCGGACATTCTTAGGACTGTGGGATAGACAAGTTTGAAGTCACATATGATTGAACGTCTACTTCTTGGTATGAAAAGCTCAAAATTGCAAAGAAAGA
Source organism: Hyla sarda (assembly GCF_029499605.1). Lineage (NCBI taxonomy): Eukaryota > Metazoa > Chordata > Amphibia > Anura > Hylidae > Hyla > Hyla sarda. The sequence continues at coordinate 281,746,475 of NC_079194.1, read as the reverse complement.
AAGGCACTGCTGAGATTCGAACTCAGGATCTCCTGTTTACAAGACAGGCGCTTTAACCAACTAAGCCACAGCGCCATGACAACCAATGCCAAAAAGTCAGAAAGTCAGAAAGTCAGAAAGTCAGAAAATGGGAATTGCTATGCAATGATTAAAATGTCTACAAAATGCTGTATATTGACGGAGCAGTTGCAGCTTGCATTTTTTGAGTTACGGTCCATTCAGCCAGTGCTTAAAATGTGACCTTCAATGAAAATGCAGCCAAAGACTTGTTGATCATGTTGTCAGAATGTCTCACCTGGAGTGGTTGCCTTTTAAGACGAGGTGGCCGAGGGGTTAAGTCGATGGACGGCTAATCCATTGTGCTCTGCATGCCTTTTCCAACTTGGTATCTTGCTTTGTTGATTTTTTATTGTCTTTGCAGGCATGTGAGTTTCCTATTTCCAATCCAGAAGGGTGCGTTACTTGACCTATCAACCAGGCCTTAGAAATCCTGCCTTGTTTTCCAATTCCTCTTGCATGGTGCTTAATGCTATCCTATAAAGAAGATGAGGACATTTCTTTCTTTTGGGCGTTTAGCCAGCATCCATATTTTTGACTTTGCTCGGACTGTCTTAGGGCTGTGGGATGGACAATATTGATGTCAGATAGGATTGAACATCTGCTTTTTGGTATGAAAAGCTTAAAATTTAGGGGAAAAAAAAGGCACTGCTGAGATTTGAACTCAGGATCTCCTGTTTACTAGACAGGCGCTTTAACCACCTAAGCCACAGCGCCAAGTGAAGTCCAGCAGAAAAGCCAGAAAATGGGAATTTCTTACGCAATGATTCAAATTTCTACTAAATGTTGTGCATTGATGGAGTGGTTGCAGCTTGCATTTTTTCACCAACTTGGAGTTACGGTCCCCTCAGCCAGTGCCTGATCTGTGACCTTCAATAAAAATGCAGCAAAAAACTTTTTGACCCTGTTCTCAGAATCTATCACCCGGAAGTAGGGACTTATGTAGACGAGGTGGCCAAGTGGTTAAGGCGATGGACTGCTATTCCATTGTGCTCTGCATGCATGGGTTCAAATCCCATCCTAGTCGGTTCCTTCTACCTTTTACCACTTTGCAGCTTGCCTAGTAGATTCTTTGCAACTTGCCTTGTAGATTCTTTATTGTCAGCATATGCAGTGGATGCTGCCACCATGGCAGTTTTCTATTTTTGATTCAGAAACGTGCCTCATGTGACCTATCAACCTGGCATTAGTAATCCTGCATTGTTTTTCCATTTCTCTTTCATGGTGCTTAATACTATCCAATAAAGAAGATGAGGACATTTCTTTCGTTTGGGCGTTTAGCCAGCATCCATATTTTTGACTTTGCTCGGACTGTCTTAGGGCTGTGGGATGGACAATATTGATGTCAGATAGGATTGAACATCTGCTTTTTGGTATGAAAAGCTTAAAATTTAGGGGAAAAAAATGGCACTGCTGAGATTTGAACTCAGGATCTCCTGTTTACTAGACAGGCGCTTTAACCAACTAAGCCACAGCGCCAAGTGAAGACCAGCAGAAAAGCCAGAAAATGGGAATTTCTTACGCAATGATTCAAATTTCTACTAAATGTTGTGCATTGATGGAGTGGTTGCAGCTTGCATTTTTTCACCAACTTGGAGTTACGGTCCCGTAAGCCAGTGCCTGATCTGTGACCTTCAATAAAAATGCAGCAAAAAACTTTTTGACCCTGTTCTCAGAATCTATCAGCTGGAGGTAGGGACTTATGTAGACGAGGTGGCCGAGTGGTTAAGGCGATGGACTGCTAGTCCATTGTGCTCTGCATGCATGGGTTCAAATCCCATACTCGTCGGTTCCTTCTACTTTTTACCACTTTGCAGCTTGCCTAGTAGATTCTTTGCAACTTGCCTTGTAGATTCTTTATTGTCAGCATATGCAGTGGATGCTGCCACCATGGCAGTTTTCTATTTTTGATTCAGAAACGTGCCTCATGTGACCTATCAACCTGGCATTAGTAATCCTGCATTGTTTTTCCATTTCTCTTGCATGGTGCTTAATACTATCCAATAAAGAAGATGAGGACATTTCCTTCTTTTGGGCATTCAGCCAGCATACATATTTTTGACTTTGCTCTGACATTCTTAGGACTGTGGGATAGACAAGTTTGAAGTCACATATGATTGAACGTCTACTTCTTGGTATGAAAAGCTCAAAATTGCAAAGAAAGAAAGGCACTGCTGAGTTTTGAACTCAGGATCTCCTGTTTACAAGACAGGCGCTTTAACCAACTAAGCCACAGCGCCATGACAACCCTTGCCTAAAAGTCAGAAAATGGGAATTGCTATGCAATGATTAAAATGTCTACAAAATGCTGTATATTGACGGAGCAGTTGCAGCTTGCATTTTTTGAGTTACGGTCCATTCAGCCAGTGCTTAATATGTGACCTTCAATGAAAATGCAGCCAAAGACTTGTTGATCATGTTGTCAGAATGTCTCACCTGGAGTGGTTGCCTTTTAAAGACGAGGTGGCCGAGGGGTTAAGTCGATGGGCGGCTAATCCATTGTGCTCTGCATGCCTTTTCCAACTTGGTATCTTGCTTTGTAGATTTTTTATTGTCTTTGCAGGCATGGGAGTTTTCTATTTCCAATCCAGAAGGGTGCGTTACGTGACCTATCAACCAGGCCTTAGAAATCCTGCCTTGTTTTCCAATTCCTCTTGCATGGTGCTTAATGCTATCCTATAAAGAAGATGAGGACATTTCTTTCTTTTGGGCGTTTAGCCAGCATCCATATTTTTGACTTTGCTCGGACTGTCTTAGGGCTGTGGGATGGACAATATTGATGTCAGAAAGGATTGAACATCTGCTTTTTGGTATGAAAAGCTTAAAATTTAGGGGGAAAAAAAAGGCACTGCTGAGATTTGAACTCAGGATCTCCTGTTTACTAGACAGGCGCTTCAACCAACTAAGCCACAGCGCCAAGTGAAGAGCAGCAGAAAAGCCAGAAAATGGGAATTTCTTACGCAATGATTCAAATTTCTACTAAATGTTGTGCATTGATGGAGTGGTTGCAGCTTGCATTTTTTCACCAACTTGGAGTTACGGTCCCGTAAGCCAGTGCCTGATCTGTGACCTTCAATAAAAATGCAGCAAAAAACTTTTTGACCCTGTTCTCAGAATCTATCAGCTGGAGGTAGGGACTTATGCAGACGAGGTGGCCGAGTGGTTAAGGCGATGGACTGCTAATCCATTGTGCTCTGCATGCATGGGTTCAAATCCCATCCTCGTCGGTTCCTTCTACTTTTTACCACTTTGCAGCTTGCCTAGTAGATTCTTTGCAACTTGCCTTGTAGATTCTTTATTGTCAGCATATGCAGTGGATGCTCCCACCATGGCAGTTTTCTATTTTTGATTCAGAAACGTGCCTCATGTGACCTATCAACCTGGCATTAGTAATCCTGCATTGTTTTTCCATTTCTCTTGCATGGTGCTTAATACTATCCAATAAAGAAGATGAGGACATTTCCTTCTTTTGGGCATTCAGCCAGCATACATATTTTTGACTTTGCTCGGACATTCTTAGGACTGTGGGATAGACAAGTTTGAAGTCACATATGATTGAACGTCTACTTCTTGGTATGAAAAGCTCAAAATTGCAAAGAAAGAAAGGCACTGCTGAGATTCGAACTCAGGATCTCCTGTTTACAAGACAGGCGCTTTAACCAACTAAGCCACAGCGCCATGACAACCCTTTCCTTAAAGTCAGAAAATGGGAATTGCTATGCAATGATTAAAATATCTACGAAATGCTGTATATTGACGGAGCAGTTGCAGCTTGCATTTTTTGAGTTACGGTCCATTCAGCCAGTGCTTAATATGTGACCTTCAATGAAAATGCAGCCAAAGACTTGTTGATCATGTTGTCAGAATGTCTCACCTGGAGTGGTTGCCTTTTAAAGACGAGGTGGCCGAGGGGTTAAGTCGATGGACGGCTAATCCATTGTGCTCTGCATGCCTTTTCCAACTTGGTATCTTGCTTTGTAGATTTTTTATTGTCTTTGCAGGCATGGGAGTTTTCTATTTCCAATCCAGAAGGGTGCGTTACGTGACCTATCAACCAGGCCTTAGAAATCCTGCCTTGTTTTCCAATTCCTCTTGCATGGTGCTTAATGCTATCCTATAAAGAAGATGAGGACATTTCTTTCTTTTGGGCGTTTAGCCAGCATCCATATTTTTGACTTTGCTCGGACTGTCTTAGGGCTGTGGGATGGACAATATTGATGTCAGAAAGGATTGAACATCTGCTTTTTGGTATGAAAAGCTTAAAATTTAGGGGGAAAAAAAAGGCACTGCTGAGATTTGAACTCAGGATCTCCTGTTTACTAGACAGGCGCTTTAACCACCTAAGCCACAGCACCAAGTGAAGTCCAGCAGAAAAGCCAGAAAATGGGAATTTCTTACGCAATGATTCAAATTTCTACTAAATGTTGTGCATTGATGGAGTGGTTGCAGCTTGCATTTTTTCACCAACTTGGAGTTACGGTCCCCTCAGCCAGTGCCTGATCTGTGACCTTCAATAAAAATGCAGCAAAAAACTTTTTGACCCTGTTCTCAGAATCTATCACCTGGAGGTAGGGACTTATGTAGACGAGGTGGCCGAGTGGTTAAGGCGATGGACTGCTAATCCATTGTGCTCTGCATGCATGGGTTCAAATCCCATCCTCGTCGGTTTCTTCTGCTTTTTACCACTTTGCAGCTTGCCTAGTAGATTCTTTGCAACTTGCCTTGTAGATTCTTTATTGTCAGCATATGCAGTGGATGCTCCCACCATGGCAGTTTTCTATTTTTGATTCAGAAACGTGCCTCATGTGACCTATCAACCTGGCATTAGTAATCCTGCATTGTTTTTCCATTTCTCTTGCATGGTGCTTAATACTATCCAATAAAGAAGATGAGGACATTTCCTTCTTTTGGGCATTCAGCCAGCATACACATTTTTGACTTTGCTCGGACATTCTTAGGACTGTGGGATAGACAAGTTTGAAGTCACATATGATTGAACGTCTACTTCTTGGTATGAAAAGCTCAAAATTGCAAAGAAAGAAAGGCACTGCTGAGATTCGAACTCAGGATCTCCTGTTTACAAGACAGGCGCTTTAACCAACTAAGCCACAGCGCCATGACAACCAATGCCAAAAAGTCAGAAAGTCAGAAAGTCAGAAAGTCAGAAAATGGGAATTGCTATGCAATGATTAAAATGTCTACAAAATGCTGTATATTGACGGAGCAGTTGCAGCTTGCATTTTTTGAGTTACGGTCCATTCAGCCAGTGCTTAAAATGTGACCTTCAATGAAAATGCAGCCAAAGACTTGTTGATCATGTTGTCAGAATGTCTCACCTGGAGTGGTTGCCTTTTAAGACGAGGTGGCCGAGGGGTTAAGTCGATGGACGGCTAATCCATTGTGCTCTGCATGCCTTTTCCAACTTGGTATCTTGCTTTGTTGATTTTTTATTGTCTTTGCAGGCATGGGAGTTTCCTATTTCCAATCCAGAAGGGTGCGTTACGTGACCTATCAACCAGGCCTTAGAAATCCTGCCTTGTTTTCCAATTCCTCTTGCATGGTGCTTAATGCTATCCTATAAAGAAGATGAGGACATTTCTTTCTTTTGGGCGTTTAGCCAGCATCCATATTTTTGACTTTGCTCGGACTGTCTTAGGGCTGTGGGATGGACAATATTGATGTCAGATAGGATTGAACATCTGCTTTTTGGTATGAAAAGCTTAAAATTTAGGGGAAAAAAGGCACTGCTGAGATTTGAACTCAGGATCTCCTGTTTACTAGACAGGCGCTTTAACCACCTAAGCCACAGTGCCAAGTGAAGTCCAGCAGAAAAGCCAGAAAATGGGAATTTCTTACGCAATGATTCAAATTTCTACTAAATGTTGTGCATTGATGGAGTGGTTGCAGCTTGCATTTTTTCACCAACTTGGAGTTACGGTCCCCTCAGCCAGTGCCTGATCTGTGACCTTCAATAAAAATGCAGCAAAAAACTTTTTGACCCTGTTCTCAGAATCTATCACCCGGAAGTAGGGACTTATGTAGACGAGGTGGCCAAGTGGTTAAGGCGATGGACTGCTATTCCATTGTGCTCTGCATGCATGGGTTCAAATCCCATCCTAGTCGGTTCCTTCTACCTTTTACCACTTTGCAGCTTGCCTAGTAGATTCTTTGCAACTTGCCTTGTAGATTCTTTATTGTCAGCATATGCAGTGGATGCTGCCACCATGGCAGTTTTCTATTTTTGATTCAGAAACGTGCCTCATGTGACCTATCAACCTGGCATTAGTAATCCTGCATTGTTTTTCCATTTCTCTTTCATGGTGCTTAATACTATCCAATAAAGAAGATGAGGACATTTCTTTCGTTTGGGCGTTTAGCCAGCATCCATATTTTTGACTTTGCTCGGACTGTCTTAGGGCTGTGGGATGGACAATATTGATGTCAGATAGGATTGAACATCTGCTTTTTGGTATGAAAAGCTTTAAATTTTGGGGAAAAAAATGGCACTGCTGAGATTTGAACTCAGGATCTCCTGTTTACTAGACAGGCGCTTTAACCAACTAAGCCACAGCGCCAAGTGAAGACCAGCAGAAAAGCCAGAAAATGGGAATTTCTTACGCAATGATTCATATTTCTACTAAATGTTGTGCATTGATGGAGTGGTTGCAGCTTGCATTTTTTCACCAACTTGGAGTTACGGTCCCGTAAGCCAGTGCCTGATCTGTGACCTTCAATAAAAATGCAGCAAAAAACTTTTTGACCCTGTTCTCAGAATCTATCAGCTGGAGGTAGGGACTTATGTAGACGAGGTGGCCGAGTGGTTAAGGCGATGGACTGCTAGTCCATTGTGCTCTGCATGCATGGGTTCAAATCCCATACTCGTCGGTTCCTTCTACTTTTTACCACTTTGCAGCTTGCCTAGTAGATTCTTTGCAACTTGCCTTGTAGATTCTTTATTGTCAGCATATGCAGTGGATGCTGCCACCATGGCAGTTTTCTATTTTTGATTCAGAAACGTGCCTCATGTGACCTATCAACCTGGCATTAGTAATCCTGCATTGTTTTTCCATTTCTCTTGCATGGTGCTTAATACTATCCAATAAAGAAGATGAGGACATTTCCTTCTTTTGGGCATTCAGCCAGCATACATATTTTTGACTTTGCTCTGACATTCTTAGGACTGTGGGATAGACAAGTTTGAAGTCACATATGATTGAACGTCTACTTCTTGGTATGAAAAGCTCAAAATTGCAAAGAAAGAAAGGCACTGCTGAGATTCGAACTCAGGATCTCCTGTTTACAAGACAGGCGCTTTAACCAACTAAGCCACAGCGCCATGACAACCCTTGCCTAAAAGTCAGAAAATGGGAATTGCTATGCAATGATTAAAATGTCTACAAAATGCTGTATATTGACGGAGCAGTTGCAGCTTGCATTTTTTGAGTTACGGTCCATTCAGCCAGTGCTTAATATGTGACCTTCAATGAAAATGCAGCCAAAGACTTGTTGATCATGTTGTCAGAATGTCTCACCTGGAGTGGTTGCCTTTTAAAGACGAGGTGGCCGAGGGGTTAAGTCGATGGACGGCTAATCCATTGTGCTCTGCATGCCTTTTCCAACTTGGTATCTTGCTTTGTAGATTTTTTATTGTCTTTGCAGGCATGGGAGTTTTCTATTTCCAATCCAGAAGGGTGCGTTACGTGACCTATCAACCAGGCCTTAGAAATCCTGCCTTGTTTTCCAATTCCTCTTGCATGGTGCTTAATGCTATCCTATAAAGAAGATGAGGACATTTCTTTCTTTTGGGCGTTTAGCCAGCATCCATATTTTTGACTTTGCTCGGACTGTCTTAGGGCTGTGGGATGGACAATATTGATGTCAGATAGGATTGAACATCTGCTTTTTGGTATGAAAAGCTTAAAATTTAGGGGAAAAAAGGCGCTGCTGAGATTTGAACTCAGGATCTCCTGTTTACTAGACAAGCGCTTTAACCAACTAAGCCACAGCACCACAAGAAGTCCAGCAGAAAAGCCAGAAAATGGGAATTTCTTACGCAATGATTCAAATTTCTACTAAATGTTGTGCATTGATGGAGTGGTTGCAGCTTGCATTTTTTCACCAACTTGGAGTTACGGTCCCCTCAGCCAGTGCCTGATCTGTGACCTTCAATAAAAATGCAGCAAAAAACTTTTTGACCCTGTTCTCAGAATCTATTACCTGGAGGTAGGGACTCATGTAGACGAGGTGGCCGAGTGGTTAAGGCGATGGACTGCTAATCCATTGTGCTCTGCATGCATGGGTTCAAATCCCATCCTCGTCGGTTTCTTCTACTTTTTACCACTTTGCAGCTTGCCTAGTAGATTCTTTGCAACTTGCCTTGTAGATTCTTTATTGTCAGCATATGCAGTGGATGCTCCCAACATGGCAGTTTTCTATTTTTGATTCAGAAACGTGCCTCATGGGAATGGGAATTGCTATGCAATGATTAAAATGTCTACAAAATGCTGTATATTGACGGAGCAGTTGCAGCTTGCATTTTTTGAGTTACGGTCCATTCAGCCAGTGCTTAAAATGTGACCTTCAATGAAAATGCAGCCAAAGACTTGTTGATCATGTTGTCAGAATGTCTCACCTGGAGTGGTTGCCTTTTAAAGACGAGGTGGCCGAGGGGTTAAGTCGATGGACTGCTAATCCATTGTGCTCTGCATGCCTTTTCCAACTTGGTATCTTGCTTTGTTGATTTTTTATTGTCTTTGCAGGCATGGGAGTTTCCTATTTCCAATCCAGAAGGGTGCGTTACGTGACCTATCAACCAGGCCTTAGAAATCCTGCCTTGTTTTCCAATTCCTCTTGCATGGTGCTTAATGCTATCCTATAAAGAAGATGAGGACATTTCTTTCTTTTGGGCGTTTAGCCAGCATCCATATTTTTGACTTTGCTCGGACTGTCTTAGGGCTGTGGGATGGACAATATTGATGTCAGATAGGATTGAACATCTGCTTTTTGGTATGAAAAGCTTAAAATTTAGGGGAAAAAAGGCACTGCTGAGATTTGAACTCAGGATCTCCTGTTTACTAGACAGGCGCTTTAACCACCTAAGCCACAGCGCCAAGTGAAGTCCAGCAGAAAAGCCAGAAAATGGGAATTTCTTACGCAATGATTCAAATTTCTACTAAATGTTGTGCATTGATGGAGTGGTTGCAGCTTGCATTTTTTCACCAACTTGGAGTTACGGTCCCCTCAGCCAGTGCCTGATCTGTGACCTTCAATAAAAATGCAGCAAAAAACTTTTTGACCCTGTTCTCAGAATCTATCACCCGGATGTAGGGACTTATGTAGACGAGGTGGCAGAGTGGTTAAGGCGATGGACTGCTATTCCATTGTGCTCTGCATGCATGGGTTCAAATCCCATCCTCGTCGGTTTCTTCTACCTTTTACCACTTTGCAGCTTGCCTAGTAGATTCTTTGCAACTTGCCTTGTAGATTCTTTATTGTCAGCATATGCAGTGGATGCTGCCACCATGGCAGTTTTCTATTTTTGATTCAGAAACGTGCCTCATGTGACCTATCAACCTGGCATTAGTAATCCTGCATTGTTTTTCCATTTCTCTTTCATGGTGCTTAATACTATCCAATAAAGAAGATGAGGACATTTCTTTCTTTTGGGCGTTTAGCCAGCATCCATATTTTTGACTTTGCTCGGACTGTCTTAGGGCTGTGGGATGGACAATATTGATGTCAGATAGGATTGAACATCTGCTTTTTGGTATGAAAAGCTTAAAATTTAGGGGAAAAAATGGCACTGCTGAGATTTGAACTCAGGATCTCCTGTTTACTAGACAGGCGCTTTAACCACCTAAGCCACAGCGCCAAGTAAAGTCCAGCAGAAAAGCCAGAAAATGGGAATTTCTTACGCAATGATTCAAATTTCTACTAAATGTTGTGCATTGATGGAGTGGTTGCAGCTTGCATTTTTTCACCAACTTGGAGTTACGGTCCCCTCAGCCAGTGCCTGATCTGTGACCTTCAATAAAAATGCAGCAAAAAACTTTTTGACCCTGTTCTCAGAATCTATCACCTGGAGGTAGGGACTTATGTAGATGAGGTGGCCGAGTGGTTAAGGCGATGGACTGCTAATCCATTGTGCTCTGCATGCATGGGTTCAAATCCCATCCTCGTCGGTTTCTTCTACTTTTTACCACTTTGCAGCTTGCCTAGTAGATTCTTTGCAACTTGCCTTGTAGATTCTTTATTGTCAGCATATGCAGTGGATGCTCCCACCATGGCAGTTTTCTATTTTTGATTCAGAAACGTGCCTCATGTGACCTATCAACCTGGCATTAGTAATCCTGCATTGTTTTTCCATTTCTCTTGCATGGTGCTTAATACTATCCAATAAAGAAGATGAGGACATTTCCTTCTTTTGGGCATTCAGCCAGCATACACATTTTTGACTTTGCTCGGACATTCTTAGGACTGTGGGATAGACATGTTTGAAGTCACATATGATTGAACGTCTACTTCTTGGTATGAAAAGCTCAAAATTGCAAAGAAAGAAAGGCACTGCTGAGATTCGAACTCAGGATCTCCTGTTTACAAGACAGGCGCTTTAACCAACTAAGCCACAGCGCCATGACAACCAATGCCAAAAAGTCAAAAAGTCAGAAAGTCAGAAAATGGGAATTGCTATGCAATGATTAAAATGTCTACAAAATGCTGTATATTGACGGAGCAGTTGCAGCTTGCATTTTTTGAGTTACGGTCCATTCAGCCAGTGCTTAATATGTGACCTTCAATGAAAATGCAGCCAAAGACTTGTTGATCATGTTGTCAGAATGTCTCACCTGGAGTGGTTGCCTTTTAAAGACGAGGTGGCCGAGGGGTTAAGTCGATGGACGGCTAATCCATTGTGCTCTGCATGCCTTTTCCAACTTGGTATCTTGCTTTGTAGATTTTTTATTGTCTTTGCAGGCATGGGAGTTTTCTATTTCCAATCCAGAAGGGTGCGTTACGTGACCTATCAACCAGGCCTTAGAAATCCTGCCTTGTTTTCCAATTCCTCTTGCATGGTGCTTAATGCTATCCTATAAAGAAGATGAGGACATTTCTTTCTTTTGGGCGTTTAGCCAGCATCCATATTTTTGACTTTGCTCGGACTGTCTTAGGGCTGTGGGATGGACAATATTGATGTCAGAAAGGATTGAACATCTGCTTTTTGGTATGAAAAGCTTAAAATTTAGGGGAAAAAAAAAGGCACTGCTGAGATTTGAACTCAGGATCTCCTGTTTACTAGACAGGCGCTTTAACCACCTAAGCCACAGCACCAAGTGAAGTCCAGCAGAAAAGCCAGAAAATGGGAATTTCTTACGCAATGATTCAAATTTCTACTAAATGTTGTGCACTGATGGAGTGGTTGCAGCTTGCATTTTTTCACCAACTTGGAGTTACGGTCCCCTCAGCCAGTGCCTGATCTGTGACCTTCAATAAAAATGCAGCAAAAAACTTTTTGACCCTGTTCTCAGAATCTATTACCTGGAGGTAGGGACTCATGTAGACGAGGTGGCCGAGTGGTTAAGGCGATGGACTGCTAATCCATTGTGCTCTGCATGCATGGGTTCAAATCCCATCCTCGTCGGTTTCTTCTACTTTTTACCACTTTGCAGCTTGCCTAGTAGATTCTTTGCAACTTGCCTTGTAGATTCTTTATTGTCAGCATATGCAGTGGATGCTCCCAACATGGCAGTTTTCTATTTTTGATTCAGAAACGTGCCTCATGGGAATGGGAATTGCTATGCAATGATTAAAATGTCTACAAAATGCTGTATATTGACGGAGCAGTTGCAGCTTGCATTTTTTGAGTTACGGTCCATTCAGCCAGTGCTTAAAATGTGACCTTCAATGAAAATGCAGCCAAAGACTTGTTGATCATGTTGTCAGAATGTCTCACCTGGAGTGGTTGCCTTTTAAAGACGAGGTGGCCGAGGGGTTAAGTCGATGGACTGCTAATCCATTGTGCTCTGCATGCCTTTTCCAACTTGGTATCTTGCTTTGTTGATTTTTTATTGTCTTTGCAGGCATGGGAGTTTCCTATTTCCAATCCAGAAGGGTGCGTTACGTGACCTATCAACCAGGCCTTAGAAATCCTGCCTTGTTTTCCAATTCCTCTTGCATGGTGCTTAATGCTATCCTATAAAGAAGATGAGGACATTTCTTTCTTTTGGGCGTTTAGCCAGCATCCATATTTTTGACTTTGCTCGGACTGTCTTAGGGCTGTGGGATGGACAATATTGATGTCAGATAGGATTGAACATCTGCTTTTTGGTATGAAAAGCTTAAAATTTAGGGGAAAAAAGGCACTGCTGAGATTTGAACTCAGGATCTCCTGTTTACTAGACAGGCGCTTTAACCACCTAAGCCACAGCGCCAAGTGAAGTCCAGCAGAAAAGCCAGAAAATGGGAATTTCTTACGCAATGATTCAAATTTCTACTAAATGTTGTGCATTGATGGAGTGGTTGCAGCTTGCATTTTTTCACCAACTTGGAGTTACGGTCCCCTCAGCCAGTGCCTGATCTGTGACCTTCAATAAAAATGCAGCAAAAAACTTTTTGACCCTGTTCTCAGAATCTATCACCCGGATGTAGGGACTTATGTAGACGAGGTGGCAGAGTGGTTAAGGCGATGGACTGCTATTCCATTGTGCTCTGCATGCATGGGTTCAAATCCCATCCTCGTCGGTTTCTTCTACCTTTTACCACTTTGCAGCTTGCCTAGTAGATTCTTTGCAACTTGCCTTGTAGATTCTTTATTGTCAGCATATGCAGTGGATGCTGCCACCATGGCAGTTTTCTATTTTTGATTCAGAAACGTGCCTCATGTGACCTATCAACCTGGCATTAGTAATCCTGCATTGTTTTTCCATTTCTCTTTCATGGTGCTTAATACTATCCAATAAAGAAGATGAGGACATTTCTTTCTTTTGGGCGTTTAGCCAGCATCCATATTTTTGACTTTGCTCGGACTGTCTTAGGGCTGTGGGATGGACAATATTGATGTCAGATAGGATTGAACATCTGCTTTTTGGTATGAAAAGCTTAAAATTTAGGGGAAAAAATGGCACTGCTGAGATTTGAACTCAGGATCTCCTGTTTACTAGACAGGCGCTTTAACCACCTAAGCCACAGCGCCAAGTAAAGTCCAGCAGAAAAGCCAGAAAATGGGAATTTCTTACGCAATGATTCAAATTTCTACTAAATGTTGTGCATTGATGGAGTGGTTGCAGCTTGCATTTTTTCACCAACTTGGAGTTACGGTCCCCTCAGCCAGTGCCTGATCTGTGACCTTCAATAAAAATGCAGCAAAAAACTTTTTGACCCTGTTCTCAGAATCTATCACCTGGAGGTAGGGACTTATGTAGATGAGGTGGCCGAGTGGTTAAGGCGATGGACTGCTAATCCATTGTGCTCTGCATGCATGGGTTCAAATCCCATCCTCGTCGGTTTCTTCTACTTTTTACCACTTTGCAGCTTGCCTAGTAGATTCTTTGCAACTTGCCTTGTAGATTCTTTATTGTCAGCATATGCAGTGGATGCTCCCACCATGGCAGTTTTCTATTTTTGATTCAGAAACGTGCCTCATGTGACCTATCAACCTGGCATTAGTAATCCTGCATTGTTTTTCCATTTCTCTTGCATGGTGCTTAATACTATCCAATAAAGAAGATGAGGACATTTCCTTCTTTTGGGCATTCAGCCAGCATACACATTTTTGACTTTGCTCGGACATTCTTAGGACTGTGGGATAGACAAGTTTGAAGTCACATATGATTGAACGTCTACTTCTTGGTATGAAAAGCTCAAAATTGCAAAGAAAGAAAGGCACTGCTGAGATTCGAACTCAGGATCTCCTGTTTACAAGACAGGCGCTTTAACCAACTAAGCCACAGCGCCATGACAACCAATGCCAAAAAGTCAAAAAGTCAGAAAGTCAGAAAATGGGAATTGCTATGCAATGATTAAAATGTCTACAAAATGCTGTATATTGACGGAGCAGTTGCAGCTTGCATTTTTTGAGTTACGGTCCATTCAGCCAGTGCTTAATATGTGACCTTCAATGAAAATGCAGCCAAAGACTTGTTGATCATGTTGTCAGAATGTCTCACCTGGAGTGGTTGCCTTTTAAAGACGAGGTGGCCGAGGGGTTAAGTCGATGGACGGCTAATCCATTGTGCTCTGCATGCCTTTTCCAACTTGGTATCTTGCTTTGTAGATTTTTTATTGTCTTTGCAGGCATGGGAGTTTTCTATTTCCAATCCAGAAGGGTGCGTTACGTGACCTATCAACCAGGCCTTAGAAATCCTGCCTTGTTTTCCAATTCCTCTTGCATGGTGCTTAATGCTATCCTATAAAGAAGATGAGGACATTTCTTTCTTTTGGGCGTTTAGCCAGCATCCATATTTTTGACTTTGCTCGGACTGTCTTAGGGCTGTGGGATGGACAATATTGATGTCAGATAGGATTGAACATCTGCTTTTTGGTATGAAAAGCTTAAAATTTAGGGGAAAAAAGGCACTGCTGAGATTTGAACTCAGGATCTCCTGTTTACTAGACAGGCGCTTTAACCACCTAAGCCACAGCGCCAAGTGAAGTCCAGCAGAAAAGCCAGAAAATGGGAATTTCTTACGCAATGATTCAAATTTCTACTAAATGTTGTGCATTGATGGAGTGGTTGCAGCTTGCATTTTTTCACCAACTTGGAGTTACGGTCCCCTCAGCCAGTGCCTGATCTGTGACCTTCAATAAAAATGCAGCAAAAAACTTTTTGACCCTGTTCTCAGAATCTATCACCCGGATGTAGGGACTTATGTAGACGAGGTGGCAGAGTGGTTAAGGCGATGGACTGCTATTCCATTGTGCTCTGCATGCATGGGTTCAAATCCCATCCTCGTCGGTTTCTTCTACCTTTTACCACTTTGCAGCTTGCCTAGTAGATTCTTTGCAACTTGCCTTGTAGATTCTTTATTGTCAGCATATGCAGTGGATGCTGCCACCATGGCAGTTTTCTATTTTTGATTCAGAAACGTGCCTCATGTGACCTATCAACCTGGCATTAGTAATCCTGCATTGTTTTTCCATTTCTCTTTCATGGTGCTTAATACTATCCAATAAAGAAGATGAGGACATTTCTTTCTTTTGGGCGTTTAGCCAGCATCCATATTTTTGACTTTGCTCGGACTGTCTTAGGGCTGTGGGATGGACAATATTGATGTCAGATAGGATTGAACATCTGCTTTTTGGTATGAAAAGCTTAAAATTTAGGGGAAAAAATGGCACTGCTGAGATTTGAACTCAGGATCTCCTGTTTACTAGACAGGCGCTTTAACCACCTAAGCCACAGCGCCAAGTAAAGTCCAGCAGAAAAGCCAGAAAATGGGAATTTCTTACGCAATGATTCAAATTTCTACTAAATGTTGTGCATTGATGGAGTGGTTGCAGCTTGCATTTTTTCACCAACTTGGAGTTACGGTCCCCTCAGCCAGTGCCTGATCTGTGACCTTCAATAAAAATGCAGCAAAAAACTTTTTGACCCTGTTCTCAGAATCTATCACCTGGAGGTAGGGACTTATGTAGATGAGGTGGCCGAGTGGTTAAGGCGATGGACTGCTAATCCATTGTGCTCTGCATGCATGGGTTCAAATCCCATCCTCGTCGGTTTCTTCTACTTTTTACCACTTTGCAGCTTGCCTAGTAGATTCTTTGCAACTTGCCTTGTAGATTCTTTATTGTCAGCATATGCAGTGGATGCTCCCACCATGGCAGTTTTCTATTTTTGATTCAGAAACGTGCCTCATGTGACCTATCAACCTGGCATTAGTAATCCTGCATTGTTTTTCCATTTCTCTTGCATGGTGCTTAATACTATCCAATAAAGAAGATGAGGACATTTCCTTCTTTTGGGCATTCAGCCAGCATACACATTTTTGACTTTGCTCGGACATTCTTAGGACTGTGGGATAGACAAGTTTGAAGTCACATATGATTGAACGTCTACTTCTTGGTATGAAAAGCTCAAAATTGCAAAGAAAGAAAGGCACTGCTGAGATTCGAACTCAGGATCTCCTGTTTACAAGACAGGCGCTTTAACCAACTAAGCCACAGCGCCATGACAACCAATGCCAAAAAGTCAAAAAGTCAGAAAGTCAGAAAATGGGAATTGCTATGCAATGATTAAAATGTCTACAAAATGCTGTATATTGACGGAGCAGTTGCAGCTTGCATTTTTTGAGTTACGGTCCATTCAGCCAGTGCTTAATATGTGACCTTCAATGAAAATGCAGCCAAAGACTTGTTGATCATGTTGTCAGAATGTCTCACCTGGAGTGGTTGCCTTTTAAAGACGAGGTGGCCGAGGGGTTAAGTCGATGGACGGCTAATCCATTGTGCTCTGCATGCCTTTTCCAACTTGGTATCTTGCTTTGTAGATTTTTTATTGTCTTTGCAGGCATGGGAGTTTTCTATTTCCAATCCAGAAGGGTGCGTTACGTGACCTATCAACCAGGCCTTAGAAATCCTGCCTTGTTTTCCAATTCCTCTTGCATGGTGCTTAATGCTATCCTATAAAGAAGATGAGGACATTTCTTTCTTTTGGGCGTTTAGCCAGCATCCATATTTTTGACTTTGCTCGGACTGTCTTAGGGCTGTGGGATGGACAATATTGATGTCAGAAAGGATTGAACATCTGCTTTTTGGTATGAAAAGCTTAAAATTTAGGGGAAAAAAAAAGGCACTGCTGAGATTTGAACTCAGGATCTCCTGTTTACTAGACAGGCGCTTTAACCACCTAAGCCACAGCACCAAGTGAAGTCCAGCAGAAAAGCCAGAAAATGGGAATTTCTTACGCAATGATTCAAATTTCTACTAAATGTTGTGCACTGATGGAGTGGTTGCAGCTTGCATTTTTTCACCAACTTGGAGTTACGGTCCCCTCAGCCAGTGCCTGATCTGTGACCTTCAATAAAAATGCAGCAAAAAACTTTTTGACCCTGTTCTCAGAATCTATCACCTGGAGGTAGGGACTTATGTAGACGAGGTGGCCGAGTGGTTAAGGCGATGGACTGCTAATCCATTGTGCTCTGCATGCATGGGTTCAAATCCCATCCTCGTCGGTTTCTTCTACTTTTTACCACTTTGCAGCTTGCCTAGTAGATTCTTTGCAACTTGCCTTGTAGATTCTTTATTGTCAGCATATGCAGTGGATGCTCCCACCATGGCAGTTTTCTATTTTTGATTCAGAAACGTGCCTCATGTGACCTATCAACCTGGCATTAGTAATCCTGCATTGTTTTTCCATTTCTCTTGCATGGTGCTTAATACTATCCAATAAAGAAGATGAGGACATTTCCTTCTTTTGGGCATTCAGCCAGCATACACATTTTTGACTTTGCTCGGACATTCTTAGGACTGTGGGATAGACAAGTTTGAAGTCACATATGATTGAACGTCTACTTCTTGGTATGAAAAGCTCAAAATTGCAAAGAAAGAAAGGCACTGCTGAGATTCAAACTCAGGATCTCCTGTATACAAGACAGGCGCTTTAACCAACTAAGCCACAGCGCCATGACAACCAATGCCAAAAAGTCAGAAAGTCAGAAAGTCAGAAAATGGGAATTGCTATGCAATGATTAAAATGTCTACAAAATGCTGTATATTGACGGAGCAGTTGCAGCTTGCATTTTTTGAGTTACGGTCCATTCAGCCAGTGCTTAAAATGTGACCTTCAATGAAAATGCAGCCAAAGACTTGTTGATCATGTTGTCAGAATGTCTCACCTGGAGTGGTTGCCTTGTAAGACGAGGTGGCCGAGGGGTTAAGTCGATGGACGGCTAATCCATTGTGCTCTGCATGCCTTTTCCAACTTGGTATCTTGCTTTGTTGATTTTTTATTGTCTTTGCAGGCATGGGAGTTTCCTATTTCCAATCCAGAAGGGTGCGTTACGTGACCTATCAACCAGGCCTTAGAAATCCTGCCTTGTTTTCCAATTCCTCTTGCATGGTGCTTAATGCTATCCTATAAAGAAGATGAGGACATTTCTTTCTTTTGGGCGTTTAGCCAGCATCCATATTTTTGACTTTGCTCGGACTGTCTTAGGGCTGTGGGATGGACAATATTGATGTCAGATAGGATTGAACATCTGCTTTTTGGTATGAAAAGCTTAAAATTTAGGGGAAAAAAGGCACTGCTGAGATTTGAACTCAGGATCTCCTGTTTACTAGACAAGCGCTTTAACCAACTAAGCCACAGCACCACAAGAAGTCCAGCAGAAAAGCCAGAAAATGGGAATTTCTTACGCAATGATTCAAATTTCTACTAAATGTTGTGCATTGATGGAGTGGTTGCAGCTTGCATTTTTTCACCAACTTGGAGTTACGGTCCCCTCAGCCAGTGCCTGATCTGTGACCTTCAATAAAAATGCAGCAAAAAACTTTTTGACCCTGTTCTCAGAATCTATTACCTGGAGGTAGGGACTTATGTAGACGAGGTGGCCGAGTGGTTAAGGCGATGGACTGCTAATCCATTGTGCTCTGCATGCATGGGTTCAAATCCCATCCTCGTCGGTTTCTTCTACTTTTTACCACTTTGCAGCTTGCCTAGTAGATTCTTTGCAACTTGCCTTGTAGATTCTTTATTGTCAGCATATGCAGTGGATGCTCCCAACATGGCAGTTTTCTATTTTTGATTCAGAAACGTGCCTCATGGGAATGGGAATTGCTATGCAATGATTAAAATGTCTACAAAATGCTGTATATTGACGGAGCAGTTGCAGCTTGCATTTTTTGAGTTACGGTCCATTCAGCCAGTGCTTAAAATGTGACCTTCAATGAAAATGCAGCCAAAGACTTGTTGATCATGTTGTCAGAATGTCTCACCTGGAGTGGTTGCCTTTTAAAGACGAGGTGGCCGAGGGGTTAAGTCGATGGACTGCTAATCCATTGTGCTCTGCATGCCTTTTCCAACTTGGTATCTTGCTTTGTTGATTTTTTATTGTCTTTGCAGGCATGGGAGTTTCCTATTTCCAATCCAGAAGGGTGCGTTATGTGACCTATCAACCAGGCCTTAGAAATCCTGCCTTGTTTTCCAATTCCTCTTGCATGGTGCTTAATGCTATCCTATAAAGAAGATGAGGACATTTCTTTCTTTTGGGCGTTTAGCCAGCATCCATATTTTTGACTTTGCTCGGACTGTCTTAGGGCTGTGGGATGGACAATATTGATGTCAGATAGGATTGAACATCTGCTTTTTGGTATGAAAAGCTTAAAATTTAGGGGAAAAAAGGCACTGCTGAGATTTGAACTCAGGATCTCCTGTTTACTAGACAGGCGCTTTAACCACCTAAGCCACAGCGCCAAGTGAAGTCCAGCAGAAAAGCCAGAAAATGGGAATTTCTTACGCAATGATTCAAATTTCTACTAAATGTTGTGCATTGATGGAGTGGTTGCAGCTTGCATTTTTTCACCAACTTGGAGTTACGGTCCCCTCAGCCAGTGCCTGATCTGTGACCTTCAATAAAAATGCAGCAAAAAACTTTTTGACCCTGTTCTCAGAATCTATCACCCGGATGTAGGGACTTATGTAGATGAGGTGGCAGAGTGGTTAAGGCGATGGACTGCTATTCCATTGTGCTCTGCATGCATGGGTTCAAATCCCATCCTCGTCGGTTTCTTCTACCTTTTACCACTTTGCAGCTTGCCTAGTAGATTCTTTGCAACTTGCCTTGTAGATTCTTTATTGTCAGCATATGCAGTGGATGCTGCCACCATGGCAGTTTTCTATTTTTGATTCAGAAACGTGCCTCATGTGACCTATCAACCTGGCATTAGTAATCCTGCATTGTTTTTCCATTTCTCTTTCATGGTGCTTAATACTATCCAATAAAGAAGATGAGGACATTTCTTTCGTTTGGGCGTTTAGCCAGCATCCATATTTTTGACTTTGCTCGGACTGTCTTAGGGCTGTGGGATGGACAATATTGATGTCAGATAGGATTGAACATCTGCTTTTTGGTATGAAAAGCTTAAAATTTAGGGGAAAAAATGGCACTGCTGAGATTTGAACTCAGGATCTCCTGTTTACTAGACAGGCGCTTTAACCAACTAAGCCACAGCGCCAAGTGAAGACCAGCAGAAAAGCCAGAAAATGGGAATTTCTTACGCAATGATTCAAATTTCTACTAAATGTTGTGCATTGATGGAGTGGTTGCAGCTTGCATTTTTTCACCAACTTGGAGTTACGGTCCCGTAAGCCAGTGCCTGATCTGTGACCTTCAATAAAAATGCAGCAAAAAACTTTTTGACCCTGTTCTCAGAATCTATCAGCTGGAGGTAGGGACTTATGTAGACGAGGTGGCCGAGTGGTTAAGGCGATGGACTGCTAGTCCATTGTGCTCTGCATGCATGGGTTCAAATCCCATACTCGTCGGTTCCTTCTACTTTTTACCACTTTGCAGCTTGCCTAGTAGATTCTTTGCAACTTGCCTTGTAGATTCTTTATTGTCAGCATATGCAGTGGATGCTGCCACCATGGCAGTTTTCTATTTTTGATTCAGAAACGTGCCTCATGTGACCTATCAACCTGGCATTAGTAATCCTGCATTGTTTTTCCATTTCTCTTGCATGGTGCTTAATACTATCCAATAAAGAAGATGAGGACATTTCCTTCTTTTGGGCATTCAGCCAGCATACATATTTTTGACTTTGCTCTGACATTCTTAGGACTGTGGGATAGACAAGTTTGAAGTCACATATGATTGAACGTCTACTTCTTGGTATGAAAAGCTCAAAATTGCAAAGAAAGAAAGGCACTGCTGAGATTCGAACTCAGGATCTCCTGTTTACAAGACAGGCGCTTTAACCAACTAAGCCACAGCGCCATGACAACCCTTGCCTAAAAGTCAGAAAATGGGAATTGCTATGCAATGATTAAAATGTCTACAAAATGCTGTATATTGACGGAGCAGTTGCAGCTTGCATTTTTTGAGTTACGGTCCATTCAGCCAGTGCTTAATATGTGACCTTCAATGAAAATGCAGCCAAAGACTTGTTGATCATGTTGTCAGAATGTCTCACCTGGAGTGGTTGCCTTTTAAAGACGAGGTGGCCGAGGGGTTAAGTCGATGGACGGCTAATCCATTGTGCTCTGCATGCCTTTTCCAACTTGGTATCTTGCTTTGTAGATTTTTTATTGTCTTTGCAGGCATGGGAGTTTTCTATTTCCAATCCAGAAGGGTGCGTTACGTGACCTATCAACCAGGCCTTAGAAATCCTGCCTTGTTTTCCAATTCCTCTTGCATGGTGCTTAATGCTATCCTATAAAGAAGATGAGGACATTTCTTTCTTTTGGGCGTTTAGCCAGCATCCATATTTTTGACTTTGCTCGGACTGTCTTAGGGCTGTGGGATGGACAATATTGATGTCAGATAGGATTGAACATCTGCTTTTTGGTATGAAAAGCTTAAAATTTAGGGGAAAAAAGGCACTGCTGAGATTTGAACTCAGGATCTCCTGTTTACTAGACAAGCGCTTTAACCAACTAAGCCACAGCACCACAAGAAGTCCAGCAGAAAAGCCAGAAAATGGGAATTTCTTACGCAATGATTCAAATTTCTACTAAATGTTGTGCATTGATGGAGTGGTTGCAGCTTGCATTTTTTCACCAACTTGGAGTTACGGTCCCCTCAGCCAGTGCCTGATCTGTGACCTTCAATAAAAATGCAGCAAAAAACTTTTTGACCCTGTTCTCAGAATCTATTACCTGGAGGTAGGGACTTATGTAGACGAGGTGGCCGAGTGGTTAAGGCGATGGACTGCTAATCCATTGTGCTCTGCATGCATGGGTTCAAATCCCATCCTCGTCGGTTTCTTCTACTTTTTACCACTTTGCAGCTTGCCTAGTAGATTCTTTGCAACTTGCCTTGTAGATTCTTTATTGTCAGCATATGCAGTGGATGCTCCCAACATGGCAGTTTTCTATTTTTGATTCAGAAACGTGCCTCATGGGAATGGGAATTGCTATGCAATGATTAAAATGTCTACAAAATGCTGTATATTGACGGAGCAGTTGCAGCTTGCATTTTTTGAGTTACGGTCCATTCAGCCAGTGCTTAAAATGTGACCTTCAATGAAAATGCAGCCAAAGACTTGTTGATCATGTTGTCAGAATGTCTCACCTGGAGTGGTTGCCTTTTAAAGACGAGGTGGCCGAGGGGTTAAGTCGATGGACTGCTAATCCATTGTGCTCTGCATGCCTTTTCCAACTTGGTATCTTGCTTTGTTGATTTTTTATTGTCTTTGCAGGCATGGGAGTTTCCTATTTCCAATCCAGAAGGGTGCGTTACGTGACCTATCAACCAGGCCTTAGAAATCCTGCCTTGTTTTCCAATTCCTCTTGCATGGTGCTTAATGCTATCCTATAAAGAAGATGAGGACATTTCTTTCTTTTGGGCGTTTAGCCAGCATCCATATTTTTGACTTTGCTCGGACTGTCTTAGGGCTGTGGGATGGACAATATTGATGTCAGATAGGATTGAACATCTGCTTTTTGGTATGAAAAGCTTAAAATTTAGGGGAAAAAAGGCACTGCTGAGATTTGAACTCAGGATCTCCTGTTTACTAGACAGGCGCTTTAACCACCTAAGCCACAGCGCCAAGTGAAGTCCAGCAGAAAAGCCAGAAAATGGGAATTTCTTACGCAATGATTCAAATTTCTACTAAATGTTGTGCATTGATGGAGTGGTTGCAGCTTGCATTTTTTCACCAACTTGGAGTTACGGTCCCCTCAGCCAGTGCCTGATCTGTGACCTTCAATAAAAATGCAGCAAAAAACTTTTTGACCCTGTTCTCAGAATCTATCACCCGGAGGTAGGGACTTATGTAGACGAGGTGGCAGAGTGGTTAAGGCGATGGACTGCTATTCCATTGTGCTCTGCATGCATGGGTTCAAATCCCATCCTAGTCGGTTTCTTCTACCTTTTACCACTTTGCAGCTTGCCTAGTAGATTCTTTGCAACTTGCCTTGTAGATTCTTTATTGTCAGCATATGCAGTGGATGCTGCCACCATGGCAGTTTTCTATTTTTGATTCAGAAACGTGCCTCATGTGACCTATCAACCTGGCATTAGTAATCCTGCATTGTTTTTCCATTTCTCTTTCATGGTGCTTAATACTATCCAATAAAGAAGATGAGGACATTTCTTTCTTTTGGGCGTTTAGCCAGCATCCATATTTTTGACTTTGCTCGGACTGTCTTAGGGCTGTGGGATGGACAATATTGATGTCAGATAGGATTGAACATCTGCTTTTTGGTATGAAAAGCTTAAAATTTAGGGGAAAAAATGGCACTGCTGAGATTTGAACTCAGGATCTCCTGTTTACTAGACAGGCGCTTTAACCAACTAAGCCACAGCGCCAAGTGAAGACCAGCAGAAAAGCCAGAAAATGGGAATTTCTTACGCAATGATTCAAATTTCTACTAAATGTTGTGCATTGATGGAGTCGTTGCAGCTTGCATTTTTTCACCAACTTGGAGTTACGGTCCCGTAAGCCAGTGCCTGGTCTGTGACCTTCAATAAAAATGCAGCAAAAAACTTTTTGACCCTGTTCTCAGAATCTATCAGCTGGAGGTAGGGACTTATGTAGACGAGGTGGCCGAGTGGTTAAGGCGATGGACCGCTAATCCATTGTGCTCTGCATGCATGGGTTCAAATCCCATCCTCGTCGGTTCCTTCTACTTTTTACCACTTTGCAGCTTGCCTAGTAGATTCTTTGCAACTTGCCTTGTAGATTCTTTATTGTCAGCATATGCAGTGGATGCTCCCACCATGGCAGTTTTCTATTTTTGATTCAGAAACGTGCCTCATGTGACCTATCAACCTGGCATTAGTAATCCTGCATTGTTTTTCCATTTCTCTTGCATGGTGCTTAATACTATCCAATAAAGAAGATGAGGACATTTCCTTCTTTTGGGCATTCAGCCAGCATACATATTTTTGACTTTGCTCGGACATTCTTAGGACTGTGGGATAGACAAGTTTGAAGTCACATATGATTGAACGTCTACTTCTTGGTATGAAAAGCTCAAAATTGCAAAGAAAGAAAGGCACTGCTGAGATTCGAACTCAGGATCTCCTGTTTACAAGACAGGCGCTTTAACCAACTAAGCCACAGCGCCATGACAACCCTTTCCTTAAAGTCAGAAAATGGGAATTGCTATGCAATGATTAAAATGTCTACAAAATGCTGTATATTGACGGAGCAGTTGCAGCTTGCATTTTTTGAGTTACGGTCCATTCAGCCAGTGCTTAATATGTGACCTTCAATGAAAATGCAGCCAAAGACTTGTTGATCATGTTGTCAGAATGTCTCACCTGGAGTGGTTGCCTTTTAAAGACGAGGTGGCCGAGGGGTTAAGTCGATGGACGGCTAATCCATTGTGCTCTGCATGCCTTTTCCAACTTGGTATCTTGCTTTGTAGATTTTTTATTGTCTTTGCAGGCATGGGAGTTTTCTATTTCCAATCCAGAAGGGTGCGTTACGTGACCTATCAACCAGGCCTTAGAAATCCTGCCTTGTTTTCCAATTCCTCTTGCATGGTGCTTAATGCTATCCTATAAAGAAGATGAGGACATTTCTTTCTTTTGGGCGTTTAGCCAGCATCCATATTTTTGACTTTGCTCGGACTGTCTTAGGGCTGTGGGATGGACAATATTGATGTCAGATAGGATTGAACATCTGCTTTTTGGTATGAAAAGCTTAAAATTTAGGGGAAAAAAGGCACTGCTGAGATTTGAACTCAGGATCTCCTGTTTACTAGACAGGCGCTTTAACCACCTAAGCCACAGCGCCAAGTGAAGTTCAGCAGAAAAGCCAGAAAATGGGAATTTCTTACGCAATGATTCAAATTTCTACTAAATGTTGTGCATTGATGGAGTGGTTGCAGCTTGCATTTTTTCACCAACTTGGAGTTACGGTCCCCTCAGCTAGTGCCTGATCTGTGACCTTCAATAAAAATGCAGCAAAAAACTTTTTGACCCTGTTCTCAGAATCTATCACCTGGAGGTAGGGACTTATGTAGATGAGGTGGCCGAGTGGTTAAGGCGATGGACTGCTAATCCATTGTGCTCTGCATGCATGGGTTCAATTCCCATCCTCGTCGGTTTCTTCTACTTTTTACCACTTTGCAGCTTGCCTAGTAGATTCTTTGCAACTTGCCTTGTAGATTCTTTATTGTCAGCATATGCAGTGGATGCTCCCACCATGGCAGTTTTCTATTTTTGATTCAGAAACGTGCCTCATGTGACCTATCAACCTGGCATTAGTAATCCTGCATTGTTTTTCCATTTCTCTTGCATGGTGCTTAATACTATCCAATAAAGAAGATGAGGACATTTCCTTCTTTTGGGCATTCAGCCAGCATACACATTTTTGACTTTGCTCGGACATTCTTAGGACTGTGGGATAGACAAGTTTGAAGTCACATATGATTGAACGTCTACTTCTTGGTATGAAAAGCTCAAAATTGCAAAGAAAGAAAGGCACTGCTGAGATTCGAACTCAGGATCTCCTGTTTACAAGACAGGCGCTTTAACCAACTAAGCCACAGCGCCATGACAACCAATGCCAAAAAGTCAAAAAGTCAGAAAGTCAGAAAATGGGAATTGCTATGCAATGATTAAAATGTCTACAAAATGCTGTATATTGACGGAGCAGTTGCAGCTTGCATTTTTTGAGTTACGGTCCATTCAGCCAGTGCTTAATATGTGACCTTCAATGAAAATGCAGCCAAAGACTTGTTGATCATGTTGTTAGAATGTCTCACCTGGAGTGGTTGCCTTTTAAAGACGAGGTGGCCGAGGGGTTAAGTCGATGGACGGCTAATCCATTGTGCTCTGCATGCCTTTTCCAACTTGGTATCTTGCTTTGTAGATTTTTTATTGTCTTTGCAGGCATGGGAGTTTTCTATTTCCAATCCAGAAGGGTGCGTTACGTGACCTATCAACCAGGCCTTAGAAATCCTGCCTTGTTTTCCAATTCCTCTTGCATGGTGCTTAATGCTATCCTATAAAGAAGATGAGGACATTTCTTTCTTTTGGGCGTTTAGCCAGCATCCATATTTTTGACTTTGCTCGGACTGTCTTAGGGCTGTGGGATGGACAATATTGATGTCAGAAAGGATTGAACATCTGCTTTTTGGTATGAAAAGCTTAAAATTTAGGGGGAAAAAAAAGGCACTGCTGAGATTTGAACTCAGGATCTCCTGTTTACTAGACAGGCGCTTTAACCACCTAAGCCACAGCACCAAGTGAAGTCCAGCAGAAAAGCCAGAAAATGGGAATTTCTTACGCAATGATTCAAATTTCTACTAAATGTTGTGCATTGATGGAGTGGTTGCAGCTTGCATTTTTTCACCAACTTGGAGTTACGGTCCCCTCAGCCAGTGCCTGATCTGTGACCTTCAATAAAAATGCAGCAAAAAACTTTTTGACCCTGTTCTCAGAATCTATCACCTGGAGGTAGGGACTTATGTAGAAGAGGTGGCCGAGTGGTTAAGGCGATGGACTGCTAATCCATTGTGCTCTGCATGCATGGGTTCAAATCCCATCCTCGTCGGTTTCTTCTACTTTTTACCACTTTGCAGCTTGCCTAGTAGATTCTTTGCAACTTGCCTTGTAGATTCTTTATTGTCAGCATATGCAGTGGATGCTCCCACCATGGCAGTTTTCTATTTTTGATTCAGAAACGTGCCTCATGTGACCTATCAACCTGGCATTAGTAATCCTGCATTGTTTTTCCATTTCTCTTGCATGGTGCTTAATACTATCCAATAAAGAAGATGAGGACATTTCCTTCTTTTGGGCATTCAGCCAGCATACACATTTTTGACTTTGCTCGGACATTCTTAGGACTGTGGGATAGACAAGTTTGAAGTCACATATGATTGAACGTCTACTTCTTGGTATGAAAAGCTCAAAATTGCAAAGAAAGAAAGGCACTGCTGAGATTCGAACTCAGGATCTCCTGTTTACAAGACAGGCGCTTTAACCAACTAAGCCACAGCGCCATGACAACCAATGCCAAAAAGTCAGAAAGTCAGAAAGTCAGAAAGTCAGAAAATGGGAATTGCTATGCAATGATTAAAATGTCTACAAAATGCTGTATATTGACGGAGCAGTTGCAGCTTGCATTTTTTGAGTTACGGTCCATTCAGCCAGTGCTTAAAATGTGACCTTCAATGAAAATGCAGCCAAAGACTTGTTGATCATGTTGTCAGAATGTCTCACCTGGAGTGGTTGCCTTTTAAGACGAGGTGGCCGAGGGGTTAAGTCGATGGACGGCTAATCCATTGTGCTCTGCATGCCTTTTCCAACTTGGTATCTTGCTTTGTTGATTTTTTATTGTCTTTGCAGGCATGGGAGTTTCCTATTTCCAATCCAGAAGGGTGCGTTACGTGACCTATCAACCAGGCCTTAGAAATCCTGCCTTGTTTTCCAATTCCTCTTGCATGGTGCTTAATGCTATCCTATAAAGAAGATGAGGACATTTCTTTCTTTTGGGCGTTTAGCCAGCATCCATATTTTTGACTTTGCTCGGACTGTCTTAGGGCTGTGGGATGGACAATATTGATGTCAGATAGGATTGAACATCTGCTTTTTGGTATGAAAAGCTTAAAATTTAGGGGAAAAAAGGCACTGCTGAGATTTGAACTCAGGATCTCCTGTTTACTAGACAGGCGCTTTAACCACCTAAGCCACAGTGCCAAGTGAAGTCCAGCAGAAAAGCCAGAAAATGGGAATTTCTTACGCAATGATTCAAATTTCTACTAAATGTTGTGCATTGATGGAGTGGTTGCAGCTTGCATTTTTTCACCAACTTGGAGTTACGGTCCCCTCAGCCAGTGCCTGATCTGTGACCTTCAATAAAAATGCAGCAAAAAACTTTTTGACCCTGTTCTCAGAATCTATCACCCGGAAGTAGGGACTTATGTAGACGAGGTGGCCAAGTGGTTAAGGCGATGGACTGCTATTCCATTGTGCTCTGCATGCATGGGTTCAAATCCCATCCTAGTCGGTTCCTTCTACCTTTTACCACTTTGCAGCTTGCCTAGTAGATTCTTTGCAACTTGCCTTGTAGATTCTTTATTGTCAGCATATGCAGTGGATGCTCCCAACATGGCAGTTTTCTATTTTTGATTCAGAAACGTGCCTCATGGGAATGGGAATTGCTATGCAATGATTAAAATGTCTACAAAATGCTGTATATTGACGGAGCAGTTGCAGCTTGCATTTTTTGAGTTACGGTCCATTCAGCCAGTGCTTAAAATGTGACCTTCAATGAAAATGCAGCCAAAGACTTGTTGATCATGTTGTCAGAATGTCTCACCTGGAGTGGTTGCCTTTTAAAGACGAGGTGGCCGAGGGGTTAAGTCGATGGACTGCTAATCCATTGTGCTCTGCATGCCTTTTCCAACTTGGTATCTTGCTTTGTTGATTTTTTATTGTCTTTGCAGGCATGGGAGTTTCCTATTTCCAATCCAGAAGGGTGCGTTACGTGACCTATCAACCAGGCCTTAGAAATCCTGCCTTGTTTTCCAATTCCTCTTGCATGGTGCTTAATGCTATCCTATAAAGAAGATGAGGACATTTCTTTCTTTTGGGCGTTTAGCCAGCATCCATATTTTTGACTTTGCTCGGACTGTCTTAGGGCTGTGGGATGGACAATATTGATGTCAGATAGGATTGAACATCTGCTTTTTGGTATGAAAAGCTTAAAATTTAGGGGAAAAAAGGCACTGCTGAGATTTGAACTCAGGATCTCCTGTTTACTAGACAGGCGCTTTAACCACCTAAGCCACAGCGCCAAGTGAAGTCCAGCAGAAAAGCCAGAAAATGGGAATTTCTTACGCAATGATTCAAATTTCTACTAAATGTTGTGCATTGATGGAGTGGTTGCAGCTTGCATTTTTTCACCAACTTGGAGTTACGGTCCCCTCAGCCATTGCCTGATCTGTGACCTTCAATAAAAATGCAGCAAAAAACTTTTTGACCCTGTTCTCAGAATCTATCACCCGGAGGTAGGGACTTATGTAGACGAGGTGGCAGAGTGGTTAAGGCGATGGACTGCTATTCCATTGTGCTCTGCATGCATGGGTTCAAATCCCATCCTCGTCGGTTTCTTCTACCTTTTACCACTTTGCAGCTTGCCTAGTAGATTCTTTGCAACTTGCCTTGTAGATTCTTTATTGTCAGCATATGCAGTGGATGCTGCCACCATGGCAGTTTTCTATTTTTGATTCAGAAACGTGCCTCATGTGACCTATCAACCTGGCATTAGTAATCCTGCATTGTTTTTCCATTTCTCTTTCATGGTGCTTAATACTATCCAATAAAGAAGATGAGGACATTTCTTTCTTTTGGGCGTTTAGCCAGCATCCATATTTTTGACTTTGCTCGGACTGTCTTAGGGCTGTGGGATGGACAATATTGATGTCAGATAGGATTGAACATCTGCTTTTTGGTATGAAAAGCTTAAAATTTAGGGGAAAAAAAGGCACTGCTGAGATTTGAACTCAGGATCTCCTGTTTACTAGACAGGCGCTTTAACCAACTAAGCCACAGCGCCAAGTGAAGACCAGCAGAAAAGCCAGAAAATGGGAATTTCTTACGCAATGATTCAAATTTCTACTAAATGTTGTGCATTGATGGAGTGGTTGCAGCTTGCATTTTTTCACCAACTTGGAGTTACGGTCCCGTAAGCCAGTGCCTGATCTGTGACCTTCAATAAAAATGCAGCAAAAAACTTTTTGACCCTGTTCTCAGAATCTATCAGCTGGAGGTAGGGACTTATGTAGACGAGGTGGCCGAGTGGTTAAGGCGATGGACTGCTAATCCATTGTGCTCTGCATGCATGGGTTCAAATCCCATCCTCGTCGGTTCCTTCTACTTTTTACCACTTTGCAGCTTGCCTAGTAGATTCTTTGCAACTTGCCTTGTAGATTCTTTATTGTCAGCATATGCAGTGGATGCTCCCACCATGGCAGTTTTCTATTTTTGATTCAGAAACGTGCCTCATGTGACCTATCAACCTGGCATTAGTAATCCTGCATTGTTTTTCCATTTCTCTTGCATGGTGCTTAATACTATCCAATAAAGAAGATGAGGACATTTCCTTCTTTTGGGCATTCAGCCAGCATACATATTTTTGACTTTGCTCGGACATTCTTAGGACTGTGGGATAGACAAGTTTGAAGTCACATATGATTGAACGTCTACTTCTTGGTATGAAAAGCTCAAAATTGCAAAGAAAGAAAGGCACTGCTGAGATTCGAACTCAGGATCTCCTGTTTACAAGACAGGCGCTTTAACCAACTAAGCCACAGCGCCATGACGACCCTTTCCTTAAAGTCAGAAAATGGGAATTGCTATGCAATGATTAAAATGTCTACAAAATGCTGTATATTGACGGAGCAGTTGCAGCTTGCATTTTTTGAGTTACGGTCCATTCAGCCAGTGCTTGATATGTGACCTTCAATGAAAATGCAGCCAAAGACTTGTTGATCATGTTGTCAGAATGTCTCACCTGGAGTGGTTGCCTTTTAAAGACGAGGTGGCCGAGGGGTTAAGTCGATGGACGGCTAATCCATTGTGCTCTGCATGCCTTTTCCAACTTGGTATCTTGCTTTGTAGATTTTTTATTGTCTTTGCAGGCATGGGAGTTTTCTATTTCCAATCCAGAAGGGTGCTTTACGTGACCTATCAACCAGGCCTTAGAAATCCTGCCTTGTTTTCCAATTCCTCTTGCATGGTGCTTAATGCTATCCTATAAAGAAGATGAGGACATTTCTTTCTTTTGGGCGTTTAGCCAGCATCCATATTTTTGACTTTGCTCGGACTGTCTTAGGGCTGTGGGATGGACAATATTGATGTCAGATAGGATTGAACATCTGCTTTTTGGTATGAAAAGCTTAAAATTTAGGGGAAAAAAGGCACTGCTGAGATTTGAACTCAGGATCTCCTGTTTACTAGACAGGCGCTTTAACCACCTAAGCCACAGCGCCAAGTGAAGTCCAGCAGAAAAGCCAGAAAATGGGAATTTCTTACGCAATGATTCAAATTTCTACTAAATGTTGTGCATTGATGGAGTGGTTGCAGCTTGCATTTTTTCACCAACTTGGAGTTACGGTCCCCTCAGCTAGTGCCTGATCTGTGACCTTCAATAAAAATGCAGCAAAAAACTTTTTGACCCTGTTCTCAGAATCTATCACCTGGAGGTAGGGACTTATGTAGACGAGGTGGCCGAGTGGTTAAGGCGATGGACTGCTAATCCATTGTGCTCTGCATGCATGGGTTCAAATCCCATCCTCGTCGGTTCCTTCTACCTTTTACCACTTTGCAGCTTGCCTAGTAGATTCTTTGCAACTTGCCTTGTAGATTCTTTATTGTCAGCATATGCAGTGGATGCTCCCACCATGCAAGTTTTCTATTTTTGATTCAGAAACGTGCCTCATGTGACCTATCAACCTGGCATTAGTAATCCTTCATTGTTTTTCCATTTCTCTTGCATGGTGCTTAATACTATCCATTAAAGAAGATGAGGACATTTCCTTCTTTTGGGCATTCAGCCAGCATACACATTTTTGACTTTGCTCGGACATTCTTAGGACTGTGGGATAGACAAGTTTGAAGTCACATATGATTGAACGTCTACTTCTTGGTATGAAAAGCTCAAAATTGCAAAGAAAGAAAGGCACTGCTGAGATTCGAACTCAGGATCTCCTGTTTACAAGACAGGCGCTTTAACCAACTAAGCCACAGCGCCATTACAACCCTTTCCTTAAAGTCAGAAAATGGGAATTGCTATGCAATGATTAAAATGTCTACAAAATGCTGTATATTGACGGAGCAGTTGCAGCTTGCATTTTTTGAGTTACGGTCCATTCAGCCAGTGCTTAATATGTGACCTTCAATGAAAATGCAGCCAAAGACTTGTTGATCATGTTGTCAGAATGTCTCACCTGGAGTGGTTGCCTTTTAAAGACGAGGTGGCCGAGGGGTTAAGTCGATGGACGGCTAATCCATTGTGCTCTGCATGCCTTTTCCAACTTGGTATCTTGCTTTGTAGATTTTTTATTGTCTTTGCAGGCATGGGAGTTTTCTATTTCCAATCCAGAAGGGTGCGTTACGTGACCTATCAACCAGGCCTTAGAAATCCTGCCTTGTTTTCCAATTCCTCTTGCATGGTGCTTAATGCTATCCTATAAAGAAGATGAGGACATTTCTTTCTTTTGGGCGTTTAGCCAGCATCCATATTTTTGACTTTGCTCGGACTGTCTTAGGGCTGTGGGATGGACAATATTGATGTCAGAAAGGATTGAACATCTGCTTTTTGGTATGAAAAGCTTAAAATTTAGGGGAAAAAAAAAGGCACTGCTGAGATTTGAACTCAGGATCTCCTGTTTACTAGACAGGCGCTTTAACCACCTAAGCCACAGCACCAAGTGAAGTCCAGCAGAAAAGCCAGAAAATGGGAATTTCTTACGCAATGATTCAAATTTCTACTAAATGTTGTGCACTGATGGAGTGGTTGCAGCTTGCATTTTTTCACCAACTTGGAGTTACGGTCCCCTCAGCCAGTGCCTGATCTGTGACCTTCAATAAAAATGCAGCAAAAAACTTTTTGACCCTGTTCTCAGAATCTATCACCTGGAGGTAGGGACTTATGTAGACGAGGTGGCCGAGTGGTTAAGGCGATGGACTGCTAATCCATTGTGCTCTGCATGCATGGGTTCAAATCCCATCCTCGTCGGTTTCTTCTACTTTTTACCACTTTGCAGCTTGCCTAGTAGATTCTTTGCAACTTGCCTTGTAGATTCTTTATTGTCAGCATATGCAGTGGATGCTCCCACCATGGCAGTTTTCTATTTTTGATTCAGAAACGTGCCTCATGTGACCTATCAACCTGGCATTAGTAATCCTGCATTGTTTTTCCATTTCTCTTGCATGGTGCTTAATACTATCCAATAAAGAAGATGAGGACATTTCCTTCTTTTGGGCATTCAGCCAGCATACACATTTTTGACTTTGCTCGGACATTCTTAGGACTGTGGGATAGACAAGTTTGAAGTCACATATGATTGAACGTCTACTTCTTGGTATGAAAAGCTCAAAATTGCAAAGAAAGAAAGGCACTGCTGAGATTTGAACTCAGGATCTCCTGTTTACAAGACAGGCGCTTTAACCAACTAAGCCACAGCGCCATGACAACCAATGCCAAAAAGTCAGAAAGTCAGAAAGTCAGAAAGTCAGAAAATGGGAATTGCTATGCAATGATTAAAATGTCTACAAAATGCTGTACATTGACGGAGCAGTTGCAGCTTGCATTTTTTGAGTTACGGTCCATTCAGCCAGTGCTTAAAATGTGACCTTCAATGAAAATGCAGCCAAAGACTTGTTGATCATGTTGTCAGAATGTCTCACCTGGAGTGGTTGCCTTTTAAGACGAGGTGGCCGAGGGGTTAAGTCGATGGACGGCTAATCCATTGTGCTCTGCATGCCTTTTCCAACTTGGTATCTTGCTTTGTTGATTTTTTATTGTCTTTGCAGGCATGGGAGTTTCCTATTTCCAATCCAGAAGGGTGCGTTACGTGACCTATCAACCAGGCCTTAGAAATCCTGCCTTGTTTTCCAATTCCTCTTGCATGGTGCTTAATGCTATCCTATAAAGAAGATGAGGACATTTCTTTCTTTTGGGCGTTTAGCCAGCATCCATATTTTTGACTTTGCTCGGACTGTCTTAGGGCTGTGGGATGGACAATATTGATGTCAGATAGGATTGAACATCTGCTTTTTGGTATGAAAAGCTTAAAATTTAGGGGAAAAAAGGCACTGCTGAGATTTGAACTCAGGATCTCCTGTTTACTAGACAGGCGCTTTAACCACCTAAGCCACAGTGCCAAGTGAAGTCCAGCATAAAAGCCAGAAAATGGGAATTTCTTACGCAATGATTCAAATTTCTACTAAATGTTGTGCATTGATGGAGTGGTTGCAGCTTGCATTTTTTCACCAACTTGGAGTTACGGTCCCCTCAGCCAGTGCCTGATCTGTGACCTTCAATAAAAATGCAGCAAAAAACTTTTTGACCCTGTTCTCAGAATCTATCACCCGGAAGTAGGGACTTATGTAGACGAGGTGGCCAAGTGGTTAAGGCGATGGACTGCTATTCCATTGTGCTCTGCATGCAAGGGTTCAAATCCCATCCTAGTCGGTTCCTTCTACCTTTTACCACTTTGCAGCTTGCCTAGTAGATTCTTTGCAACTTGCCTTGTAGATTCTTTATTGTCAGCATATGCAGTGGATGCTGCCACCATGGCAGTTTTCTATTTTTGATTCAGAAACGTGCCTCATGTGACCTATCAAACTGGCATTAGTAATCCTGCATTGTTTTTCCATTTCTCTTTCATGGTGCTTAATACTATCCAATAAAGAAGATGAGGACATTTCTTTCGTTTGGGCGTTTAGCCAGCATCCATATTTTTGACTTTGCTCGGACTGTCTTAGGGCTGTGGGATGGACAATATTGATGTCAGATAGGATTGAACATCTGCTTTTTGGTATGAAAAGCTTAAAATTTAGGGGAAAAAATGGCACTGCTGAGATTTGAACTCAGGATCTCCTGTTTACTAGACAGGCGCTTTAACCAACTAAGCCACAGCGCCAAGTGAAGACCAGCAGAAAAGCCAGAAAATGGGAATTTCTTACGCAATGATTCAAATTTCTACTAAATGTTGTGCATTGATGGAGTGGTTGCAGCTTGCATTTTTTCACCAACTTGGAGTTACGGTCCCGTAAGCCAGTGCCTGATCTGTGACCTTCAATAAAAATGCAGCAAAAAACTTTTTGACCCTGTTCTCAGAATCTATCAGCTGGAGGTAGGGACTTATGTAGACGAGGTGGCCGAGTGGTTAAGGCGATGGACTGCTAGTCCATTGTGCTCTGCATGCATGGGTTCAAATCCCATACTCGTCGGTTCCTTCTACTTTTTACCACTTTGCAGCTTGCCTAGTAGATTCTTTGCAACTTGCCTTGTAGATTCTTTATTGTCAGCATATGCAGTGGATGCTGCCACCATGGCAGTTTTCTATTTTTGATTCAGAAACGTGCCTCATGGGAATTGCTATGCAATGATTAAAATGTCTACAAAATGCTGTATATTGACGGAGCAGTTGCAGCTTGCATTTTTTGAGTTACGGTCCATTCAGCCAGTGCTTAAAATGTGACCTTCAATGAAAATGCAGCCAAAGACTTGTTGATCATGTTGTCAGAATGTCTCACCTGGAGTGGTTGCCTTTTAAAGACGAGGTGGCCGAGGGGTTAAGTCGATGGACTGCTAATCCATTGTGCTCTGCATGCCTTTTCCAACTTGGTATCTTGCTTTGTTGATTTTTTATTGTCTTTGCAGGCATGGGAGTTTCCTATTTCCAATCCAGAAGGGTGCGTTACGTGACCTATCAACCAGGCCTTAGAAATCCTGCCTTGTTTTCCAATTCCTCTTGCATGGTGCTTAATGCTATCCTATAAAGAAGATGAGGACATTTCTTTCTTTTGGGCGTTTAGCCAGCATCCATATTTTTGACTTTGCTCGGACTGTCTTAGGGCTGTGGGATGGACAATATTGATGTCAGATAGGATTGAACATCTGCTTTTTGGTATGAAAAGCTTAAAATTTAGGGGAAAAAAGGCACTGCTGAGATTTGAACTCAGGATCTCCTGTTTACTAGACAGGCGCTTTAACCACCTAAGCCACAGCGCCAAGTGAAGTCCAGCAGAAAAGCCAGAAAATGGGAATTTCTTACGCAATGATTCAAATTTCTACTAAATGTTGTGCATTGATGGAGTGGTTGCAGCTTGCATTTTTTCACCAACTTGGAGTTACGGTCCCCTCAGCCAGTGCCTGATCTGTGACCTTCAATAAAAATGCAGCAAAAAACTTTTTGACCCTGTTCTCAGAATCTATCACCCGGAGGTAGGGACTTATGTAGACGAGGTGGCAGAGTGGTTAAGGCGATGGACTGCTATTCCATTGTGCTCTGCATGCATGGGTTCAAATCCCATCCTCGTCGGTTTCTTCTACCTTTTACCACTTTGCAGCTTGCCTAGTAGATTCTTTGCAACTTGCCTTGTAGATTCTTTATTGTCAGCATATGCAGTGGATGCTGCCACCATGGCAGTTTTCTATTTTTGATTCAGAAACGTGCCTCATGTGACCTATCAACCTGGCATTAGTAATCCTGCATTGTTTTTCCATTTCTCTTTCATGGTGCTTAATACTATCCAATAAAGAAGATGAGGACATTTCTTTCTTTTGGGCGTTTAGCCAGCATCCATATTTTTGACTTTGCTCGGACTGTCTTAGGGCTGTGGGATGGACAATATTGATGTCAGATAGGATTGAACATCTGCTTTTTGGTATGAAAAGCTTAAAATTTAGGGGAAAAAAAGGCACTGCTGAGATTTGAACTCAGGATCTCCTGTTTACTAGACAGGCGCTTTAACCAACTAAGCCACAGCGCCAAGTGAAGACCAGCAGAAAAGCCAGAAAATGGGAATTTCTTACGCAATGATTCAAATTTCTACTAAATGTTGTGCATTGATGGAGTGGTTGCAGCTTGCATTTTTTCACCAACTTGGAGTTACGGTCCCGTAAGCCAGTGCCTGATCTGTGACCTTCAATAAAAATTCAGCAAAAAACTTTTTGACCCTGTTCTCAGAATCTATCAGCTGGAGGTAGGGACTTATGTAGACGAGGTGGCCGAGTGGTTAAGGCGATGGACTGCTAATCCATTGTGCTCTGCATGCATGGGTTCAAATCCCATCCTCGTCGGTTCCTTCTACTTTTTACCACTTTGCAGCTTGCCTAGTAGATTCTTTGCAACTTGCCTTGTAGATTCTTTATTGTCAGCATATGCAGTGGATGCTCCCACCATGGCAGTTTTCTATTTTTGATTCAGAAACGTGCCTCATGTGACCTATCAACCTGGCATTAGTAATCCTGCATTGTTTTTCCATTTCTCTTGCATGGTGCTTAATACTATCCAATAAAGAAGATGAGGACATTTCCTTCTTTTGGGCATTCAGCCAGCATACATATTTTTGACTTTGCTCGGACATTCTTAGGACTGTGGGATAGACAAGTTTGAAGTCACATATGATTGAACGTCTACTTCTTGGTATGAAAAGCTCAAAATTGCAAAGAAAGAAAGGCACTGCTGAGATTCGAACTCAGGATCTCCTGTTTACAAGACAGGCGCTTTAACCAACTAAGCCACAGCGCCATGACGACCCTTTCCTTAAAGTCAGAAAATGGGAATTGCTATGCAATGATTAAAATGTCTACAAAATGCTGTATATTGACGGAGCAGTTGCAGCTTGCATTTTTTGAGTTACGGTCCATTCAGCCAGTGCTTAATATGTGACCTTCAATGAAAATGCAGCCAAAGACTTGTTGATCATGTTGTCAGAATGTCTCACCTGGAGTGGTTGCCTTTTAAAGACGAGGTGGCCGAGGGGTTAAGTCGATGGACGGCTAATCCATTGTGCTCTGCATGCCTTTTCCAACTTGGTATCTTGCTTTGTAGATTTTTTATTGTCTTTGCAGGCATGGGAGTTTTCTATTTCCAATCCAGAAGGGTGCTTTACGTGACCTATCAACCAGGCCTTAGAAATCCTGCCTTGTTTTCCAATTCCTCTTGCATGGTGCTTAATGCTATCCTATAAAGAAGATGAGGACATTTCTTTCTTTTGGGCGTTTAGCCAGCATCCATATTTTTCTTACGCAATGATTCAAATTTCTTACGCAATGATTCAAATTTCTACTAAATGTTGTGCATTGATGGAGTGGTTGCAGCTTGCATTTTTTCACCAACTTGGAGTTACGGTCCCCTCAGCTAGTGCCTGATCTGTGACCTTCAATAAAAATGCAGCAAAAAACTTTTTGACCCTGTTCT
The DNA here is from genome assembly GCF_029499605.1 of Hyla sarda. NCBI lineage: Eukaryota > Metazoa > Chordata > Amphibia > Anura > Hylidae > Hyla > Hyla sarda. The sequence goes on along the minus strand of NC_079194.1, from coordinate 281,708,371 downwards.
CAGAATCTATCACCTGGAGGTAGGGACTTATGTAGACGAGGTGGCCGAGTGGTTAAGACGATGGACTGCTAATCCATTGTGCTCTGCATGCATGGGTTCAAATCCCATCCTCGTCGGTTCCTTCTACCTTTTACCACTTTGCAGCTTGCCTAGTAGATTCTTTGCAACTTGCCTTGTAGATTCTTTATTGTCAGCATATGCAGTGGATGCTCCCACCATGGCAGTTTTCTATTTTTGATTCAGAAACGTGCCTCATGTGACCTATCAACCTGGCATTAGTAATCCTTCATTGTTTTTCCATTTCTCTTGCATGGTGCTTAATACTATCCATTAAAGAAGATGAGGACATTTCCTTCTTTTGGGCATTCAGCCAGCATACACATTTTTGACTTTGCTCGGACATTCTTAGGACTGTGGGATAGACAAGTTTGAAGTCACATATGATTGAACGTCTACTTCTTGGTATGAAAAGCTCAAAATTGCAAAGAAAGAAAGGCACTGCTGAGATTCGAACTCAGGATCTCCTGTTTACAAGACAGGCGCTTTAACCAACTAAGCCACAGCGCCATTACAACCCTTTCCTTAAAGTCAGAAAATGGGAATTGCTATGCAATGATTAAAATGTCTACAAAATGCTGTATATTGACGGAGCAGTTGCAGCTTGCATTTTTTGAGTTACGGTCCATTCAGCCAGTGCTTAATATGTGACCTTCAATGAAAATGCAGCCAAAGACTTGTTGATCATGTTGTCAGAATGTCTCACCTGGAGTGGTTGCCTTTTAAAGACGAGGTGGCCGAGGGGTTAAGTCGATGGACGGCTAATCCATTGTGCTCTGCATGCCTTTTCCAACTTGGTATCTTGCTTTGTAGATTTTTTATTGTCTTTGCAGGCATGGGAGTTTTCTATTTCCAATCCAGAAGGGTGCGTTACGTGACCTATCAACCAGGCCTTAGAAATCCTGCCTTGTTTTCCAATTCCTCTTGCATGGTGCTTAATGCTATCCTATAAAGAAGATGAGGACATTTCTTTCTTTTGGGCGTTTAGCCAGCATCCATATTTTTGACTTTGCTCGGACTGTCTTAGGGCTGTGGGATGGACAATATTGATGTCAGAAAGGATTGAACATCTGCTTTTTGGTATGAAAAGCTTAAAATTTAGGGGAAAAAAAAAGGCACTGCTGAGATTTGAACTCAGGATCTCCTGTTTACTAGACAGGCGCTTTAACCACCTAAGCCACAGCACCAAGTGAAGTCCAGCAGAAAAGCCAGAAAATGGGAATTTCTTACGCAATGATTCAAATTTCTACTAAATGTTGTGCACTGATGGAGTGGTTGCAGCTTGCATTTTTTCACCAACTTGGAGTTACGGTCCCCTCAGCCAGTGCCTGATCTGTGACCTTCAATAAAAATGCAGCAAAAAACTTTTTGACCCTGTTCTCAGAATCTATCACCTGGAGGTAGGGACTTATGTAGACGAGGTGGCCGAGTGGTTAATGCGATGGACTGCTAATCCATTGTGCTCTGCATGCATGGGTTCAAATCCCATCCTCGTCGGTTTCTTCTACTTTTTACCACTTTGCAGCTTGCCTAGTAGATTCTTTGCAACTTGCCTTGTAGATTCTTTATTGTCAGCATATGCAGTGGATGCTCCCACCATGGCAGTTTTCTATTTTTGATTCAGAAACGTGCCTCATGTGACCTATCAACCTGGCATTAGTAATCCTGCATTGTTTTTCCATTTCTCTTGCATGGTGCTTAATACTATCCAATAAAGAAGATGAGGACATTTCCTTCTTTTGGGCATTCAGCCAGCATACACATTTTTGACTTTGCTCGGACATTCTTAGGACTGTGGGATAGACAAGTTTGAAGTCACATATGATTGAACGTCTACTTCTTGGTATGAAAAGCTCAAAATTGCAAAGAAAGAAAGGCACTGCTGAGATTCGAACTCAGGATCTCCTGTTTACAAGACAGGCGCTTTAACCAACTAAGCCACAGCGCCATGACAACCAATGCCAAAAAGTCAGAAAGTCAGAAAGTCAGAAAGTCAGAAAGTCAGAAAATGGGAATTGCTATGCAATGATTAAAATGTCTACAAAATGCTGTACATTGACGGAGCAGTTGCAGCTTGCATTTTTTGAGTTACGGTCCATTCAGCCAGTGCTTAAAATGTGACCTTCAATGAAAATGCAGCCAAAGACTTGTTGATCATGTTGTCAGAATGTCTCACCTGGAGTGGTTGCCTTTTAAGACGAGGTGGCCGAGGGGTTAAGTCGATGGACGGCTAATCCATTGTGCTCTGCATGCCTTTTCCAACTTGGTATCTTGCTTTGTTGATTTTTTATTGTCTTTGCAGGCATGGGAGTTTCCTATTTCCAATCCAGAAGGGTGCGTTACGTGACCTATCAACCAGGCCTTAGAAATCCTGCCTTGTTTTCCAATTCCTCTTGCATGGTGCTTAATGCTATCCTATAAAGAAGATGAGGACATTTCTTTCTTTTGGGCGTTTAGCCAGCATCCATATTTTTGACTTTGCTCGGACTGTCTTAGGGCTGTGGGATGGACAATATTGATGTCAGATAGGATTGAACATCTGCTTTTTGGTATGAAAAGCTTAAAATTTAGGGGAAAAAAGGCACTGCTGAGATTTGAACTCAGGATCTCCTGTTTACTAGACAAGCGCTTTAACCAACTAAGCCACAGCACCACAAGAAGTCCAGCAGAAAAGCCAGAAAATGGGAATTTCTTACGCAATGATTCAAATTTCTACTAAATGTTGTGCATTGATGGAGTGGTTGCAGCTTGCATTTTTTCACCAACTTGGGGTTACGGTCCCCTCAGCCAGTGCCTGATCTGTGACCTTCAATAAAAATGCAGCAAAAAACTTTTTGACCCTGTTCTCAGAATCTATTACCTGGAGGTAGGGACTTATGTAGACGAGGTGGCCGAGTGGTTAAGGCGATGGACTGCTAATCCATTGTGCTCTGCATGCATGGGTTCAAATCCCATCCTCGTCGGTTTCTTCTACTTTTTACCACTTTGCAGCTTGCCTAGTAGATTCTTTGCAACTTGCCTTGTAGATTCTTTATTGTCAACATATGCAGTGGATGCTCCCAACATGGCAGTTTTCTATTTTTGATTCAGAAACGTGCCTCATGGGAATTGCTATGCAATGATTAAAATGTCTACAAAATGCTGTATATTGACGGAGCAGTTGCAGCTTGCATTTTTTGAGTTACGGTCCATTCAGCCAGTGCTTAAAATGTGACCTTCAATGAAAATGCAGCCAAAGACTTGTTGATCATGTTGTCAGAATGTCTCACCTGGAGTGGTTGCCTTTTAAAGACGAGGTGGCCGAGGGGTTAAGTCGATGGACTGCTAATCCATTGTGCTCTGCATGCCTTTTCCAACTTGGTATCTTGCTTTGTTGATTTTTTATTGTCTTTGCAGGCATGGGAGTTTCCTATTTCCAATCCAGAAGGGTGCGTTACGTGACCTATCAACCAGGCCTTAGAAATCCTGCCTTGTTTTCCAATTCCTCTTGCATGGTGCTTAATGCTATCCTATAAAGAAGATGAGGACATTTCTTTCTTTTGGGCGTTTAGCCAGCATCCATATTTTTGACTTTGCTCGGACTGTCTTAGGGCTGTGGGATGGACAATATTGATGTCAGATAGGATTGAACATCTGCTTTTTGGTATGAAAAGCTTAAAATTTAGGGGAAAAAAGGCACTGCTGAGATTTGAACTCAGGATCTCCTGTTTACTAGACAGGCGCTTTAACCACCTAAGCCACAGCGCCAAGTGAAGTCCAGCAGAAAAGCCAGAAAATGGGAATTTCTTACGCAATGATTCAAATTTCTACTAAATGTTGTGCATTGATGGAGTGGTTGCAGCTTGCATTTTTTCACCAACTTGGAGTTACGGTCCCCTCAGCCAGTGCCTGATCTGTGACCTTCAATAAAAATGCAGCAAAAAACTTTTTGACCCTGTTCTCAGAATCTATCACCTGGAGGTAGGGACTTATGTAGACGAGGTGGCCGAGTGGTTAAGGCGATGGACTGCTAATCCATTGAGCTCTGCATGCATGGGTTCAAATCCCATCCTCGTCGGTTCCTTCTACTTTTTACCACTTTGCAGCTTGCCTAGTAGATTCTTTGCAACTTGCCTTGTAGATTCTTTATTGTCAGCATATGCAGTGGATGCTGCCACCATGGCAGTTTTCTATTTTTGATTCAGAAACGTGCCTCATGTGACCTATCAACCTGGCATTAGTAATCCTGCATTGTTTTTCCATTTCTCTTGCATGGTGCTTAATACTATCCAATAAAGAAGATGAGGACATTTCCTTCTTTTGGGCATTCAGCCAGCATACATATTTTTGACTTTGCTCGGACATTCTTAGGACTGTGGGATAGACAAGTTTGAAGTCACATATGATTGAACGTCTACTTCTTGGTATGAAAAGCTCAAAATTGCAAAGAAAGAAAGGCACTGCTGAGATTCAAACTCAGGATCTCCTGTTTACAAGACAGGCGCTTTAACCAACTAAGCCACAGCGCCATGACAACCCTTGCCTAAAAGTCAGAAAATGGGAATTGCTATGCAATGATTAAAATGTATACAAAATGCTGTATATTGACGGAGCAGTTGCAGCTTGCATTTTTTGAGTTACGGTCCATTCAGCCAGTGCTTAATATGTGACCTTCAATGAAAATGCAGCCAAAGACTTGTTGATCATGTTGTCAGAATGTCTCACCTGGAGTGGTTGCCTTTTAAAGACGAGGTGGCCGAGGGGTTAAGTCGATGGACGGCTAATCCATTGTGCTCTGCATGCCTTTTCCAACTTGGTATCTTGCTTTGAAGATTTTTTATTGTCTTTGCAGGCATGGGAGTTTTCTATTTCCAATCCAGAAGGGTGCGTTACGTGACCTATCAACCAGGCCTTACAAATCCTGCCTTGTTTTCCAATTCCTCTTGCATGGTGCTTAATGCTATCCTATAAAGAAGATGAGGACATTTCTTTCTTTTGGACGTTTAGCCAGCATCCATATTTTTGACTTTGCTCGGACTGTCTTAGGGCTGTGGGATGGTCAATATTGATGTCAGATAGGATTGAACATCTGCTTTTTGGTATGAAAAGCTTAAAATTTAGGGGAAAAAAAGGCACTGCTGAGATTTGAACTCAGGATCTCCTGTTTACTAGACAAGCGCTTTAACCAACTAAGCCACAGCACCACAAGAAGTCCAGCAGAAAAGCCAGAAAATGGGAATTTCTTACGCAATGATTCAAATTTCTACTAAATGTTGTGCATTGATGGAGTGGTTGCAGCTTGCATTTTTTCACCAACTTGGAGTTACGGTCCCCTCAGCCAGTGCCTGATCTGTGACCTTCAATAAAAATGCAGCAAAAAACTATTTGACCCTGTTCTCAGAATCTATTACCTGGAGGTAGGGACTTATGTAGACGAGGTGGCCGAGTGGTTAAGGCGATGGACTGCTAATCCATTGTGCTCTGCATGCATGGGTTCAAATCCCATCCTCGTCAGTTCCTTCTACTTTTTACCACTTTGCAGCTTGCCTAGTAGATTCTTTGCAACTTGCCTTGTAGATTCTTTATTGTCAGCATATGCAGTGGATGCTCCCACCATGGCAGTTTTCTATTTTTGATTCAGAAACGTGCCTCATGTTACCTATCAACCTGGCATTAGTAATCCTGCATTGTTTTTCCATTTCTCTTGCATGGTGCAAAGAAGATGAGGACATTTCCTTCTTTTGGGCATTCAGCCAGCATAAATATTTTTGACTTTGCTCGGACATTCTTAGGACTGTGGGATAGACAAGTTTGAAGTCACATATGATTGAACGTCTACTTCTTGGTATGAAAAGCTCAAAATTGCAAAGAAAGAAAGGCACTGCTGAGATTTGAACTCAGGATCTCCTGTTTACAAGACAGGCGCTTTAACCAACTAAGCCACAGCGCCATGACAACCAATGCCAAAAAGTCAAAAAGTCAAAAAGTCAGAAAGTCAGAAAATGGGAATTGCTATGCAATGATTAAAATGTCTACAAAATGCTGTATATTGACGGAGCAGTTGCAGCTTGCATTTTTTGAGTTACGGTCCATTCAGCCAGTGCTTAATATGTGACCTTCAATGAAAATGCAGCCAAAGACTTGTTGATCATGTTGTCAGAATGTCTCACCTGGAGTGGTTGCCTTTTAAAGACGAGGTGGCCGAGGGGTTAAGTCGATGGACGGCTAATCCATTGTGCTCTGCATGCCTTTTCCAACTTGGTATCTTGCTTTGTAGATTTTTTATTGTCTTTGCAGGCATGGGAGTTTTCTATTTCCAATCCAGAAGGGTGCGTTACGTGACCTATCAACCAGGCCTTAGAAATCCTGCCTTGTTTTCCAATTCCTCTTGCATGGTGCTTAATGCTATCCTATAAAGAAGATGAGGACATTTCTTTCTTTTGGGCGTTTAGCCAGCATCCATATTTTTGACTTTGCTCGGACTGTCTTAGGGCTGTGGGATGGACAATATTGATGTCAGATAGGATTGAACATCTGCTTTTTGGTATGAAAAGCTTAAAATTTAGGGGAAAAAAAAAGGCACTGCTGAGATTTGAACTCAGGATCTCCTGTTTACTAGACAGGCGCTTTAACCACCTAAGCCACAGCGCCAAGTGAAGTCCAGCAGAAAAGCCAGAAAATGGGAATTTCTTACGCAATGATTCAAATTTCTACTAAATGTTGTGCATTGATGGAGTGGTTGCAGCTTGCATTTTTTCACCAACTTGGAGTTACGGTCCCCTCAGCCAGTGCCTGATCTGTGACCTTCAATAAAAATGCAGCAAAAAACTTTTTGACCCTGTTCTCAGAATCTATCACCTGGAGGTAGGGACTTATGTAGATGAGGTGGCCGAGTGGTTAAGGCGATGGACTGCTAATCCATTGTGCTCTGCATGCATGGGTTCAAATCCCATCCTCGTCGGTTTCTTCTACTTTTTACCACTTTGCAGCTTGCCTAGTAGATTCTTTGCAACTTGCCTTGTAGATTCTTTATTGTCAGCATATGCAGTGGATGCTGCCACCATGGCAGTTTTCTATTTTTGATTCAGAAACGTGCCTCATGTGACCTATCAACCTGGCATTAGTAATCCTGCATTGTTTTTCCATTTCTCTTGCATGGTGCTTAATACTATCCAATAAAGAAGATGAGGACATTTCCTTCTTTTGGGCATTCAGCCAGCATACATATTTTTGACTTTGCTCGGACATTCTTAGGACTGTGGGATAGACAAGTTTGAAGTCACATATGATTGAACGTCTACTTCTTGGTATGAAAAGCTCAAAATTGCAAAGAAAGAAAGGCACTGCTGAGATTCAAACTCAGGATCTCCTGTTTACAAGACAGGCGCTTTAACCAACTAAGCCACAGCGCCATGACAACCCTTGCCTAAAAGTCAGAAAATGGGAATTGCTATGCAATGATTAAAATGTATACAAAATGCTGTATATTGACGGAGCAGTTGCAGCTTGCATTTTTTGAGTTACGGTCCATTCAGCCAGTGCTTAATATGTGACCTTCAATGAAAATGCAGCCAAAGACTTGTTGATCATGTTGTCAGAATGTCTCACCTGGAGTGGTTGCCTTTTAAAGACGAGGTGGCCGAGGGGTTAAGTCGATGGACGGCTAATCCATTGTGCTCTGCATGCCTTTTCCAACTTGGTATCTTGCTTTGAAGATTTTTTATTGTCTTTGCAGGCATGGGAGTTTTCTATTTCCAATCCAGAAGGGTGCGTTACGTGACCTATCAACCAGGCCTTACAAATCCTGCCTTGTTTTCCAATTCCTCTTGCATGGTGCTTAATGCTATCCTATAAAGAAGATGAGGACATTTCTTTCTTTTGGACGTTTAGCCAGCATCCATATTTTTGACTTTGCTCGGACTGTCTTAGGGCTGTGGGATGGTCAATATTGATGTCAGATAGGATTGAACATCTGCTTTTTGGTATGAAAAGCTTAAAATTTAGGGGAAAAAAAGGCACTGCTGAGATTTGAACTCAGGATCTCCAGTTTACTAGACAAGCGCTTTAACCAACTAAGCCACAGCACCACAAGAAGTCCAGCAGAAAAGCCAGAAAATGGGAATTTCTTACGCAATGATTCAAATTTCTACTAAATGTTGTGCATTGATGGAGTGGTTGCAGCTTGCATTTTTTCACCAACTTGGAGTTACGGTCCCCTCAGCCAGTGCCTGATCTGTGACCTTCAATAAAAATGCAGCAAAAAACTTTTTGACCCTGTTCTCAGAATCTATTACCTGGAGGTAGGGACTTATGTAGACGAGGTGGCCGAGTGGTTAAGGCGATGGACTGCTAATCCATTGTGCTCTGCATGCATGGGTTCAAATCCCATCCTCGTCGGTTCCTTCTACTTTTTACCACTTTGCAGCTTGCCTAGTAGATTCTTTGCAACTTGCCTTGTAGATTCTTTATTGTCAGCATATGCAGTGGATGCTCCCACCATGGCAGTTTTCTATTTTTGATTCAGAAACGTGCCTCATGTTACCTATCAACCTGGCATTAGTAATCCTGCATTGTTTTTCCATTTCTCTTGCATGGTGCAAAGAAGATGAGGACATTTCCTTCTTTTGGACATTCAGCCAGCATAAATATTTTTGACTTTGCTCGGACATTCTTAGGACTGTGGGATAGACAAGTTTGAAGTCACATATGATTGAACGTCTACTTCTTGGTATGAAAAGCTCAAAATTGCAAAGAAAGAAAGGCACTGCTGAGATTCGAACTCAGGATCTCCTGTTTACAAGACAGGCGCTTTAACCAACTAAGCCACAGCGCCATGACAACCAATGCCAAAAAGTCAAAAAGTCAAAAAGTCAGAAAGTCAGAAAATGGGAATTGCTATGCAATGATTAAAATGTCTACAAAATGCTGTATATTGACGGAGCAGTTGCAGCTTGCATTTTTTGAGTTACGGTCCATTCAGCCAGTGCTTAATATGTGACCTTCAATGAACATGCAGCCAAAGACTTGTTGATCATGTTGTCAGAATGTCTCACCTGGAGTGGTTGCCTTTTAAAGACGAGGTGGCCGAGGGGTTAAGTCGATGGACGGCTAATCCATTGTGCTCTGCATGCCTTTTCCAACTTGGTATCTTGCTTTGTAGATTTTTTATTGTCTTTGCAGGCATGGGAGTTTTCTATTTCCAATCCAGAAGGGTGCGTTACGTGACCTATCAACCAGGCCTTAGAAATCCTGCCTTGTTTTCCAATTCCTCTTGCATGGTGCTTAATGCTATCCTATAAAGAAGATGAGGACATTTCTTTCTTTTGGGCGTTTAGCCAGCATCCATATTTTTGACTTTGCTCGGACTGTCTTAGGGCTGTGGGATGGACAATATTGATGTCAGATAGGATTGAACATCTGCTTTTTGGTATGAAAAGCTTAAAATTTAGGGGAAAAAAGGCACTGCTGAGATTTGAACTCAGGATCTCCTGTTTACTAGACAGGCGCTTTAACCACCTAAGCCAAAGCGCCAAGTGAAGTCCAGCAGAAAAGCCAGAAAATGGGAATTTCTTACGCAATGATTCAAATTTCTACTAAATGTTGTGCATTGATGGAGTGGTTGCAGCTTGCATTTTTTCACCAACTTGGAGTTACGGTCCCCTCAGCTAGTGCCTGATCTGTGACCTTCAATAAAAATGCAGCAAAAAACTTTTTGACCCTGTTCTCAGAATCTATCACCTGGAGGTATGGACTTATGTAGACGAGGTGGCCGAGTGGTTAAGGCGATGGACTGCTAATCCATTGTGCTCTGCATGCATGGGTTCAAATCCCATCCTCGTCGGTTCCTTCTACCTTTTACCACTTTGCAGCTTGCCTAGTAGATTCTTTGCAACTTGCCTTGTAGATTCTTTATTGTCAGCATATGCAGCGGATGCTCCCACCATGGCAGTTTTCTATTTTTGATTCAGAAACGTGCCTCATGTGACCTATCAACCTGGCATTAGTAATCCTGCATTGTTTTTCCATTTCTCTTGCATGGTGCTTAATACTATCCAATAAAGAAGATGAGGACATTTCCTTCTTTTGGGCATTCAGCCAGCATACATATTTTTGACTTTGCTCGGACATTCTTAGGACTGTGGGATAGACAAGTTTGAAGTCACATATGATTGAACGTCTACTTCTTGGTATGAAAAGCTCAAAATTGCAAAGAAAGAAAGGCACTGCTGAGATTCAAACTCAGGATCTCCTGTTTACAAGACAGGCGCTTTAACCAACTAAGCCACAGCGCCATGACAACCCTTGCCTAAAAGTCAGAAAATGGGAATTGCTATGCAATGATTAAAATGTATACAAAATGCTGTATATTGACGGAGCAGTTGCAGCTTGCATTTTTTGAGTTACGGTCCATTCAGCCAGTGCTTAATATGTGACCTTCAATGAAAATGCAGCCAAAGACTTGTTGATCATGTTGTCAGAATGTCTCACCAGGAGTGGTTGCCTTTTAAAGACGAGGTGGCCGAGGGGTTAAGTCGATGGACGGCTAATCCATTGTGCTCTGCATGCCTTTTCCAACTTGGTATCTTGCTTTGAAGATTTTTTATTGTCTTTGCAGGCATGGGAGTTTTCTATTTCCAATCCAGAAGGGTGCGTTACATGACCTATCAACCAGGCCTTAGAAATCCTGCCTTGTTTTCCAATTCCTCTTGCATGGTGCTTAATGCTATCCTATAAAGAAGATGAGGACATTTCTTTCTTTTGGACGTTTAGCCAGCATCCATATTTTTGACTTTGCTCGGACTGTCTTAGGGCTGTGGGATGGTCAATATTGATGTCAGATAGGATTGAACATCTGCTTTTTGGTATGAAAAGCTTAAAATTTAGGGGAAAAAAAGGCACTGCTGAGATTTGAACTCAGGATCTCCTGTTTACTAGACAAGCGCTTTAACCAACTATGCCACAGCACCACAAGAAGTCCAGCAGAAAAGCCAGAAAATGGGAATTTCTTACGCAATGATTCAAATTTCTACTAAATGTTGTGCATTGATGGAGTGGTTGCAGCTTGCATCTTTTCACCAACTTGGAGTTAAGGTCCCCTCAGCCAGTGCCTGATCTGTGACCTTCAATAAAAATGCAGCAAAAAACCTTTTGACCCTGTTCTCAGAATCTATTACCTGGAGGTAGGGACTTATGTAGACGAGGTGGCCGAGTGGTTAAGGCGATGGACTGCTAATCCATTGTGCTCTGCATGCATGGGTTCAAATCCCATCCTCGTCAGTTCCTTCTACTTTTTACCACTTTGCAGCTTGCCTAGTAGATTCTTTGCAACTTGCCTTGTAGATTCTTTATTGTCAGCATATGCAGTGGATGCTCCCACCATGGCAGTTTTCTATTTTTGATTCAGAAACGTGCCTCATGTTACCTATCAACCTGGCATTAGTAATCCTGCATTGTTTTTCCATTTCTCTTGCATGGTGCAAAGAAGATGAGGACATTTCCTTCTTTTGGGCATTCAGCCAGCATAAATATTTTTGACTTTGCTCGGACATTCTTAGGACTGTGGGATAGACAAGTTTGAAGTCACATATGATTGAACGTCTACTTCTTGGTATGAAAAGCTCAAAATTGCAAAGAAAGAAAGGCACTGCTGAGATTTGAACTCAGGATCTCCTGTTTACAAGACAGGCGCTTTAACCAACTAAGCCACAGCGCCATGACAACCAATGCCAAAAAGTCAAAAAGTCAAAAAGTCAGAAAGTCAGAAAATGGGAATTGCTATGCAATGATTAAAATGTCTACAAAATGCTGTATATTGACGGAGCAGTTGCAGCTTGCATTTTTTGAGTTACGGTCCATTCAGCCAGTGCTTAATATGTGACCTTCAATGAAAATGCAGCCAAAGACTTGTTGATCATGTTGTCAGAATGTCTCACCTGGAGTGGTTGCCTTTTAAAGACGAGGTGGCCGAGGGGTTAAGTCGATGGACGGCTAATCCATTGTGCTCTGCATGCCTTTTCCAACTTGGTATCTTGCTTTGTAGATTTTTTATTGTCTTTGCAGGCATGGGAGTTTTCTATTTCCAATCCAGAAGGGTGCGTTACGTGACCTATCAACCAGGCCTTAGAAATCCTGCCTTGTTTTCCAATTCCTCTTGCATGGTGCTTAATGCTATCCTATAAAGAAGATGAGGACATTTCTTTCTTTTGGGCGTTTAGCCAGCATCCATATTTTTGACTTTGCTCGGACTGTCTTAGGGCTGTGGGATGGACAATATTGATGTCAGATAGGATTGAACATCTGCTTTTTGGTATGAAAAGCTTAAAATTTAGGGGAAAAAAAAAGGCACTGCTGAGATTTGAACTCAGGATCTCCTGTTTACTAGACAGGCGCTTTAACCACCTAAGCCACAGCGCCAAGTGAAGTCCAGCAGAAAAGCCAGAAAATGGGAATTTCTTACGCAATGATTCAAATTTCTACTAAATGTTGTGCATTGATGGAGTGGTTGCAGCTTGCATTTTTTCACCAACTTGGAGTTACGGTCCCCTCAGCCAGTGCCTGATCTGTGACCTTCAATAAAAATGCAGCAAAAAACTTTTTGACCCTGTTCTCAGAATCTATCACCTGGAGGTAGGGACTTATGTAGATGAGGTGGCCGAGTGGTTAAGGCGATGGACTGCTAATCCATTGTGCTCTGCATGCATGGGTTCAAATCCCATCCTCGTCGGTTTCTTCTACTTTTTACCACTTTGCAGCTTGCCTAGTAGATTCTTTGCAACTTGCCTTGTAGATTCTTTATTGTCAGCATATGCAGTGGATGCTGCCACCATGGCAGTTTTCTATTTTTGATTCAGAAACGTGCCTCATGTGACCTATCAACCTGGCATTAGTAATCCTGCATTGTTTTTCCATTTCTCTTGCATGGTGCTTAATACTATCCAATAAAGAAGATGAGGACATTTCCTTCTTTTGGGCATTCAGCCAGCATACATATTTTTGACTTTGCTCGGACATTCTTAGGACTGTGGGATAGACAAGTTTGAAGTCACATATGATTGAACGTCTACTTCTTGGTATGAAAAGCTCAAAATTGCAAAGAAAGAAAGGCACTGCTGAGATTCAAACTCAGGATCTCCTGTTTACAAGACAGGCGCTTTAACCAACTAAGCCACAGCGCCATGACAACCCTTGCCTAAAAGTCAGAAAATGGGAATTGCTATGCAATGATTAAAATGTATACAAAATGCTGTATATTGACGGAGCAGTTGCAGCTTGCATTTTTTGAGTTACGGTCCATTCAGCCAGTGCTTAATATGTGACCTTCAATGAAAATGCAGCCAAAGACTTGTTGATCATGTTGTCAGAATGTCTCACCTGGAGTGGTTGCCTTTTAAAGACGAGGTGGCCGAGGGGTTAAGTCGATGGACGGCTAATCCATTGTGCTCTGCATGCCTTTTCCAACTTGGTATCTTGCTTTGAAGATTTTTTATTGTCTTTGCAGGCATGGGAGTTTTCTATTTCCAATCCAGAAGGGTGCGTTACGTGACCTATCAACCAGGCCTTACAAATCCTGCCTTGTTTTCCAATTCCTCTTGCATGGTGCTTAATGCTATCCTATAAAGAAGATGAGGACATTTCTTTCTTTTGGACGTTTAGCCAGCATCCATATTTTTGACTTTGCTCGGACTGTCTTAGGGCTGTGGGATGGTCAATATTGATGTCAGATAGGATTGAACATCTGCTTTTTGGTATGAAAAGCTTAAAATTTAGGGGAAAAAAAGGCACTGCTGAGATTTGAACTCAGGATCTCCAGTTTACTAGACAAGCGCTTTAACCAACTAAGCCACAGCACCACAAGAAGTCCAGCAGAAAAGCCAGAAAATGGGAATTTCTTACGCAATGATTCAAATTTCTACTAAATGTTGTGCATTGATGGAGTGGTTGCAGCTTGCATTTTTTCACCAACTTGGAGTTACGGTCCCCTCAGCCAGTGCCTGATCTGTGACCTTCAATAAAAATGCAGCAAAAAACTTTTTGACCCTGTTCTCAGAATCTATTACCTGGAGGTAGGGACTTATGTAGACGAGGTGGCCGAGTGGTTAAGGCGATGGACTGCTAATCCATTGTGCTCTGCATGCATGGGTTCAAATCCCATCCTCGTCGGTTCCTTCTACTTTTTACCACTTTGCAGCTTGCCTAGTAGATTCTTTGCAACTTGCCTTGTAGATTCTTTATTGTCAGCATATGCAGTGGATGCTCCCACCATGGCAGTTTTCTATTTTTGATTCAGAAACGTGCCTCATGTTACCTATCAACCTGGCATTAGTAATCCTGCATTGTTTTTCCATTTCTCTTGCATGGTGCAAAGAAGATGAGGACATTTCCTTCTTTTGGACATTCAGCCAGCATAAATATTTTTGACTTTGCTCGGACATTCTTAGGACTGTGGGATAGACAAGTTTGAAGTCACATATGATTGAACGTCTACTTCTTGGTATGAAAAGCTCAAAATTGCAAAGAAAGAAAGGCACTGCTGAGATTCGAACTCAGGATCTCCTGTTTACAAGACAGGCGCTTTAACCAACTAAGCCACAGCGCCATGACAACCAATGCCAAAAAGTCAAAAAGTCAAAAAGTCAGAAAGTCAGAAAATGGGAATTGCTATGCAATGATTAAAATGTCTACAAAATGCTGTATATTGACGGAGCAGTTGCAGCTTGCATTTTTTGAGTTACGGTCCATTCAGCCAGTGCTTAATATGTGACCTTCAATGAACATGCAGCCAAAGACTTGTTGATCATGTTGTCAGAATGTCTCACCTGGAGTGGTTGCCTTTTAAAGACGAGGTGGCCGAGGGGTTAAGTCGATGGACGGCTAATCCATTGTGCTCTGCATGCCTTTTCCAACTTGGTATCTTGCTTTGTAGATTTTTTATTGTCTTTGCAGGCATGGGAGTTTTCTATTTCCAATCCAGAAGGGTGCGTTACGTGACCTATCAACCAGGCCTTAGAAATCCTGCCTTGTTTTCCAATTCCTCTTGCATGGTGCTTAATGCTATCCTATAAAGAAGATGAGGACATTTCTTTCTTTTGGGCGTTTAGCCAGCATCCATATTTTTGACTTTGCTCGGACTGTCTTAGGGCTGTGGGATGGACAATATTGATGTCAGATAGGATTGAACATCTGCTTTTTGGTATGAAAAGCTTAAAATTTAGGGGAAAAAAGGCACTGCTGAGATTTGAACTCAGGATCTCCTGTTTACTAGACAGGCGCTTTAACCACCTAAGCCAAAGCGCCAAGTGAAGTCCAGCAGAAAAGCCAGAAAATGGGAATTTCTTACGCAATGATTCAAATTTCTACTAAATGTTGTGCATTGATGGAGTGGTTGCAGCTTGCATTTTTTCACCAACTTGGAGTTACGGTCCCCTCAGCTAGTGCCTGATCTGTGACCTTCAATAAAAATGCAGCAAAAAACTTTTTGACCCTGTTCTCAGAATCTATCACCTGGAGGTATGGACTTATGTAGACGAGGTGGCCGAGTGGTTAAGGCGATGGACTGCTAATCCATTGTGCTCTGCATGCATGGGTTCAAATCCCATCCTCGTCGGTTCCTTCTACCTTTTACCACTTTGCAGCTTGCCTAGTAGATTCTTTGCAACTTGCCTTGTAGATTCTTTATTGTCAGCATATGCAGTGGATGCTCCCACCATGGCAGTTTTCTATTTTTGATTCAGAAACGTGCCTCATGTGACCTATCAACCTGGCATTAGTAATCCTGCATTGTTTTTCCATTTCTCTTGCATGGTGCTTAATACTATCCAATAAAGAAGATGAGGACATTTCCTTCTTTTGGGCATTCAGCCAGCATACATATTTTTGACTTTGCTCGGACATTCTTAGGACTGTGGGATAGACAAGTTTGAAGTCACATATGATTGAACGTCTACTTCTTGGTATGAAAAGCTCAAAATTGCAAAGAAAGAAAGGCACTGCTGAGATTCAAACTCAGGATCTCCTGTTTACAAGACAGGCGCTTTAACCAACTAAGCCACAGCGCCATGACAACCCTTGCCTAAAAGTCAGAAAATGGGAATTGCTATGCAATGATTAAAATGTATACAAAATGCTGTATATTGACGGAGCAGTTGCAGCTTGCATTTTTTGAGTTACGGTCCATTCAGCCAGTGCTTAATATGTGACCTTCAATGAAAATGCAGCCAAAGACTTGTTGATCATGTTGTCAGAATGTCTCACCAGGAGTGGTTGCCTTTTAAAGACGAGGTGGCCGAGGGGTTAAGTCGATGGACGGCTAATCCATTGTGCTCTGCATGCCTTTTCCAACTTGGTATCTTGCTTTGAAGATTTTTTATTGTCTTTGCAGGCATGGGAGTTTTCTATTTCCAATCCAGAAGGGTGCGTTACATGACCTATCAACCAGGCCTTAGAAATCCTGCCTTGTTTTCCAATTCCTCTTGCATGGTGCTTAATGCTATCCTATAAAGAAGATGAGGACATTTCTTTCTTTTGGACGTTTAGCCAGCATCCATATTTTTGACTTTGCTCGGACTGTCTTAGGGCTGTGGGATGGTCAATATTGATGTCAGATAGGATTGAACATCTGCTTTTTGGTATGAAAAGCTTAAAATTTAGGGGAAAAAAAGGCACTGCTGAGATTTGAACTCAGGATCTCCTGTTTACTAGACAAGCGCTTTAACCAACTATGCCACAGCACCACAAGAAGTCCAGCAGAAAAGCCAGAAAATGGGAATTTCTTACGCAATGATTCAAATTTCTACTAAATGTTGTGCATTGATGGAGTGGTTGCAGCTTGCATCTTTTCACCAACTTGGAGTTAAGGTCCCCTCAGCCAGTGCCTGATCTGTGACCTTCAATAAAAATGCAGCAAAAAACCTTTTGACCCTGTTCTCAGAATCTATTACCTGGAGGTAGGGACTTTAGAGGTGGCCGAGTGGTTAAGGCGATGGACTGCTAATCCATTGTGCACTGCATGCATGGGTTCAAATCCCATCCTCGTCGGTTTATTCTACTTTTTACCACTTTGCAGCTTGCCTAGTAGATTCTTTGCAACTTGCCTTGTAGATTCTTTATTGTCAGCATATGCAGTGGATGCTCCCAACATGGCAGTTTTCTATTTTTGATTCAGAAACGTGCCTCATGTGACCTATCAACCTGGCATTAGTAATCCTGCATTGTTTTTCCATTTCTCTTGCATGGTGCTTAATACTATCCAATAAAGAAGATGAGGACATTTCTTTCTTTTGGACGTTTAGCCAGCATCCATATTTTTGACTTTGCTCGGACTGTCTTAGGGCTGTGGGATGGTCAATATTGATGTCAGATAGGATTGAACATCTGCTTTTTGGTATGAAAAGCTTAAAATTTAGGGGGAAAAAAGGCACTGCTGAGATTTGAACTCAGGATCTCCTGTTTACTAGACAGGCGCTTTAACCAACTAAGCCACAGCACCACATGAAGTCCAGCAGAAAAGCCAGAAAATGGGAATTTCTTACGCAATGATTCAAATTTCTACTAAATGTTGTGCATTGATGGAGTGGTTGCAGCTTGCATTTTTTCACCAACTTGGAGTTACGGTCCCCTCAGCTAGTGCCTGATCTGTGACCTTCAATAAAAATGCAGCAAAAAACTTTTTGACCCTGTTCTCAGAATCTATCACCTGGAGGTAGGGACTTATGTAGACGAGGTGGCCGAGTGGTTAAGGCGATGGACTGCTAATCCATTGTGCTCTGCATGCATGGGTTCAAATCCCATCCTCGTCGGTTCCTTCTACCTTTTACCACTTTGCAGCTTGCCTAGTAGATTCTTTGCAACTTGCCTTGTAGATTCTTTATTGTCAGCATATGCAGTGGATGCTCCCACCATGGCAGTTTTCTATTTTTGATTCAGAAACGTGCCTCATGTGACCTATCAACCTGGCATTAGTAATCCTGCATTGTTTTTCCATTTCTCTTGCATGGTGCTTAATACTATCCAATAAAGAAGATGAGGACATTTCCTTCTTTTGGGCATTCAGCCAGCATACATATTTTTGACTTTGCTCGGACATTCTTAGGACTGTGGGATACACAAGTTTGAAGTCACATATGATTGAACGTCTACTTCTTGGTATGAAAAGCTCAAAATTGCAAAGAAAGAAAGGCACTGCTGAGATTCGAACTCAGGATCTCCTGTTTACAAGACAGGCGCTTTAACCAACTAAGCCACAGCGCCATGACAACCCTTTCCTTAAAGTCAGAAAATGGGAATTGCTATGCAATGAGTAAAATGTATACAAAATGCTGTATATTGACGGAGCAGTTGCAGCTTGCATTTTTTGAGTTACGGTCCATTCAGCCAGTGCTTAATATGTGACCTTCAATGAAAATGCAGCCAAAGACTTGTTGATCATGTTGTCAGAATGTCTCACCTGGAGTGGTTGCCTTTTAAAGACGAGGTGGCCGAGGGGTTAAGTCGATGGACGGCTAATCCATTGTGCTCTGCATGCCTTTTCCAACTTGGTATCTTGCTTTGTAGATTTTTTATTGTCTTTGCAGGCATGGGAGTTTTCTATTTCCAATCCAGAAGGGTGCGTTACGTGACCTATCAACCAGGCCTTAGAAATCCTGCCTTGTTTTCCAATTCCTCTTGCATGGTGCTTAATGCTATCCTATAAAGAAGATGAGGACATTTCTTTCTTTTGGGCGTTTAGCCAGCATCCATATTTTTTACTTTGCTCGGACTGTCTTAGGGCTGTGGGATGGACAATATTGATGTCAGATAGGATTGAACATCTGCTTTTTGGTATGAAAAGCTTAACATTTAGGGGAAAAAAGGCACTGCTGAGATTTGAACTCAGGTTCTCCTGTTTACTAGACAGGCGCTTTAACCACCTAAGCCACAGCGCCAAGTGAAGTCCAGCAGAAAAGCCAGAAAATGGGAATTTCTTACGCAATGATTCAAATTTCTACTAAATGTTGTGCATTGATGGAGTGGTTGCAGCTTGCATTTTTTCACCAACTTGGAGTTACGGTCCCCTCAGCTAGTGCCTGATCTGTGACCTTCAATAAAAATGCAGCAAAAAACTTTTTGACCCTGTTCTCAGAATCTATCACTTATGTAGACGAGGTGGCCGAGTGGTTAAGGCGATGGACTGCTAATCCATTGTGCTCTGCATGCATGGGTTCAAATCCCATCCTCGTCGGTTCCTTCTACCTTTTACCACTTTGCAGCTTGCCTAGTAGATTCTTTGCAACTTGCCTTGTAGATTCTTTATTGTCAGCATATGCAGTGGATGCTCCCACCATGGCAGTTTTCTATTTTTGATTCAGAAACGTGCCTCATGTGACCTATCAACCTGGCATTAGTAATCCTGCATTGTTTTTCCATTTCTCTTGCATGGTGCTTAATACTATCCAATAAAGAAGATGAGGACATTTCCTTCTTTTGGGCATTCAGCCAGCATACATATTTTTGACTTTGCTCGGACATTCTTAGGACTGTGGGATAGACAAGTTTGAAGTCACATATGATTGAACGTCTACTTCTTGGTATGAAAAGCTCAAAATTGCAAAGAAAGAAAGGCACTGCTGAGATTCGAACTCAGGATCTCCTGTTTACAAGACAGGCGCTTTAACCAACTAAGCCACAGCGCCATGACAACCCTTTCTTTAAAGTCAGAAAATGGGAATTGCTATGCAATGATTAAAATGTCTACAAAATGCTGTATATTGACGGAGCAGTTGCAGCTTGCATTTTTTGAGTTACGGTCCATTCAGCCAGTGCTTAATATGTGACCTTCAATGAAAATGCAGCCAAAGACTTGTTGATCATGTTGTCAGAATGTCTCACCTGGAGTGGTTGCCTTTTAAAGACGAGGTGGCCGAGGGGTTAAGTCGATGGACGGCTAATCCATTGTGCTCTGCATGCCTTTTCCAACTTGGTATCTTGCTTTGTAGATTTTTTATTGTCTTTGCAGGCATGGGAGTTTTCTATTTCCAATCCAGAAGGGTGCGTTACGTGACCTATCAACCAGGCCTTAGAAATCCTGCCTTGTTTTCCAATTCCTCTTGCATGGTGCTTAATGCTATCCTATAAAGAATATGAGGACATTTCTTTCTTTTGGGCGTTTAGCCAGCATCCATATTTTTGACTTTGCTCGGACTGTCTTAGGGCTGTGGGATGGACAATATTGATGTCAGATAGGATTGAACATCTGCTTTTTGGTATGAAAAGCTTAAAATTTAGGGGAAAAAAGGCACTGCTGAGATTTGAACTCAGGATCTCCTGTTTACTAGACAGGCACTTTAACCACCTAAGCCACAGCGCCAAGTGAAGTCCAGCAGAAAAGCCAGAAAATGGGAATTTCTTACGCAATGATTCAAATTTCTACTAAATGTTGTGCATTGATGGAGTGGTTGCAGCTTGCATTTTTTCACCAACTTGGAGTTACGGTCCCCTCAGCTAGTGCCTGATCTGTGACCTTCAATAAAAATGCAGCAAAAAACTTTTTGACCCTGTTCTCAGAATCTATCACCTGGAGGTAGGGACTTATGTAGACGAGGTGGCCGAGTGGTTAAGGCGATGGACTGCTAATCCATTGTGCTCTGCATGCATGGGTTCAAATCCCATCCTCGTCGGTTCCTTCTACCTTTTACCACTTTGTAGCTTGCCTAGTAGATTCTTTGCAACTTGCCTTGTAGATTCTTTATTGTCAGCATATGCAGTGGATGCTCCCACCATGGCAGTTTTCTATTTTTGATTCAGAAACGTGCCTCATGTGACCTATCAACCTGGCATTAGTAATCCTGCATTGTTTTTCCATTTCTCTTGCATGGTGCTTAATACTATCCAATAAAGAAGATGAGGACATTTCCTTCTTTTGGGCATTCAGCCAGCATACATATTTTTGACTTTGCTCGGACATTCTTAGGACTGTGGGATAGACAAGTTTGAAGTCACATATGATTGAACGTCTACTTCTTGGTATGAAAAGCTCAAAATTGCAAAGAAAGAAAGGCACTGCTGAGATTCGAACTCAGGATCTCCTGTTTACAAGACAGGCGCTTTAACCAACTAAGCCACAGCGCCATGACAAACCTTTCCTTAAAGTCAGAAAATGGGAATTGCTATGCAATGATTAAAATGTCTACAAAATGCTGTATATTGACGGAGCAGTTGCAGCTTGCATTTTTTGAGTTACGGTCCATTCAGCCAGTGCTTAATATGTGACCTTCAATGAAAATGCAGCCAAAGACTTGTTGATCATGTTGTCAGAATGTCTCACCTGGAGTGGTTGCCTTTTAAAGACGAGGTGGCCGAGGGGTTAAGTCGATGGACGGCTAATCCATTGTGCTCTGCATGCCTTTTCCAACTTGGTATCTTGCTTTGTAGATTTTTTATTGTCTTTGCAGGCATGGGAGTTTTCTATTTCCAATCCAGAAGGGTGCGTTACGTGACCTATCAACCAGGCCTTAGAAATCCTGCCTTGTTTTCCAATTCCTCTTGCATGGTGCTTAATGCTATCCTATAAAGAAGATGAGGACATTTCTTTCTTTTGGGCGTTTAGCCAGCATCCATATTTTTTACTTTGCTCGGACTGTCTTAGGGCTGTGGGATGGACAATATTGATGTCAGATAGGATTGAACATCTGCTTTTTGGTATGAAAAGCTTAAAATTTAGGGGAAAAAAGGCACTGCTGAGATTTGAACTCAGGATCTCCTGTTTACTAGACAGGCGCTTTAACCACCTAAGCCACAGCGCCAAGTGAAGTCCAGCAGAAAAGCCAGAAAATGGGAATTTCTTACGCAATGATTCAAATTTCTACTAAATGTTGTGCATTGATGGAGTGGTTGCAGCTTGCATTTTTTCACCAACTTGGAGTTACGGTCCCCTCAGCTAGTGCCTGATCTGTGACCTTCAATAAAAATGCAGCAAAAAACTTTTTGACCCTGTTCTCAGAATCTATCACCTGGAGGTAGGGACTTATGTAGACGAGGTGGCCGAGTGGTTAAGGCGATGGACTGCTAATCCATTGTGCTCTGCATGCATGGGTTCAAATCCCATCCTCGTCGGTTCCTTCTACCTTTTACCACTTTGCAGCTTGCCTAGTAGATTCTTTGCAACTTGCCTTGTAGATTCTTTATTGTCAGCATATGCATTGGATGCTCCCACCATGGCAGTTTTCTATTTTTGATTCAGAAACGTGCCTCATGTGACCTATCAACCTGGCATTAGTAATCCTGCATTGTTTTTCCATTTCTCTTGCATGGTGCTTAATACTATCCAATAAAGAAGATGAGGACATTTCCTTCTTTTGGGCATTCAGCCAGCATACATATTTTTGACTTTGCTCGGACATTCTTAGGACTGTGGGATAGACAAGTTTGAAGTCACATATGATTGAACGTCTACTTCTTGGTATGAAAAGCTCAAAATTGCAAAGAAAGAAAGGCACTGCTGAGATTCGAACTCAGGATCTCCTGTTTACAAGACAGGCGCTTTAACCAACTAAGCCACAGCGCCATGACAAACCTTTCTTTAAAGTCAGAAAATGGGAATTGCTATGCAATGATTAAAATGTCTACAAAATGCTGTATATTGACGGAGCAGTTGCAGCTTGCATTTTTTGAGTTACGGTCCATTCAGCCAGTGCTTAATATGTGACCTTCAATGAAAATGCAGCCAAAGACTTGTTGATCATGTTGTCAGAATGTCTCACCTGGAGTGGTTGCCTTTTAAAGACGAGGTGGCCGAGGGGTTAAGTCGATGGACGGCTAATCCATTGTGCTCTGCATGCCTTTTCCAACTTGGTATCTTGCTTTGTAGATTTTTTATTGTCTTTGCAGGCATGGGAGTTTTCTATTTCCAATCCAGAAGGGTGCGTTACGTGACCTATCAACCAGGCCTTAGAAATCCTGCCTTGTTTTCCAATTCCTCTTGCATGGTGCTTAATGCTATCCTATAAAGAATATGAGGACATTTCTTTCTTTTGGGCGTTTAGCCAGCATCCATATTTTTGACTTTGCTCGGACTGTCTTAGGGCTGTGGGATGGACAATATTGATGTCAGATAGGATTGAACATCTGCTTTTTGGTATGAAAAGCTTAAAATTTAGGGGAAAAAAGGCACTGCTGAGATTTGAACTCAGGATCTCCTGTTTACTAGACAGGCACTTTAACCACCTAAGCCACAGCGCCAAGTGAAGTCCAGCAGAAAAGCCAGAAAATGGGAATTTCTTACGCAATGATTCAAATTTCTACTAAATGTTGTGCATTGATGGAGTGGTTGCAGCTTGCATTTTTTCACCAACTTGGAGTTACGGTCCCCTCAGCTAGTGCCTGATCTGTGACCTTCAATAAAAATGCAGCAAAAAACTTTTTGACCCTGTTCTCAGAATCTATCACCTGGAGGTAGGGACTTATGTAGACGAGGTGGCCGAGTGGTTAAGGCGATGGACTGCTAATCCATTGTGCTCTGCATGCATGGGTTCAAATCCCATCCTCGTCGGTTCCTTCTACCTTTTACCACTTTGCAGCTTGCCTAGTAGATTCTTTGCAACTTGCCTTGTAGATTCTTTATTGTCAGCATATGCAGTGGATGCTCCCACCATGGCAGTTTTCTATTTTTGATTCAGAAACGTGCCTCATGTGACCTATCAACCTGGCATTAGTAATCCTGCATTGTTTTTCCATTTCTCTTGCATGGTGCTTAATACTATCCAATAAAGAAGATGAGGACATTTCCTTCTTTTGGGCATTCAGCCAGCATACATATTTTTGACTTTGCTCGGACATTCTTAGGACTGTGGGATAGACAAGTTTGAAGTCACATATGATTGAACGTCTACTTCTTGGTATGAAAAGCTCAAAATTGCAAAGAAAGAAAGGCACTGCTGAGATTCGAACTCAGGATCTCCTGTTTACAAGACAGGCGCTTTAACCAACTAAGCCACAGCGCCATGACAACCCTTTCCTTAAAGTCAGAAAATGGGAATTGCTATGCAATGATTAAAATGTCTACAAAATGCTGTATATTGACGGAGCAGTTGCAGCTTGCATTTTTTGAGTTACGGTCCATTCAGCCAGTGCTTAATATGTGACCTTCAATGAAAATGCAGCCAAAGACTTGTTGATCATGTTGTCAGAATGTCTCACCTGGAGTGGTTGCCTTTTAAAGACGAGGTGGCCGAGGGGTTAAGTCGATGGACGGCTAATCCATTGTGCTCTGCATGCCTTTTCCAACTTGGTATCTTGCTTTGTAGATTTTTTATTGTCTTTGCAGGCATGGGAGTTTTCTATTTCCAATCCAGAAGGGTGCGTTACGTGACCTATCAACCAGGCCTTAGAAATCCTGTCTTGTTTTCCAATTCCTCTTGCATGGTGCTTAATGCTATCCTATAAAGAAGATGAGGACATTTCTTTCTTTTGGACGTTTAGCCAGCATCCATATTTTTGACTTTGCTCGGACTGTCTTAGGGCTGTGGGATGGTCAATATTGATGTCAGATAGGATTGAACATCTGCTTTTTGGTATGAAAAGCTTAAAATTTAGGGGGAAAAAAGGCACTGCTGAGATTTGAACTCAGGATCTCCTGTTTACTAGACAGGCGCTTTAACCAACTAAGCCACAGCACCACATGAAGTCCAGCAGAAAAGCCAGAAAATGGGAATTTCTTACGCAATGATTCAAATTTCTACTAAATGTTGTGCATTGATGGAGTGGTTGCAGCTTGCATTTTTTCACCAACTTGGAGTTACGGTCCCCTCAGCTAGTGCCTGATCTGTGACCTTCAATAAAAATGCAGCAAAAAACTTTTTGACCCTGTTCTCAGAATATATCACCTGGAGGTAGGGACTTATGTAGACGAGGTGGCTGAGTGGTTAAGGCGATGGACTGCTAATCCATTGTGCTCTGCATGCATGGGTTCAAATCCCATCCTCGTCGGTACCTTTTACCACTTTGCAGCTTGCCTAGTAGATTCTTTGCAACTTGCCTTGTAGATTCTTTATTGTCAGCATATGCAGTGGATGCTCCCACCATGGCAGTTTTCTATTTTTGATTCAGAAACGTGCCTCATGTGACCTATCAACCTGGCATTAGTAATCCTGCATTGTTTTTCCATTTCTCTTGCATGGTGCTTAATACTATCCAATAAAGAACATGAGGACATTTCCTTCTTTTGGGCATTCAGCCAGCATACATATTTTTGACTTTGCTCGGACATTCTTAGGACTGTGGGATAGACAAGTTTGAAGTCACATATGATTGAACGTCTACTTCTTGGTATGAAAAGCTCAAAATTGCAAAGAAAGAAAGGCACTGCTGAGATTCGAACTCAGGATCTCCTGTTTACAAGACAGGCGCTTTAACCAACTAAGCCACAGCGCCATGACAACCCTTTCCTTAAAGTCAGAAAATGGGAATTGCTATGCAATGATTAAAATGTCTACAAAATGCTGTATATTGACGGAGCAGTTGCAGCTTGCATTTTTTGAGTTACGGTCCATTCAGCCAGTGCTTAATATGTGACCTTCAATGAAAATGCAGCCAAAGACTTGTTGATCATGTTGTCAGAATGTCTCACCTGGAGTGGTTGCCTTTTAAAGACGAGGTGGCCGAGGGGTTAAGTCGATGGACGGCTAATCCATTGTGCTCTGCATGCCTTTTCCAACTTGGTATCTTGCTTTGTAGATTTTTTATTGTCTTTGCAGGCATGGGAGTTTTCTATTTCCAATCCAGAAGGGTGCGTTACGTGACCTATCAACCAGGCCTTAGAAATCCTGCCTTGTTTTCCAATTCCTCTTGCATGGTGCTTAATGCTATCCTATAAAGAAGATGAGGACATTTCTTTCTTTTGGGCGTTTAGCCAGCATCCATATTTTTGACTTTGCTCGGACTGTCTTAGGGCTGTGGGATGGACAATATTGATGTCAGATAGGATTGAACATCTGCTTTTTGGTATGAAAAGCTTAAAATTTAGGGGAAAAAAGGCACTGCTGAGATTTGAACTCAGGATCTCCTGTTTACTAGACAGGCGCTTTAACCACCTAAGCCACAGCGCCAAGTGAAGTCCAGCAGAAAAGCCAGAAAATGGGAATTTCTTACGCAATGATTCAAATTTCTACTAAATGTTGTGCATTGATGGAGTGGTTGCAGCTTGCATTTTTTCACCAACTTGGAGTTACGGTCCCCTCAGCTAGTGCCTGATCTGTGACCTTCAATAAAAATGCAGCAAAAAACTTTTTGACCCTGTTCTCAGAATCTATCACCTGGAGGTAGGGACTTATGTAGACGAGGTGGCCGAGTGGTTAAGGCGATGGACTGCTAATCCATTGTGCTCTGCATGCATGGGTTCAAATCCCATCCTCGTCGGTTCCTTCTACCTTTTACCACTTTGTAGCTTGCCTAGTAGATTCTTTGCAACTTGCCTTGTAGATTCTTTATTGTCAGCATATGCAGTGGATGCTCCCACCATGGCAGTTTTCTATTTTTGATTCAGAAACGTGCCTCATGTGACCTATCAACCTGGCATTAGTAATCCTGCATTGTTTTTCCATTTCTCTTGCATGGTGCTTAATACTATCCAATAAAGAAGATGAGGACATTTCCTTCTTTTGGGCATTCAGCCAGCATACATATTTTTGACTTTGCTCGGACATTCTTAGGACTGTGGGATAGACAAGTTTGAAGTCACATATGATTGAACGTCTACTTCTTGGTATGAAAAGCTCAAAATTGCAAAGAAAGAAAGGCACTGCTGAGATTCGAACTCAGGATCTCCTGTTTACAAGACAGGCGCTTTAACCAACTAAGCCACAGCGCCATGACAAACCTTTCCTTAAAGTCAGAAAATGGGAATTGCTATGCAATGATTAAAATGTCTACAAAATGCTGTATATTGACGGAGCAGTTGCAGCTTGCATTTTTTGAGTTACGGTCCATTCAGCCAGTGCTTAATATGTGACCTTCAATGAAAATGCAGCCAAAGACTTGTTGATCATGTTGTCAGAATGTCTCACCTGGAGTGGTTGCCTTTTAAAGACGAGGTGGCCGAGGGGTTAAGTCGATGGACGGCTAATCCATTGTGCTCTGCATGCCTTTTCCAACTTGGTATCTTGCTTTGTAGATTTTTTATTGTCTTTGCAGGCATGGGAGTTTTCTATTTCCAATCCAGAAGGGTGCGTTACGTGACCTATCAACCAGGCCTTAGAAATCCTGCCTTGTTTTCCAATTCCTCTTGCATGGTGCTTAATGCTATCCTATAAAGAAGATGAGGACATTTCTTTCTTTTGGGCGTTTAGCCAGCATCCATATTTTTGACTTTGCTCGGACTGTCTTAGGGCTGTGGGATGGACAATATTGATGTCAGATAGGATTGAACATCTGCTTTTTGGTATGAAAAGCTTAAAATTTAGGGGAAAAAAGGCACTGCTGAGATTTGAACTCAGGATCTCCTGTTTACTAGACAGGCGCTTTAACCACCTAAGCCACAGCGCCAAGTGAAGTCCAGCAGAAAAGCCAGAAAATGGGAATTTCTTACGCAATGATTCAAATTTCTACTAAATGTTGTGCATTGATGGAGTGGTTGCAGCTTGCATTTTTTCACCAACTTGGAGTTACGGTCCCCTCAGCTAGTGCCTGATCTGTGACCTTCAATAAAAATGCAGCAAAAAACTTTTTGACCCTGTTCTCAGAATCTATCACCTGGAGGTAGGGACTTATGTAGACGAGGTGGCCGAGTGGTTAAGGCGATGGACTGCTAATCCATTGTGCTCTGCATGCATGGGTTCAAATCCCATCCTCGTCGGTTCCTTCTACCTTTTACCACTTTGCAGCTTGCCTAGTAGATTCTTTGCAACTTGCCTTGTAGATTCTTTATTGTCAGCATATGCAGTGGATGCTCCCACCATGGCAGTTTTCTATTTTTGATTCAGAAACGTGCCTCATGTGACCTATCAACCTGGCATTAGTAATCCTGCATTGTTTTTCCATTTCTCTTGCATGGTGCTTAATACTATCCAATAAAGAAGATGAGGACATTTCCTTCTTTTGGGCATTCAGCCAGCATACATATTTTTGACTTTGCTCGGACATTCTTAGGACTGTGGGATAGACAAGTTTGAAGTCACATATGATTGAACGTCTACTTCTTGGTATGAAAAGCTCAAAATTGCAAAGAAAGAAAGGCACTGCTGAGATTCAAACTCAGGATCTCCTGTTTACAAGACAGGCGCTTTAACCAACTAAGCCACAGCGCCATGACAACCCTTTCCTTAAAGTCAGAAAATGGGAATTGCTATGCAATGATTAAAATGTCTACAAAATGCTGTATATTGACGGAGCAGTTGCAGCTTGCATTTTTTGAGTTACGGTCCATTCAGCCAGTGCTTAATATGTGACCTTCAATGAAAATGCAGCCAAAGACTTGTTGATCATGTTGTCAGAATGTCTCACCTGGAGTGGTTGCCTTTTAAAGACGAGGTGGCCGAGGGGTTAAGTCGATGGACGGCTAATCCATTGTGCTCTGCATGCCTTTTCCAACTTGGTATCTTGCTTTGTAGATTTTTTATTGTCTTTGCAGGCATGGGAGTTTTCTATTTCCAATCCAGAAGGGTGCGTTACGTGACCTATCAACCAGGCCTTAGAAATCCTGCCTTGTTTTCCAATTCCTCTTGCATGGTGCTTAATGCTATCCTATAAAGAAGATGAGGACATTTCTTTCTTTTGGACATTTAGCCAGCATCCATATTTTTGACTTTGCTCGGACTGTCTTAGGGCTGTGGGATGGTCAATATTGATGTCAGATAGGATTGAACATCTGCTTTTTGGTATGAAAAGCTTAAAATTTAGGGGGAAAAAAGGCACTGCTGAGATTTGAACTCAGGATCTCCTGTTTACTAGACAGGCGCTTTAACCAACTAAGCCACAGCACCACATGAAGTCCAGCAGAAAAGCCAGAAAATGGGAATTTCTTACGCAATGATTCAAATTTCTACTAAATGTTGTGCATTGATGGAGTGGTTGCAGCTTGCATTTTTTCACCAACTTGGAGTTACGGTCCCCTCAGCTAGTGCCTGATCTGTGACCTTCAATAAAAATGCAGCAAAAAACTTTTTGACCCTGTTCTCAGAATCTATCACCTGGAGGTAGGGACTTATGTAGACGAGGTGGCCGAGTGGTTAAGGCGATGGACTGCTAATCCATTGTGCTCTGCATGCATGGGTTCAAATCCCATCCTCGTCGGTACCTTTTACCACTTTGCAGCTTGCCTAGTAGATTCTTTGCAACTTGCCTTGTAGATTCTTTATTGTCAGCATATGCAGTGGATGCTCCCACCATGGCAGTTTTCTATTTTTGATTCAGAAACGTGCCTCATGTGACCTATCAACCTGGCATTAGTAATCCTTCATTGTTTTTCCATTTCTCTTGCATGGTGCTTAATACTATCCAATAAAGAAGATGAGGACATTTCCTTCTTTTGGGCATTCAGCCAGCATACATATTTTTGACTTTGCTCGGACATTCTTAGGACTGTGGGATAGACAAGTTTGAAGTCACATGTGATTGAACGTCTACTTCTTGGTATGAAAAGCTCAAAATTGCAAAGAAAGAAAGGCACTGCTGAGATTCGAACTCAGGATCTCCTGTTTACAAGACAGGCGCTTTAACCAACTAAGCCACAGCGCCATGACAACCCTTTCCTTAAAGTCAGAAAATGGGAATTGCTATGCAATGATTAAAATGTCTACAAAATGCTGTATATTGACGGAGCAGTTGCAGCTTGCATTTTTTGAGTTACGGTCCATTCAGCCAGTGCTTAATATGTGACCTTCAATGAAAATGCAGCCAAAGACTTGTTGATCATGTTGTCAGAATGTCTCACCTGGAGTGGTTGCCTTTTAAAGACGAGGTGGCCGAGGGGTTAAGTCGATGGACGGCTAATCCATTGTGCTCTACATGCCTTTTCCAACTTGGTATCTTGCTTTGTAGATTTTTTATTGTCTTTGCAGGCATGGGAGTTTTCTATTTCCAATCCAGAAGGGTGCGTTACGTGACCTATCAACCAGGCCTTAGAAATCCTGCCTTGTTTTCCAATTCCTCTTGCATGGTGCTTAATGCTATCCTATAAAGAAGATGAGGACATTTCTTTCTTTTGGGCGTTTAGCCAGCATCCATATTTTTGACTTTGCTCGGACTGTCTTAGGGCTGTGGGATGGACAATATTGATGTCAGATAGGATTGAACATCTGCTTTTTGGTATGAAAAGCTTAACATTTAGGGGAAAAAAGGCACTGCTGAGATTTGAACTCAGGATCTCCTGTTTACTAGACAGGCGCTTTAACCACCTAAGCCACAGCGCCAAGTGAAGTCCAGCAGAAAAGCCAGAAAATGGGAATTTCTTACGCAATGATTCAAATTTCTACTAAATGTTGTGCATTGATGGAGTGGTTGCAGCTTGCATTTTTTCACCAACTTGGAGTTACGGTCCCCTCAGCTAGTGCCTGATCTGTGACCTTCAATAAAAATGCAGCAAAAAACTTTTTGACCCTGTTCTCAGAATCTATCACCTGGAAGAAGGGACTTATGTAGACGAGGTGGCCGAGTGGTTAAGGCGATGGACTGCTAATCCATTGTGCTCTGCATGCATGGGTTCAAATCCCATCCTCGTCGGTTCCTTCTACCTTTTACCACTTTGCAGCTTGCCTAGTAGATTCTTTGCAACTTGCCTTGTAGATTCTTTATTGTCAGCATATGCAGTGGATGCTCCCACCATGGCAGTTTTCTATTTTTGATTCAGAAACGTGCCTCATGTGACCTATCAACCTGGCATTAGTAATCCTGCATTGTTTTTCCATTTCTCTTGCATGGTGCTTAATACTATCCAATAAAGAAGATGAGGACATTTCCTTCTTTTGGGCATTCAGCCAGCATACATATTTTTGACTTTGCTCGGACATTCTTAGGACTGTGGGATAGACAAGTTTGAAGTCACATATGATTGAACGTCTACTTCTTGGTATGAAAAGCTCAAAATTGCAAAGAAAGAAAGGCACTGCTGAGATTCAAACTCGGGATCTCCTGTTTACAAGACAGGCGCTTTAACCAACTAAGCCACAGCGCCATGACAACCCTTTCCTTAAAGTCAGAAAATGGGAATTGCTATGCAATGATTAAAATGTCTACAAAATGCTGTATATTGACGGAGCAGTTGCAGCTTGCATTTTTTGAGTTACGGTCCATTCAGCCAGTGCTTAATATGTGACCTTCAATGAAAATGCAGCCAAAGACTTGTTGATCATGTTGTCAGAATGTCTCACCTGGAGTGGTTGCCTTTTAAAGACGAGGTGGCCGAGGGGTTAAGTCGATGGACGGCTAATCCATTGTGCTCTGCATGCCTTTTCCAACTTGGTATCTTGCTTTGTAGATTTTTTATTGTCTTTGCAGGCATGGGAGTTTTCTATTTCCAATCCAGAAGGGTGCGTTACGTGACCTATCAACCAGGCCTTAGAAATCCTGCCTTGTTTTCCAATTCCTCTTGCATGGTGCTTAATGCTATCCTATAAAGAAGATGAGGACATTTCTTTCTTTTGGGCGTTTAGCCAGCATCCATATTTTTGACTTTGCTCGGACTGTCTTAGGGCTGTGGGATGGACAATATTGATGTCAGATAGGATTGAACATCTGCTTTTTGGTATGAAAAGCTTAAAATTTAGGGGAAAAAAGGCACTGCTGAGATTTGAACTCAGGATCTCCTGTTTACTAGACAGGCGCTTTAACCACCTAAGCCACAGCGCCAAGTGAAGTCCAGCAGAAAAGCCAGAAAATGGGAATTTCTTACGCAATGATTCAAATTTCTACTAAATGTTGTGCATTGATGGAGTGGTTGCAGCTTGCATTTTTTCACCAACTTGGAGTTACGGTCCCCTCAGCTAGTGCCTGATCTGTGACCTTCAATAAAAATGCAGCAAAAAACTTTTTGACCCTGTTCTCAGAATCTATCACCTGGAGGTAGGGACTTATGTAGACGAGGTGGCCGAGTGGTTAAGGCGATGGACTGCTAATCCATTGTGCTCTGCATGCATGGGTTCAAATCCCATCCTCGTCAGTTCCTTCTACCTTTTACCACTTTGCAGCTTGCCTAGTAGATTCTTTGCAACTTGCCTTGTAGATTCTTTATTGTCAGCATATGCAGTGGATGCTCCCACCATGGCAGTTTTCTATTTTTGATTCAGAAACGTGCCTCATGTGACCTATCAACCTGGCATTAGTAATCCTGCATTGTTTTTCCATTTCTCTTGCATGGTGCTTAATACTATCCAATAAAGAAGATGAGGACATTTCCTTCTTTTGGGCATTCAGCCAGCATACATATTTTTGACTTTGCTCGGACATTCTTAGGACTGTGGGATAGACAAGTTTGAAGTCACATATGATTGAACGTCTACTTCTTGGTATGAAAAGCTCAAAATTGCAAAGAAAGAAAGGCACTGCTGAGATTCAAACTCAGGATCTCCTGTTTACAAGACAGGCACTTTAACCAACTAAGCCACAGCGCCATGACAACCCTTGCCTAAAAGTCAGAAAATGGGAATTGCTATGCAATGATTAAAATGTATACAAAATGCTGTATATTGACGGAGCAGTTGCAGCTTGCATTTTTTGAGTTACGGTCCATTCAGCCAGTGCTTAATATGTGACCTTCAATGAAAATGCAGCCAAAGACTTGTTGATCATGTTGTCAGAATGTCTCACCAGGAGTGGTTGCCTTTTAAAGACGAGGTGGCCGAGGGGTTAAGTCGATGGACGGCTAATCCATTGTGCTCTGCATGCCTTTTCCAACTTGGTATCTTGCTTTGAAGATTTTTTATTGTCTTTGCAGGCATGGGAGTTTTCTATTTCCAATCCAGAAGGGTGCGTTACGTGACCTATCAACCAGGCCTTAGAAATCCTGCCTTGTTTTCCAATTCCTCTTGCATGGTGCTTAATGCTATCCTATAAAGAAGATGAGGACATTTCTTTCTTTTGGACGTTTAGCCAGCATCCATATTTTTGACTTTGCTCGGACTGTCTTAGGGCTGTGGGATGGTCAATATTGATGTCAGATAGGATTGAACATCTGCTTTTTGGTATGAAAAGCTTAAAATTTAGGGGAAAAAAAGGCACTGCTGAGATTTGAACTCAGGATCTCCTGTTTACTAGACAAGCGCTTTAACCAACTAAGCCACAGCACCACAAGAAGACCAGCAGAAAAGCCAGAAAATGGGAATTTCTTACGCAATGATTCAAATTTCTACTAAATGTTGTGCATTGATGGAGTGGTTGCAGCTTGCATTTTTTCACCAACTTGGAGTTACGGTCCCCTCAGCCAGTGCCTGATCTGTGACCTTCAATCAAAATGCAGCAAAAAACTTTTTGACCCTGTTCTCAGAATCTATTACCTGGAGGTAGGGACTTATGTAGACGAGGTGGCCGAGTGGTTAAGACGACGGACTGCTAATCCATTGTGCACTGCATGCATGGGTTCAAATCCCATCCTCGTCGGTTTCTTCTACTTTTTACCACTTTGCAGCTTGCCTAGTAGATTCTTTGCAACTTGCCTTGTAGATTCTTTATTGTCAGCATATGCAGTGGATGCTCCCAACATGGCAGTTTTCTATTTTTGATTCAGAAACGTGCCTCATGTGACCTATCAACCTGGCATTAGTAATCCTGCATTGTTTTTCCATTTCTCTTGCATGGTGCTTAATACTATCCAATAAAGAAGATGAGGACATTTCCTTCTTTTGGGCATTCAGCCAGCATACACATTTTTGACTTTGCTCGGACATTCTTAGGACTGTGGGATAGACAAGTTTGAAGTCACATATGATTGAACGTCTACTTCTTGGTATGAAAAGCTCAAAATTGCAAAGAAAGAAAGGCACTGCAGAGATTCGAACTCAGGATCTCCTGTTTACAAGACAGGCGCTTTAACCAACTAAGCCACAGCGCCATGACAACCCTTTCCTTAAAGTCAGAAAATGGGAATTGCTATGCAATGATTAAAATGTCTACAAAATGCTGTATATTGACGGAGCAGTTGCAGCTTGCATTTTTTGAGTTACGGTCCATTCAGCCAGTTCCAGTCTTTGGCTGCATTTTCATTGAAGGTCACATACCTTCAATGAAAATGCAGCCAAAGACTTGTTGATCATGTTGTCAGAATGTCTCACCTGGAGTGGTTGCCTTTTAAAGACGAGGTGGCCGAGGGGTTAAGTCGATGGACGGCTAATCCATTGTGCTCTGCATGCCTTTTCCAACTTGGTATCTTGCTTTGTAGATTTTTTATTGTCTTTGCAGGCATGGGAGTTTTCTATTTCCAATCCAGAAGGGTGCGTTACGTGACCTATCAACCAGGCCTTAGAAATCCTGCCTTGTTTTCCAATTCCTCTTGCATGGTGCTTAATGCTATCCTATAAAGAAGATGAGGACATTTCTTTCTTTTGGGCGTTTAGCCAGCATCCATATTTTTGACTTTGCTCGGACTGTCTTAGGGCTGTGGGATGGACAATATTGATGTCAGATAGGATTGAACATCTGCTTTTTGGTATGAAAAGCTTAAAATTTAGGGGAAAAAAGGCACTGCTGAGATTTGAACTCAGGATCTCCTGTTTACTAGACAGGCGCTTTAACCACCTAAGCCACAGCGCCAAGTGAAGTCCAGCAGAAAAGCCAGAAAATGGGAATTTCTTACGCAATGATTCAAATTTCTACTAAATGTTGTGCATTGATGGAGTGGTTGCAGCTTGCATTTTTTCACCAACTTGGAGTTACGGTCCCCTCAGCTAGTGCCTGATCTGTGACCTTCAATAAAAATGCAGCAAAAAACTTTTTAACCCTGTTCTCAGAATCTATCACCTGGAGGTAGGGACTTATGTAGACGAGGTGGCCGAGTGGTTAAGGCGATGGACTGCTAATCCATTGTGCTCTGCATGCATGGGTTCAAATCCCATCCTCGTCGGTTCCTTCTACCTTTTACCACTTTGCAGCTTGCCTAGTAGATTCTTTGCAACTTGCCTTGTAGATTCTTTATTGTCAGCATATGCAGTGGATGCTCCCACCATGGCAGTTTTCTATTTTTGATTCAGAAACGTGCCTCATGTGACCTATCAACCTGGCATTAGTAATCCTGCATTGTTTTTCCATTTCTCTTGCATGGTGCTTAATACTATCCAATAAAGAAGATGAGGACATTTCCTTCTTTTGGGCATTCAGCCAGCATACATATTTTTGACTTTGCTCGGACATTCTTAGGACTGTGGGATAGACAAGTTTGAAGTCACATATGATTGAACGTCTACTTCTTGGTATGAAAAGCTCAAAATTGCAAAGAAAGAAAGGCACTGCTGAGATTCGAACTCAGGATCTCCTGTTTACAAGACAGGCGCTTTAACCAACTAAGCCACAGCGCCATGACAACCCTTTCCTTAAAGTCAGAAAATGGGAATTGCTATGCAATGATTAAAATGTCTACAAAATGCTGTATATTGACGGAGCAGTTGCAGCTTGCATTTTTTGAGTTACGGTCCATTCAGCCAGTTCCAGTCTTTGGCTGCATTTTCATTGAAGGTCACATACCTTCAATGAAAATGCAGCCAAAGACTTGTTGATCATGTTGTCAGAATGTCTCACCTGGAGTGGTTGCCTTTTAAAGACGAGGTGGCCGAGGGGTTAAGTCGATGGACGGCTAATCCATTGTGCTCTGCATGCCTTTTCCAACTTGGTATCTTGCTTTGTAGATTTTTTATTGTCTTTGCAGGCATGGGAGTTTTCTATTTCCAATCCAGAAGGGTGCGTTACGTGACCTATCAACCAGGCCTTAGAAATCCTGCCTTGTTTTCCAATTCCTCTTGCATGGTGCTTAATGCTATCCTATAAAGAAGATGAGGACATTTCTTTCTTTTGGGCGTTTAGCCAGCATCCATATTTTTGACTTTGCTCGGACTGTCTTAGGGCTGTGGGATGGACAATATTGATGTCAGATAGGATTGAACATCTGCTTTTTGGTATGAAAAGCTTAAAATTTAGGGGAAAAAAGGCACTGCTGAGATTTGAACTCAGGATCTCCTGTTTACTAGACAGGCGCTTTAACCACCTAAGCCACAGCGCCAAGTGAAGTCCAGCAGAAAAGCCAGAAAATGGGAATTTCTTACGCAATGATTCAAATTTCTACTAAATGTTGTGCATTGATGGAGTGGTTGCAGCTTGCATTTTTTCACCAACTTGGAGTTACGGTCCCCTCAGCTAGTGCCTGATCTGTGACCTTCAATAAAAATGCAGCAAAAAACTTTTTAACCCTGTTCTCAGAATCTATCACCTGGAGGTAGGGACTTATGTAGACGAGGTGGCCGAGTGGTTAAGGCGATGGACTGCTAATCCATTGTGCTCTGCATGCATGGGTTCAAATCCCATCCTCGTCGGTTCCTTCTACCTTTTACCACTTTGCAGCTTGCCTAGTAGATTCTTTGCAACTTGCCTTGTAGATTCTTTATTGTCAGCATATGCAGTGGATGCTCCCACCATGGCAGTTTTCTATTTTTGATTCAGAAACGTGCCTCATGTGACCTATCAACCTGGCATTAGTAATCCTGCATTGTTTTTCCATTTCTCTTGCATGGTGCTTAATACTATCCAATAAAGAAGATGAGGACATTTCCTTCTTTTGGGCATTCAGCCAGCATACATATTTTTGACTTTGCTCGGACATTCTTAGGACTGTGGGATAGACAAGTTTGAAGTCACATATGATTGAACGTCTACTTCTTGGTATGAAAAGCTCAAAATTGCAAAGAAAGAAAGGCACTGCTGAGATTCGAACTCAGGATCTCCTGTTTACAAGACAGGCGCTTTAACCAACTAAGCCACAGCGCCATGACAACCCTTTCCTTAAAGTCAGAAAATGGGAATTGCTATGCAATGATTAAAATGTCTACAAAATGCTGTATATTGACGGAGCAGTTGCAGCTTGCATTTTTTGAGTTACGGTCCATTCAGCCAGTTCCAGTCTTTGGCTGCATTTTCATTGAAGGTCACATACCTTCAATGAAAATGCAGCCAAAGACTTGTTGATCATGTTGTCAGAATGTCTCACCTGGAGTGGTTGCCTTTTAAAGACGAGGTGGCCGAGGGGTTAAGTCGATGGACGGCTAATCCATTGTGCTCTGCATGCCTTTTCCAACTTGGTATCTTGCTTTGTAGATTTTTTATTGTCTTTGCAGGCATGGGAGTTTTCTATTTCCAATCCAGAAGGGTGCGTTACGTGACCTATCAACCAGGCCTTAGAAATCCTGCCTTGTTTTCCAATTCCTCTTGCATGGTGCTTAATGCTATCCTATAAAGAAGATGAGGACATTTCTTTCTTTTGGGCGTTTAGCCAGCATCCATATTTTTGACTTTGCTCGGACTGTCTTAGGGCTGTGGGATGGACAATATTGATGTCAGATAGGATTGAACATCTGCTTTTTGGTATGAAAAGCTTAACATTTAGGGGAAAAAAGGCACTGCTGAGATTTGAACTCAGGATCTCCTGTTTACTAGACAGGCGCTTTAACCACCTAAGCCACAGCGCCAAGTGAAGTCCAGCAGAAAAGCCAGAAAATGGGAATTTCTTACGCAATGATTCAAATTTCTACTAAATGTTGTGCATTGATGGAGTGGTTGCAGCTTGCATTTTTTCACCAACTTGGAGTTACGGTCCCCTCAGCTAGTGCCTGATCTGTGACCTTCAATAAAAATGCAGCAAAAAACTTTTTGACCCTGTTCTCAGAATCTATCACCTGGAGGTAGGGACTTATGTAGACGAGGCGGCCGAGTGGTTAAGGCGATGGACTGCTAATCCATTGTGCTCTGCATGCATGGGTTCAAATCCCATCCTCGTCGGTTCCTTCTACCTTTTACCACTTTGCAGCTTGCCTAGTAGATTCTTTGCAACTTGCCTTGTAGATTCTTTATTGTCAGCATATGCAGTGGATGCTCCCACCATGGCAGTTTTCTATTTTTGATTCAGAAACGTGCCTCATGTGACCTATCAACCTTGCATTAGTAATCCTGCATTGTTTTTCCATTTCTCTTGCATGGTGCTTAATACTATCCAATAAAGAAGATGAGGACATTTCCTTCTTTTGGGCATTCAGCCAGCATACATATTTTTGACTTTGCTCGGACATTCTTAGGACTGTGGGATAGACAAGTTTGAAGTCACATATGATTGAACGTCTACTTCTTGGTATGAAAAGCTCAAAATTGCAAAGAAAGAAAGGCACTGCTGAGATTCGAACTCAGGATCTCCTGTTTACAAGACAGGCGCTTTAACCAACTAAGCCACAGCGCCATGACAACCCTTTCCTTAAAGTCAGAAAATGGGAATTGCTATGCAATGATTAAAATGTCTACAAAATGCTGTATATTGACGGAGCAGTTGCAGCTTGCATTTTTTGAGTTACGGTCCATTCAGCCAGTGCTTAATATGTGACCTTCAATGAAAATGCAGCCAAAGACTTGTTGATCATGTTGTCAGAATGTCTCACCTGGAGTGGTTGCCTTTTAAAGACGAGGTGGCCGAGGGGTTAAGTCGATGGACGGCTAATCCATTGTGCTCTGCATGCCTTTTCCAACTTGGTATCTTGCTTTGTAGATTTTTTATTGTCTTTGCAGGCATGGGAGTTTTCTATTTCCAATCCAGAAGGGTGCGTTACGTGACCTATCAACCAGGCCTTAGAAATCCTGCCTTGTTTTCCAATTCCTCTTGCATGGTGCTTAATGCTATCCTATAAAGAAGATGAGGACATTTCTTTCTTTTGGGCGTTTAGCCAGCATCCATATTTTTGACTTTGCTCGGACTGTCTTAGGGCTGTGGGATGGACAATATTGATGTCAGATAGGATTGAACATCTGCTTTTTGGTATGAAAAGCTTAAAATTTAGGGGAAAAAAGGCACTGCTGAGATTTGAACTCAGGATCTCCTGTTTACTAGACAGGCGCTTTAACCACCTAAGCCACAGCGCCAAGTGAAGTCCAGCAGAAAAGCCAGAAAATGGGAATTTCTTACGCAATGATTCAAATTTCTACTAAATGTTGTGCATTGATGGAGTGGTTGCAGCTTGCATTTTTTCACCAACTTGGAGTTACGGTCCCCTCAGCTAGTGCCTGATCTGTGACCTTCAATAAAAATGCAGCAAAAAACTTTTTGACCCTGTTCTCAGAATCTATCACCTGGAGGTAGGGACTTATGTAGACGAGGTGGCCGAGTGGTTAAGGCGATGGACTGCTAATCCATTGTGCTCTGCATGCATGGGTTCAAATCCCATCCTCGTCGGTTTCTTCTACTTTTTACCACTTTGCAGCTTGCCTAGTAGATTCTTTGCAACTTGCCTTGTAGATTCTTTATTGTCAGCATATGCAGTGGATGCTCCCACCATGGCAGTTTTCTATTTTTGATTCAGAAACGTGCCTCATGTGACCTATCAACCTGGCATTAGTAATCCTGCATTGTTTTTCCATTTCTCTTGCATGGTGCTTAATACTATCCAATAAAGAAGATGAGGACATTTCCTTCTTTTGGGCATTCAGCCAGCATACATATTTTTGACTTTGCTCGGACATTCTTAGGACTGTGGGATAGACAAGTTTGAAGTCACATATGATTGAACGTCTACTTCTTGGTATGAAAAGCTCAAAATTGCAAAGAAAGAAAGGCACTGCTGAGATTCGAACTCAGGATCTCCTGTTTACAAGACAGGCGCTTTAACCAACTAAGCCACAGCGCCATGACAACCAATGCCAAAAAGTCAGAAAGTCAGAAAGTCAGAAAGTCA
This sequence comes from Hyla sarda, assembly GCF_029499605.1. Lineage (NCBI taxonomy): Eukaryota > Metazoa > Chordata > Amphibia > Anura > Hylidae > Hyla > Hyla sarda. The sequence continues at coordinate 281,668,469 of NC_079194.1, read as the reverse complement.
GAAAATGGGAATTGCTATGCAATGATTAAAATGTCTACAAAATGCTGTACATTGACGGAGCAGTTGCAGCTTGCATTTTTTGAGTTACGGTCCATTCAGCCAGTGCTTAAAATGTGACCTTCAATGAAAATGCAGCCAAAGACTTGTTGATCATGTTGTCAGAATGTCTCACCTGGAGTGGTTGCCTTTTAAGACGAGGTGGCCGAGGGGTTAAGTCGATGGACGGCTAATCCATTGTGCTCTGCATGCCTTTTCCAACTTGGTATCTTGCTTTGTTGATTTTTTATTGTCTTTGCAGGCATGGGAGTTTCCTATTTCCAATCCAGAAGGGTGCGTTACGTGACCTATCAACCAGGCCTTAGAAATCCTGCCTTGTTTTCCAATTCCTCTTGCATGGTGCTTAATGCTATCCTATAAAGAAGATGAGGACATTTCTTTCTTTTGGGCGTTTAGCCAGCATCCATATTTTTGACTTTGCTCGGACTGTCTTAGGGCTGTGGGATGGACAATATTGATGTCAGATAGGATTGAACATCTGCTTTTTGGTATGAAAAGCTTAAAATTTAGGGGAAAAAAGGCACTGCTGAGATTTGAACTCAGGATCTCCTGTTTACTAGACAGGCGCTTTAACCACCTAAGCCACAGTGCCAAGTGAAGTCCAGCAGAAAAGCCAGAAAATGGGAATTTCTTACGCAATGATTCAAATTTCTACTAAATGTTGTGCATTGATGGAGTGGTTGCAGCTTGCATTTTTTCACCAACTTGGAGTTACGGTCCCCTCAGCCAGTGCCTGATCTGTGACCTTCAATAAAAATGCAGCAAAAAACTTTTTGACCCTGTTCTCAGAATCTATCACCCGGAAGTAGGGACTTATGTAGACGAGGTGGCCAAGTGGTTAAGGCGATGGACTGCTATTCCATTGTGCTCTGCATGCATGGGTTCAAATCCCATCCTAGTCGGTTCCTTCTACCTTTTACCACTTTGCAGCTTGCCTAGTAGATTCTTTGCAACTTGCCTTGTAGATTCTTTATTGTCAGCATATGCAGTGGATGCTGCCACCATGGCAGTTTTCTATTTTTGATTCAGAAACGTGCCTCATGTGACCTATCAACCTGGCATTAGTAATCCTGCATTGTTTTTCCATTTCTCTTTCATGGTGCTTAATACTATCCAATAAAGAAGATGAGGACATTTCTTTCGTTTGGGCGTTTAGCCAGCATCCATATTTTTGACTTTGCTCGGACTGTCTTAGGGCTGTGGGATGGACAATATTGATGTCAGATAGGATTGAACATCTGCTTTTTGGTATGAAAAGCTTAAAATTTAGGGGAAAAAATGGCACTGCTGAGATTTGAACTCAGGATCTCCTGTTTACTAGACAGGCGCTTTAACCAACTAAGCCACAGCGCCAAGTGAAGACCAGCAGAAAAGCCAGAAAATGGGAATTTCTTACGCAATGATTCAAATTTCTACTAAATGTTGTGCATTGATGGAGTGGTTGCAGCTTGCATTTTTTCACCAACTTGGAGTTACGGTCCCGTAAGCCAGTGCCTGATCTGTGACCTTCAATAAAAATGCAGCAAAAAACTTTTTGACCCTGTTCTCAGAATCTATCAGCTGGAGGTAGGGACTTATGTAGACGAGGTGGCCGAGTGGTTAAGGCGATGGACTGCTAGTCCATTGTGCTCTGCATGCATGGGTTCAAATCCCATACTCGTCGGTTCCTTCTACTTTTTACCACTTTGCAGCTTGCCTAGTAGATTCTTTGCAACCTGCCTTGTAGATTCTTTATTGTCAGCATATGCAGTGGATGCTGCCACCATGGCAGTTTTCTATTTTTGATTCAGAAACGTGCCTCATGTGACCTATCAACCTGGCATTAGTAATCCTGCATTGTTTTTCCATTTCTCTTGCATGGTGCTTAATACTATCCAATAAAGAAGATGAGGACATTTCCTTCTTTTGGGCATTCAGCCAGCATACATATTTTTGACTTTGCTCTGACATTCTTAGGACTGTGGGATAGACAAGTTTGAAGTCACATATGATTGAACGTCTACTTCTTGGTATGAAAAGCTCAAAATTGCAAAGAAAGAAAGGCACTGCTGAGATTCGAACTCAGGATCTCCTGTTTACAAGACAGGCGCTTTAACCAACTAAGCCACAGCGCCATGACAACCCTTGCCTAAAAGTCAGAAAATGGGAATTGCTATGCAATGATTAAAATGTCTACAAAATGCTGTATATTGACGGAGCAGTTGCAGCTTGCATTTTTTGAGTTACGGTCCATTCAGCCAGTGCTTAATATGTGACCTTCAATGAAAATGCAGCCAAAGACTTGTTGATCATGTTGTCAGAATGTCTCACCTGGAGTGGTTGCCTTTTAAAGACGAGGTGGCCGAGGGGTTAAGTCGATGGACGGCTAATCCATTGTGCTCTGCATGCCTTTTCCAACTTGGTATCTTGCTTTGTAGATTTTTTATTGTCTTTGCAGGCATGGGAGTTTTCTATTTCCAATCCAGAAGGGTGCGTTACGTGACCTATCAACCAGGCCTTAGAAATCCTGCCTTGTTTTCCAATTCCTCTTGCATGGTGCTTAATGCTATCCTATAAAGAAGATGAGGACATTTCTTTCTTTTGGGCGTTTAGCCAGCATCCATATTTTTGACTTTGCTCGGACTGTCTTAGGGCTGTGGGATGGACAATATTGATGTCAGATAGGATTGAACATCTGCTTTTTGGTATGAAAAGCTTAAAATTTAGGGGAAAAAAGGCACTGCTGAGATTTGAACTCAGGATCTCCTGTTTACTAGACAAGCGCTTTAACCAACTAAGCCACAGCACCACAAGAAGTCCAGCAGAAAAGCCAGAAAATGGGAATTTCTTACGCAATGATTCAAATTTCTACTAAATGTTGTGCATTGATGGAGTGGTTGCAGCTTGCATTTTTTCACCAACTTGGGGTTACGGTCCCCTCAGCCAGTGCCTGATCTGTGACCTTCAATAAAAATGCAGCAAAAAACTTTTTGACCCTGTTCTCAGAATCTATTACCTGGAGGTAGGGACTTATGTAGACGAGGTGGCCGAGTGGTTAAGGCGATGGACTGCTAATCCATTGTGCTCTGCATGCATGGGTTCAAATCCCATCCTCGTCGGTTTCTTCTACTTTTTACCACTTTGCAGCTTGCCTAGTAGATTCTTTGCAACTTGCCTTGTAGATTCTTTATTGTCAACATATGCAGTGGATGCTCCCAACATGGCAGTTTTCTATTTTTGATTCAGAAACGTGCCTCATGGGAATTGCTATGCAATGATTAAAATGTCTACAAAATGCTGTATATTGACGGAGCAGTTGCAGCTTGCATTTTTTGAGTTACGGTCCATTCAGCCAGTGCTTAAAATGTGACCTTCAATGAAAATGCAGCCAAAGACTTGTTGATCATGTTGTCAGAATGTCTCACCTGGAGTGGTTGCCTTTTAAAGACGAGGTGGCCGAGGGGTTAAGTCGATGGACTGCTAATCCATTGTGCTCTGCATGCCTTTTCCAACTTGGTATCTTGCTTTGTTGATTTTTTATTGTCTTTGCAGGCATGGGAGTTTCCTATTTCCAATCCAGAAGGGTGCGTTACGTGACCTATCAACCAGGCCTTAGAAATCCTGCCTTGTTTTCCAATTCCTCTTGCATGGTGCTTAATGCTATCCTATAAAGAAGATGAGGACATTTCTTTCTTTTGGGCGTTTAGCCAGCATCCATATTTTTGACTTTGCTCGGACTGTCTTAGGGCTGTGGGATGGACAATATTGATGTCAGATAGGATTGAACATCTGCTTTTTGGTATGAAAAGCTTAAAATTTAGGGGAAAAAAGGCACTGCTGAGATTTGAACTCAGGATCTCCTGTTTACAAGACAGGCGCTTTAACCAACTAAGCCACAGCGCCATGACAACCCTTTCCTTAAAGTCAGAAAATGGGAATTGCTATGCAATGATTAAAATGTCTACAAAATGCTGTATATTGACGGAGCAGTTGCAGCTTGCATTTTTTGAGTTACGGTCCATTCAGCCAGTGCTTAATATGTGACCTTCAATGAAAATGCAGCCAAAGACTTGTTGATCATGTTGTCAGAATGTCTCACCTGGAGTGGTTGCCTTTTAAAGACGAGGTGGCCGAGGGGTTAAGTCGATGGACGGCTAATCCATTGTGCTCTGCATGCCTTTTCCAACTTGGTATCTTGCTTTGTAGATTTTTTATTGTCTTTGCAGGCATGGGAGTTTTCTATTTCCAATCCAGAAGGGTGCGTTACGTGACCTATCAACCAGGCCTTAGAAATCCTGCCTTGTTTTCCAATTCCTCTTGCATGGTGCTTAATGCTATCCTATAAAGAAGATGAGGACATTTCTTTCTTTTGGACGTTTAGCCAGCATCCATATTTTTGACTTTGCTCGGACTGTCTTAGGGCTGTGGGATGGTCAATATTGATGTCAGATAGGATTGAACATCTGCTTTTTGGTATGAAAAGCTTAAAATTTAGGGGGAAAAAAGGCACTGCTGAGATTTGAACTCAGGATCTCCTGTTTACTAGACAGGCGCTTTAACCAACTAAGCCACAGCACCACATGAAGTCCAGCAGAAAAGCCAGAAAATGGGAATTTCTTACGCAATGATTCAAATTTCTACTAAATGTTGTGCATTGATGGAGTGGTTGCAGCTTGCATTTTTTCACCAACTTGGAGTTACGGTCCCCTCAGCTAGTGCCTGATCTGTGACCTTCAATAAAAATGCAGCAAAAAACTTTTTGACCCTGTTCTCAGAATCTATCACCTGGAGGTAGGGACTTATGTAGACGAGGTGGCTGAGTGGTTAAGGCGATGGACTGCTAATCCATTGTGCTCTGCATGCATGGGTTCAAATCCCATCCTCGTCGGTACCTTTTACCACTTTGCAGCTTGCCTAGTAGATTCTTTGCAACTTGCCTTGTAGATTCTTTATTGTCAGCATATGCAGTGGATGCTCCCACCATGGCAGTTTTCTATTTTTGATTCAGAAACGTGCCTCATGTGACCTATCAATCTGGCATTAGTAATCCTGCATTGTTTTTCCATTTCTCTTGCATGGTGCTTAATACTATCCAATAAAGAAGATGAGGACATTTCCTTCTTTTGGGCATTCAGCCAGCATACATATTTTTGACTTTGCTCGGACATTCTTAGGACTGTGGGATAGACAAGTTTGAAGTCACATGTGATTGAACGTCTACTTCTTGGTATGAAAAGCTCAAAATTGCAAAGAAAGAAAGGCACTGCTGAGATTCGAACTCAGGATCTCCTGTTTACAAGACAGGCGCTTTAACCAACTAAGCCACAGCGCCATGACAGCCCTTTCCTTAAAGTCAGAAAATGGGAATTGCTATGCAATGATTAAAATGTCTACAAAATGCTGTATATTGACGGAGCAGTTGCAGCTTGCATTTTTTGAGTTACGGTCCATTCAGCCAGTGCTTAATATGTGACCTTCAATGAAAATGCAGCCAAAGACTTGTTGATCATGTTGTCAGAATGTCTCACCTGGAGTGGTTGCCTTTTAAAGACGAGGTGGCCGAGGGGTTAAGTCGATGGACGGCTAATCCATTGTGCTCTGCATGCCTTTTCCAACTTGGTATCTTGCTTTGTAGATTTTTTATTGTCTTTGCAGGCATGGGAGTTTTCTATTTCCAATCCAGAAGGGTGCGTTACGTGACCTATCAACCAGGCCTTAGAAATCCTGCCTTGTTTTCCAATTCCTCTTGCATGGTGCTTAATGCTATCCTATAAAGAAGATGAGGACATTTCTTTCTTTTGGGCGTTTAGCCAGCATCCATATTTTTGACTTTGCTCGGACTGTCTTAGGGCTGTGGGATGGACAATATTGATGTCAGATAGGATTGAACATCTGCTTTTTGGTATGAAAAGCTTAAAATTTAGGGGAAAAAAGGCACTGCTGAGATTTGAACTCAGGATCTCCTGTTTACTAGACAGGCGCTTTAACCACCTAAGCCACAGCGCCAAGTGAAGTCCAGCAGAAAAGCCAGAAAATGGGAATTTCTTACGCAATGATTCAAATTTCTACTAAATGTTGTGCATTGATGGAGTGGTTGCAGCTTGCATTTTTTCATCAACTTGGAGTTACGGTCCCCTCAGCTAGTGCCTGATCTGTGACCTTCAATAAAAATGCAGCAAAAAACTTTTTGACCCTGTTCTCAGAATCTATCACCTGGAGGTAGGGACTTATGTAGACGAGGTGGCCGAGTGGTTAAGGCGATGGACTGCTAATCCATTGTGCTCTGCATGCATGGGTTCAAATCCCATCCTCGTCGGTTCCTTCTACCTTTTACCACTTTGTAGCTTGCCTAGTAGATTCTTTGCAACTTGCCTTGTAGATTCTTTATTGTCAGCATATGCAGTGGATGCTCCCACCATGGCAGTTTTCTATTTTTGATTCAGAAACGTGCCTCATGTGACCTATCAACCTGGCATTAGTAATCCTGCATTGTTTTTCCATTTCTCTTGCATGGTGCTTAATACTATCCAATAAAGAAGATGAGGACATTTCCTTCTTTTGGGCATTCAGCCAGCATACATATTTTTGACTTTGCTCGGACATTCTTAGGACTGTGGGATAGACAAGTTTGAAGTCACATATGATTGAACGTCTACTTCTTGGTATGAAAAGCTCAAAATTGCAAAGAAAGAAAGGCACTGCTGAGATTCGAACTCAGGATCTCCTGTTTACAAGACAGGCGCTTTAACCAACTAAGCCACAGCGCCATGACAAACCTTTCCTTAAAGTCAGAAAATGGGAATTGCTATGCAATGATTAAAATGTCTACAAAATGCTGTATATTGACGGAGCAGTTGCAGCTTGCATTTTTTGAGTTACGGTCCATTCAGCCAGTGCTTAATATGTGACCTTCAATGAAAATGCAGCCAAAGACTTGTTGATCATGTTGTCAGAATGTCTCACCTGGAGTGGTTGCCTTTTAAAGACGAGGTGGCCGAGGGGTTAAGTCGATGGACGGCTAATCCATTGTGCTCTGCATGCCTTTTCCAACTTGGTATCTTGCTTTGTAGATTTTTTATTGTCTTTGCAGGCATGGGAGTTTTCTATTTCCAATCCAGAAGGGTGCGTTACGTGACCTATCAACCAGGCCTTAGAAATCCTGCCTTGTTTTCCAATTCCTCTTGCATGGTGCTTAATGCTATCCTATAAAGAAGATGAGGACATTTCTTTCTTTTGGGCGTTTAGCCAGCATCCATATTTTTGACTTTGCTCGGACTGTCTTAGGGCTGTGGGATGGACAATATTGATGTCAGATAGGATTGAACATCTGCTTTTTGGTATGAAAAGCTTAAAATTTAGGGGAAAAAAGGCACTGCTGAGATTTGAACTCAGGATCTCCTGTTTACTAGACAGGCGCTTTAACCACCTAAGCCACAGCGCCAAGTGAAGCCCAGCAGAAAAGCCAGAAAATGGGAATTTCTTACGCAATGATTCAAATTTCTACTAAATGTTGTGCATTGATGGAGTGGTTGCAGCTTGCATTTTTTCACCAACTTGGAGTTACGGTCCCCTCAGCTAGTGCCTGATCTGTGACCTTCAATAAAAATGCAGCAAAAAACTTTTTGACCCTGTTCTCAGAATCTATCACCTGGAGGTAGGGACTTATGTAGACGAGGTGGCCGAGTGGTTAAGGCGATGGACTGCTAATCCATTGTGCTCTGCATGCATGGGTTCAAATCCCATCCTTGTCGGTTCCTTCTACCTTTTACCACTTTGCAGCTTGCCTAGTAGATTCTTTGCAACTTGCCTTGTAGATTCTTTATTGTCAGCATATGCAGTGGATGCTCCCACCATGGCAGTTTTCTATTTTTGATTCAGAAACGTGCCTCATGTGACCTATCAACCTGGCATTAGTAATCCTGCATTGTTTTTCCATTTCTCTTGCATGGTGCTTAATACTATCCAATAAAGAAGATGAGGACATTTCCTTCTTTTGGGCATTCAGCCAGCATACATATTTTTGACTTTGCTCGGACATTCTTAGGACTGTGGGATAGACAAGTTTGAAGTCACATATGATTGAACGTCTACTTCTTGGTATGAAAAGCTCAAAATTGCAAAGAAAGAAAGGCACTGCTGAGATTCAAACTCAGGATCTCCTGTTTACAAGACAGGCGCTTTAACCAACTAAGCCACAGCGCCATGACAACCCTTTCCTTAAAGTCAGAAAATGGGAATTGCTATGCAATGATTAAAATGTCTACAAAATGCTGTATATTGACGGAGCAGTTGCAGCTTGCATTTTTTGAGTTACGGTCCATTCAGCCAGTGCTTAATATGTGACCTTCAATGAAAATGCAGCCAAAGACTTGTTGATCATGTTGTCAGAATGTCTCACCTGGAGTGGTTGCCTTTTAAAGACGAGGTGGCCGAGGGGTTAAGTCGATGGACGGCTAATCCATTGTGCTCTGCATGCCTTTTCCAACTTGGTATCTTGCTTTGTAGATTTTTTATTGTCTTTGCAGGCATGGGAGTTTTCTATTTCCAATCCAGAAGGGTGCGTTACGTGACCTATCAACCAGGCCTTAGAAATCCTGCCTTGTTTTCCAATTCCTCTTGCATGGTGCTTAATGCTATCCTATAAAGAAGATGAGGACATTTCTTTCTTTTGGACGTTTAGCCAGCATCCATATTTTTGACTTTGCTCGGACTGTCTTAGGGCTGTGGGATGGTCAATATTGATGTCAGATAGGATTGAACATCTGCTTTTTGGTATGAAAAGCTTAAAATTTAGGGGGAAAAAAGGCACTGCTGAGATTTGAACTCAGGATCTCCTGTTTACTAGACAGGCGCTTTAACCAACTAAGCCACAGCACCACATGAAGTCCAGCAGAAAAGCCAGAAAATGGGAATTTCTTACGCAATGATTCAAATTTCTACTAAATGTTGTGCATTGATGGAGTGGTTGCAGCTTGCATTTTTTCACCAACTTGGAGTTACGGTCCCCTCAGCTAGTGCCTGATCTGTGACCTTCAATAAAAATGCAGCAAAAAACTTTTTGACCCTGTTCTCAGAATCTATCACCTGGAGGTAGGGACTTATGTAGACGAGGTGGCCGAGTGGTTAAGGCGATGGACTGCTAATCCATTGTGCTCTGCATGCATGGGTTCAAATCCCATCCTCGTCGGTACCTTTTACCACTTTGCAGCTTGCCTAGTAGATTCTTTGCAACTTGCCTTGTAGAATCTTTATTGTCAGCATATGCAGTGGATGCTCCCACCATGGCAGTTTTCTATTTTTGATTCAGAAACGTGCCTCATGTGACCTATCAACCTGGCATTAGTAATCCTGCATTGTTTTTCCATTTCTCTTGCATGGTGCTTAATACTATCCAATAAAGAAGATGAGGACATTTCCTTCTTTTGGGCATTCAGCCAGCATACATATTTTTGACTTTGCTCGGACATTCTTAGGACTGTGGGATAGACAAGTTTGAAGTCACATGTGATTGAACGTCTACTTCTTGGTATGAAAAGCTCAAAATTGCAAAGAAAGAAAGGCACTGCTGAGATTCGAACTCAGGATCTCCTGTTTACAAGACAGGCGCTTTAACCAACTAAGCCACAGCGCCATGACAACCCTTTCCTTAAAGTCAGAAAATGGGAATTGCTATGCAATGATTAAAATGTCTACAAAATGCTGTATATTGACGGAGCAGTTGCAGCTTGCATTTTTTGAGTTACGGTCCATTCAGCCAGTGCTTAATATGTGACCTTCAATGAAAATGCAGCCAAAGACTTGTTGATCATGTTGTCAGAATGTCTCACCTGGAGTGGTTGCCTTTTAAAGACGAGGTGGCCAAGGGGTTAAGTCGATGGACGGCTAATCCATTGTGCTCTGCATGCCTTTTCCAACTTGGTATCTTGCTTTGTAGATTTTTTATTGTCTTTGCAGGCATGGGAGTTTTCTATTTCCAATCCAGAAGGGTGCGTTACGTGACCTATCAACCAGGCCTTAGAAATCCTGCCTTGTTTTCCAATTCCTCTTGCATGGTGCTTAATGCTATCCTATAAAGAAGATGAGGACATTTCTTTCTTTTGGGCGTTTAGCCAGCATCCATATTTTTGACTTTGCTCGGACTGTCTTAGGGCTGTGGGATGGACAATATTGATGTCAGATAGGATTGAACATCTGCTTTTTGGTATGAAAAGCTTAACATTTAGGGGAAAAAAGGCACTGCTGAGATTTGAACTCAGGATCTCCTGTTTACTAGACAGGCGCTTTAACCACCTAAGCCACAGCGCCAAGTGAAGTCCAGCAGAAAAGCCAGAAAATGGGAATTTCTTACGCAATGATTCAAATTTCTACTAAATGTTGTGCATTGATGGAGTGGTTGCAGCTTGCATTTTTTCACCAACTTGGAGTTACGGTCCCCTCAGCTAGTGCCTGATCTGTGACCTTCAATAAAAATGCAGCAAAAAACTTTTTGACCCTGTTCTCAGAATCTATCACCTGGAAGAAGGGACTTATGTAGACGAGGTGGCCGAGTGGTTAAGGCGATGGACTGCTAATCCATTGTGCTCTGCATGCATGGGTTCAAATCCCATCCTCGTCGGTTCCTTCTACCTTTTACCACTTTGCAGCTTGCCTAGTAGATTCTTTGCAACTTGCCTTGTAGATTCTTTATTGTCAGCATATGCAGTGGATGCTCCCACCATGGCAGTTTTCTATTTTTGATTCAGAAACGTGCCTCATGTGACCTATCAACCTGGCATTAGTAATCCTGCATTGTTTTTCCATTTCTCTTGCATGGTGCTTAATACTATCCAATAAAGAAGATGAGGACATTTCCTTCTTTTGGGCATTCAGCCAGCATACATATTTTTGACTTTGCTCGGACATTCTTAGGACTGTGGGATAGACAAGTTTGAAGTCACATATGATTGAACGTCTACTTCTTGGTATGAAAAGCTCAAAATTGCAAAGAAAGAAAGGCACTGCTGAGATTCAAACTCAGGATCTCCTGTTTACAAGACAGGCGCTTTAACCAACTAAGCCACAGCGCCATGACAACCCTTTCCTTAAAGTCAGAAAATGGGAATTGCTATGCAATGATTAAAATGTCTACAAAATGCTGTATATTGACGGAGCAGTTGCAGCTTGCATTTTTTGAGTTACAGTCCATTCAGCCAGTGCTTAATATGTGACCTTCAATGAAAATGCAGCCAAAGACTTGTTGATCATGTTGTCAGAATGTCTCACCTGGAGTGGTTGCCTTTTAAAGACGAGGTGGCCGAGGGGTTAAGTCGATGGACGGCTAATCCATTGTGCTCTGCATGCCTTTTCCAACTTGGTATCTTGCTTTGTAGATTTTTTATTGTCTTTGCAGGCATGGGAGTTTTCTATTTCCAATCCAGAAGGGTGCGTTACGTGACCTATCAACCAGGCCTTAGAAATCCTGCCTTGTTTTCCAATTCCTCTTGCATGGTGCTTAATGCTATCCTATAAAGAAGATGAGGACATTTCTTTCTTTTGGGCGTTTAGCCAGCATCCATATTTTTGACTTTGCTCGGACTGTCTTAGGGCTGTGGGATGGACAATATTGATGTCAGATAGGATTGAACATCTGCTTTTTGGTATGAAAAGCTTAAAATTTAGGGGAAAAAAGGCACTGCTGAGATTTGAACTCAGGATCTCCTGTTTACTAGACAGGCGCTTTAACCACCTAAGCCACAGCGCCAAGTGAAGTCCAGCAGAAAAGCCAGAAAATGGGAATTTCTTACGCAATGATTCAAATTTCTACTAAATGTTGTGCATTGATGGAGTGGTTGCAGCTTGCATTTTTTCACCAACTTGGAGTTACGGTCCCCTCAGCTAGTGCCTGATCTGTGACCTTCAATAAAAATGCAGCAAAAAACTTTTTGACCCTGTTCTCAGAATCTATCACCTGGAGGTAGGGACTTATGTAGACGAGGTGGCCGAGTGGTTAAGGCGATGGACTGCTAATCCATTGTGCTCTGCATGCATGGGTTCAAATCCCATCCTCGTCAGTTCCTTCTACCTTTTACCACTTTGCAGCTTGCCTAGTAGATTCTTTGCAACTTGCCTTGTAGATTCTTTATTGTCAGCATATGCAGTGGATGCTCCCACCATGGCAGTTTTCTATTTTTGATTCAGAAACGTGCCTCATGTGACCTATCAACCTGGCATTAGTAATCCTGCATTGTTTTTCCATTTCTCTTGCATGGTGCTTAATACTATCCAATAAAGAAGATGAGGACATTTCCTTCTTTTGGGCATTCAGCCAGCATACATATTTTTGACTTTGCTCGGACATTCTTAGGACTGTGGGATAGACAAGTTTGAAGTCACATATGATTGAACGTCTACTTCTTGGTATGAAAAGCTCAAAATTGCAAAGAAAGAAAGGCACTGCTGAGATTCAAACTCAGGATCTCCTGTTTACAAGACAGGCACTTTAACCAACTAAGCCACAGCGCCATGACAACCCTTGCCTAAAAGTCAGAAAATGGGAATTGCTATGCAATGATTAAAATGTATACAAAATGCTGTATATTGACGGAGCAGTTGCAGCTTGCATTTTTTGAGTTACGGTCCATTCAGCCAGTGCTTAATATGTGACCTTCAATGAAAATGCAGCCAAAGACTTGTTGATCATGTTGTCAGAATGTCTCACCAGGAGTGGTTGCCTTTTAAAGACGAGGTGGCCGAGGGGTTAAGTCGATGGACGGCTAATCCATTGTGCTCTGCATGCCTTTTCCAACTTGGTATCTTGCTTTGAAGATTTTTTATTGTCTTTGCAGGCATGGGAGTTTTCTATTTCCAATCCAGAAGGGTGCGTTACGTGACCTATCAACCAGGCCTTAGAAATCCTGCCTTGTTTTCCAATTCCTCTTGCATGGTGCTTAATGCTATCCTATAAAGAAGATGAGGACATTTCTTTCTTTTGGACGTTTAGCCAGCATCCATATTTTTGACTTTGCTCGGACTGTCTTAGGGCTGTGGGATGGTCAATATTGATGTCAGATAGGATTGAACATCTGCTTTTTGGTATGAAAAGCTTAAAATTTAGGGGAAAAAAGGCACTGCTGAGATTTGAACTCAGGATCTCCTGTTTACTAGACAAGCGCTTTAACCAACTAAGCCACAGCACCACAAGAAGTCCAGCAGAAAAGCCAGAAAATGGGAATTTCTTACGCAATGATTCAAATTTCTACTAAATGTTGTGCATTGATGGAGTGGTTGCAGCTTGCATTTTTTCACCAACTTGGAGTTACGGTCCCCTCAGCCAGTGCCTGATCTGTGACCTTCAATCAAAATGCAGCAAAAAACTTTTTGACCCTGTTCTCAGAATCTATTACCTGGAGGTAGGGACTTATGTAGACGAGGTGGCCGAGTGGTTAAGACGACGGACTGCTAATCCATTGTGCACTGCATGCATGGGTTCAAATCCCATCCTCGTCGGTTTCTTCTACTTTTTACCACTTTGCAGCTTGCCTAGTAGATTCTTTGCAACTTGCCTTGTAGATTCTTTATTGTCAGCATATGCAGTGGATGCTCCCAACATGGCAGTTTTCTATTTTTGATTCAGAAACGTGCCTCATGTGACCTATCAACCTGGCATTAGTAATCCTGCATTGTTTTTCCATTTCTCTTGCATGGTGCTTAATACTATCCAATAAAGAAGATGAGGACATTTCCTTCTTTTGGGCATTCAGCCAGCATACACATTTTTGACTTTGCTCGGACATTCTTAGGACTGTGGGATAGACAAGTTTGAAGTCACATATGATTGAACGTCTACTTCTTGGTATGAAAAGCTCAAAATTGCAAAGAAAGAAAGGCACTGCAGAGATTCGAACTCAGGATCTCCTGTTTACAAGACAGGCGCTTTAACCAACTAAGCCACAGCGCCATGACAACCCTTTCCTTAAAGTCAGAAAATGGGAATTGCTATGCAATGATTAAAATGTCTACAAAATGCTGTATATTGACGGAGCAGTTGCAGCTTGCATTTTTTGAGTTACGGTCCATTCAGCCAGTTCCAGTCTTTGGCTGCATTTTCATTGAAGGTCACATACCTTCAATGAAAATGCAGCCAAAGACTTGTTGATCATGTTGTCAGAATGTCTCACCTGGAGTGGTTGCCTTTTAAAGACGAGGTGGCCGAGAGGTTAAGTCGATGGACGGCTAATCCATTGTGCTCTGCATGCCTTTTCCAACTTGGTATCTTGCTTTGTAGATTTTTTATTGTCTTTGCAGGCATGGGAGTTTTCTATTTCCAATCCAGAAGGGACCTATCAACCAGGCCTTAGAAATCCTGCCTTGTTTTCCAATTCCTCTTGCATGGTGCTTAATGCTATCCTATAAAGAAGATGAGGACATTTCTTTCTTTTGGGCGTTTAGCCAGCATCCATATTTTTGACTTTGCTCGGACTGTCTTAGGGCTGTGGGATGGACAATATTGATGTCAGATAGGATTGAACATCTGCTTTTTGGTATGAAAAGCTTAAAATTTAGGGGAAAAAAGGCACTGCTGAGATTTGAACTCAGGATCTCCTGTTTACTAGACAGGCGCTTTAACCACCTAAGCCACAGCGCTAAGTGAAGTCCAGCAGAAAAGCCAGAAAATGGGAATTTCTTACGCAATGATTCAAATTTCTACTAAATGTTGTGCATTGATGGAGTGGTTGCAGCTTGCATTTTTTCACCAACTTGGAGTTACGGTCCCCTCAGCTAGTGCCTGATCTGTGACCTTCAATAAAAATGCAGCAAAAAACTTTTTGACCCTGTTCTCAGAATCTATCACCTGGAGGTAGGGACTTATGTAGACGAGGTGGCCGAGTGGTTAAGGCGATGGACTGCTAATCCATTGTGCTCTGCATGCATGGGTTCAAATCCCATCCTTGTCGGTTCCTTCTACCTTTTACCACTTTGCAGCTTGCCTAGTAGATTCTTTGCAACTTGCCTTGTAGATTCTTTATTGTCAGCATATGCAGTGGATGCTCCCACCATGGCAGTTTTCTATTTTTGATTCAGAAACGTGCCTCATGTGACCTATCAACCTGGCATTAGTAATCCTGCATTGTTTTTCCATTTCTCTTGCATGGTGCTTAATACTATCCAATAAAGAAGATGAGGACATTTCCTTCTTTTGGGCATTCAGCCAGCATACATATTTTTGACTTTGCTCGGACATTCTTAGGACTGTGGGATAGACAAGTTTGAAGTCACATATGATTGAACGTCTACTTCTTGGTATGAAAAGCTCAAAATTGCAAAGAAAGAAAGGCACTGCTGAGATTCGAACTCAGGATCTCCTGTTTACAAGACAGGCGCTTTAACCAACTAAGCCACAGCGCCATGACAACCCTTGCCTAAAAGTCAGAAAATGGGAATTGCTATGCAATGATTAAAATGTCTACAAAATGCTGTATATTGACGGAGCAGTTGCAGCTTGCATTTTTTGAGTTACGGTCCATTCAGCCAGTGCTTAATATGTGACCTTCAATGAAAATGCAGCCAAAGACTTGTTGATCATGTTGTCAGAATGTCTCACCTGGAGTGGTTGCCTTTTAAAGACGAGGTGGCCGAGGGGTTAAGTCGATGGACGGCTAATCCATTGTGCTCTACATGCCTTTTCCAACTTGGTATCTTGCTTTGTAGATTTTTTATTGTCTTTGCAGGCATGGGAGTTTTCTATTTCCAATCCAGAAGGGTGCGTTACGTGACCTATCAACCAGGCCTTAGAAATCCTGCCTTGTTTTCCAATTCCTCTTGCATGGTGCTTAATGCTATCCTATAAAGAAGATGAGGACATTTCTTTCTTTTGGGCGTTTAGCCAGCATCCATATTTTTGACTTTGCTCGGACTGTCTTAGGGCTGTGGGATGGACAATATTGATGTCAGATAGGATTGAACATCTGCTTTTTGGTATGAAAAGCTTAAAATTTAGGGGAAAAAAGGCACTGCTGAGATTTGAACTCAGGATCTCCTGTTTACTAGACAAGCGCTTTAACCAACTAAGCCACAGCACCACAAGAAGTCCAGCAGAAAAGCCAGAAAATGGGAATTTCTTACGCAATGATTCAAATTTCTACTAAATGTTGTGCATTGATGGAGTGGTTGCAGCTTGCATTTTTTCACCAACTTGGGGTTACGGTCCCCTCAGCCAGTGCCTGATCTGTGACCTTCAATAAAAATGCAGCAAAAAACTTTTTGACCCTGTTCTCAGAATCTATTACCTGGAGGTAGGGACTTATGTAGACGAGGTGGCCGAGTGGTTAAGGCGATGGACTGCTAATCCATTGTGCTCTGCATGCATGGGTTCAAATCCCATCCTCGTCGGTTTCTTCTATTTTTTACCACTTTGCAGCTTGCCTAGTAGATTCTTTGCAACTTGCCTTGTAGATTCTTTATTGTCAACATATGCAGTGGATGCTCCCAACATGGCAGTTTTCTATTTTTGATTCAGAAACGTGCCTCATGGGAATTGCTATGCAATGATTAAAATGTCTACAAAATGCTGTATATTGACGGAGCAGTTGCAGCTTGCATTTTTTGAGTTACGGTCCATTCAGCCAGTGCTTAAAATGTGACCTTCAATGAAAATGCAGCCAAAGACTTGTTGATCATGTTGTCAGAATGTCTCACCTGGAGTGGTTGCCTTTTAAAGACGAGGTGGCCGAGGGGTTAAGTCGATGGACTGCTAATCCATTGTGCTCTGCATGCCTTTTCCAACTTGGTATCTTGCTTTGTTGATTTTTTATTGTCTTTGCAGGCATGGGAGTTTCCTATTTCCAATCCAGAAGGGTGCGTTACGTGACCTATCAACCAGGCCTTAGAAATCCTGCCTTGTTTTCCAATTCCTCTTGCATGGTGCTTAATGCTATCCTATAAAGAAGATGAGGACATTTCTTTCTTTTGGGCGTTTAGCCAGCATCCATATTTTTGACTTTGCTCGGACTGTCTTAGGGCTGTGGGATGGACAATATTGATGTCAGATAGGATTGAACATCTGCTTTTTGGTATGAAAAGCTTAAAATTTAGGGGAAAAAAAAAGGCACTGCTGAGATTTGAACTCAGGATCTCCTGTTTACTAGACAGGCGCTTTAACCACCTAAGCCACAGCGCCAAGTGAAGTCCAGCAGAAAAGCCAGAAAATGGGAATTTCTTACGCAATGATTCAAATTTCTACTAAATGTTGTGCATTGATGGAGTGGTTGCAGCTTGCATTTTTTCACCAACTTGGAGTTACGGTCCCCTCAGCCAGTGCCTGATCTGTGACCTTCAATAAAAATGCAGCAAAAAACTTTTTGACCCTGTTCTCAGAATCTATCACCTGGAGGTAGGGACTTATGTAGATGAGGTGGCCGAGTGGTTAAGGCGATGGACTGCTAATCCATTGTGCTCTGCATGCATGGGTTCAAATCCCATCCTCGTCGGTTTCTTCTACTTTTTACCACTTTGCAGCTTGCCTAGTAGATTCTTTGCAACTTGCCTTGTAGATTCTTTATTGTCAGCATATGCAGTGGATGCTGCCACCATGGCAGTTTTCTATTTTTGATTCAGAAACGTGCCTCATGTGACCTATCAACCTGGCATTAGTAATCCTGCATTGTTTTTCCATTTCTCTTGCATGGTGCTTAATACTATCCAATAAAGAAGATGAGGACATTTCCTTCTTTTGGGCATTCAGCCAGCATACATATTTTTGACTTTGCTCGGACATTCTTAGGACTGTGGGATAGACAAGTTTGAAGTCACATATGATTGAACGTCTACTTCTTGGTATGAAAAGCTCAAAATTGCAAAGAAAGAAAGGCACTGCTGAGATTCAAACTCAGGATCTCCTGTTTACAAGACAGGCGCTTTAACCAACTAAGCCACAGCGCCATGACAACCCTTGCCTAAAAGTCAGAAAATGGGAATTGCTATGCAATGATTAAAATGTATACAAAATGCTGTATATTGACGGAGCAGTTGCAGCTTGCATTTTTTGAGTTACGGTCCATTCAGCCAGTGCTTAATATGTGACCTTCAATGAAAATGCAGCCAAAGACTTGTTGATCATGTTGTCAGAATGTCTCACCTGGAGTGGTTGCCTTTTAAAGACGAGGTGGCCGAGGGGTTAAGTCGATGGACGGCTAATCCATTGTGCTCTGCATGCCTTTTCCAACTTGGTATCTTGCTTTGAAGATTTTTTATTGTCTTTGCAGGCATGGGAGTTTTCTATTTCCAATCCAGAAGGGTGCGTTACGTGACCTATCAACCAGGCCTTACAAATCCTGCCTTGTTTTCCAATTCCTCTTGCATGGTGCTTAATGCTATCCTATAAAGAAGATGAGGACATTTCTTTCTTTTGGACGTTTAGCCAGCATCCATATTTTTGACTTTGCTCGGACTGTCTTAGGGCTGTGGGATGGTCAATATTGATGTCAGATAGGATTGAACATCTGCTTTTTGGTATGAAAAGCTTAAAATTTAGGGGAAAAAAAGGCACTGCTGAGATTTGAACTCAGGATCTCCAGTTTACTAGACAAGCGCTTTAACCAACTAAGCCACAGCACCACAAGAAGTCCAGCAGAAAAGCCAGAAAATGGGAATTTCTTACGCAATGATTCAAATTTCTACTAAATGTTGTGCATTGATGGAGTGGTTGCAGCTTGCATTTTTTCACCAACTTGGAGTTACGGTCCCCTCAGCCAGTGCCTGATCTGTGACCTTCAATAAAAATGCAGCAAAAAACTTTTTGACCCTGTTCTCAGAATCTATTACCTGGAGGTAGGGACTTATGTAGACGAGGTGGCCGAGTGGTTAAGGCGATGGACTGCTAATCCATTGTGCTCTGCATGCATGGGTTCAAATCCCATCCTCGTCGGTTCCTTCTACTTTTTACCACTTTGCAGCTTGCCTAGTAGATTCTTTGCAACTTGCCTTGTAGATTCTTTATTGTCAGCATATGCAGTGGATGCTCCCACCATGGCAGTTTTCTATTTTTGATTCAGAAACGTGCCTCATGTTACCTATCAACCTGGCATTAGTAATCCTGCATTGTTTTTCCATTTCTCTTGCATGGTGCAAAGAAGATGAGGACATTTCCTTCTTTTGGGCATTCAGCCAGCATAAATATTTTTGACTTTGCTCGGACATTCTTAGGACTGTGGGATAGACAAGTTTGAAGTCACATATGATTGAACGTCTACTTCTTGGTATGAAAAGCTCAAAATTGCAAAGAAAGAAAGGCACTGCTGAGATTCGAACTCAGGATCTCCTGTTTACAAGACAGGCGCTTTAACCAACTAAGCCACAGCGCCATGACAACCAATGCCAAAAAGTCAAAAAGTCAAAAAGTCAGAAAGACAGAAAATGGGAATTGCTATGCAATGATTAAAATGTCTACAAAATGCTGTATATTGACGGAGCAGTTGCAGCTTGCATTTTTTGAGTTACGGTCCATTCAGCCAGTGCTTAATATGTGACCTTCAATGAAAATGCAGCCAAAGACTTGTTGATCATGTTGTCAGAATGTCTCACCTGGAGTGGTTGCCTTTTAAAGACGAGGTGGCCGAGGGGTTAAGTCGATGGACGGCTAATCCATTGTGCTCTGCATGCCTTTTCCAACTTGGTATCTTGCTTTGTAGATTTTTTATTGTCTTTGCAGGCATGGGAGTTTTCTATTTCCAATCCAGAAGGGTGCGTTACGTGACCTATCAACCAGGCCTTAGAAATCCTGCCTTGTTTTCCAATTCCTCTTGCATGGTGCTTAATGCTATCCTATAAAGAAGATGAGGACATTTCTTTCTTTTGGGCGTTTAGCCAGCATCCATATTTTTGACTTTGCTCGGACTGTCTTAGGGCTGTGGGATGGACAATATTGATGTCAGATAGGATTGAACATCTGCTTTTTGGTATGAAAAGCTTAAAATTTAGGGGAAAAAAAAAGGCACTGCTGAGATTTGAACTCAGGATCTCCTGTTTACTAGACAGGCGCTTTAACCACCTAAGCCACAGCGCCAAGTGAAGTCCAGCAGAAAAGCCAGAAAATGGGAATTTCTTACGCAATGATTCAAATTTCTACTAAATGTTGTGCATTGATGGAGTGGTTGCAGCTTGCATTTTTTCACCAACTTGGAGTTACGGTCCCCTCAGCCAGTGCCTGATCTGTGACCTTCAATAAAAATGCAGCAAAAAACTTTTTGACCCTGTTCTCAGAATCTATCACCTGGAGGTAGGGACTTATGTAGATGAGGTGGCCGAGTGGTTAAGGCGATGGACTGCTAATCCATTGTGCTCTGCATGCATGGGTTCAAATCCCATCCTCGTCGGTTTCTTCTACTTTTTACCACTTTGCAGCTTGCCTAGTAGATTCTTTGCAACTTGCCTTGTAGATTCTTTATTGTCAGCATATGCAGAGGATGCTCCCACCATGGCAGTTTTCTATTTTTGATTCAGAAACGTGCCTCATGTGACCTATCAACCTGGCATTAGTAATCCTGCATTGTTTTTCCATTTCTCTTGCATGGTGCTTAATACTATCCAATAAAGAAGATGAGGACATTTCCTTCTTTTGGGCATTCAGCCAGCATACATATTTTTGACTTTGCTCGGACATTCTTAGGACTGTGGGATAGACAAGTTTGAAGTCACATATGATTGAACGTCTACTTCTTGGTATGAAAAGCTCAAAATTGCAAAGAAAGAAAGGCACTGCTGAGATTCAAACTCAGGATCTCCTGTTTACAAGACAGGCGCTTTAACCAACTAAGCCACAGCGCCATGACAACCCTTGCCTAAAAGTCAGAAAATGGGAATTGCTATGCAATGATTAAAATGTCTACAAAATGCTGTATATTGACGGAGCAGTTGCAGCTTGCATTTTTTGAGTTACGGTCCATTCAGCCAGTGCTTAATATGTGACCTTCAATGAAAATGCAGCCAAAGACTTGTTGATCATGTTGTCAGAATGTCTCACCTGGAGTGGTTGCCTTTTAAAGACGAGGTGGCCGAGGGGTTAAGTCGATGGACGGCTAATCCATTGTGCTCTGCATGCCTTTTCCAACTTGGTATCTTGCTTTGAAGATTTTTTATTGTCTTTGCAGGCATGGGAGTTTTCTATTTCCAATCCAGAAGGGTGCGTTACGTGACCTATCAACCAGGCCTTACAAATCCTGCCTTGTTTTCCAATTCCTCTTGCATGGTGCTTAATGCTATCCTATAAAGAAGATGAGGACATTTCTTTCTTTTGGACGTTTAGCCAGCATCCATATTTTTGACTTTGCTCGGACTGTCTTAGGGCTGTGGGATGGTCAATATTGATGTCAGATAGGATTGAACATCTGCTTTTTGGTATGAAAAGCTTAAAATTTAGGGGAAAAAAAGGCACTGCTGAGATTTGAACTCAGGATCTCCAGTTTACTAGACAAGCGCTTTAACCAACTAAGCCACAGCACCACAAGAAGTCCAGCAGAAAAGCCAGAAAATGGGAATTTCTTACGCAATGATTCAAATTTCTACTAAATGTTGTGCATTGATGGAGTGGTTGCAGCTTGCATTTTTTCACCAACTTGGAGTTACGGTCCCCTCAGCCAGTGCCTGATCTGTGACCTTCAATAAAAATGCAGCAAAAAACTTTTTGACCCTGTTCTCAGAATCTATTACCTGGAGGTAGGGACTTATGTAGACGAGGTGGCCGAGTGGTTAAGGCGATGGACTGCTAATCCATTGTGCTCTGCATGCATGGGTTCAAATCCCATCCTCGTCGGTTCCTTCTACTTTTTACCACTTTGCAGCTTGCCTAGTAGATTCTTTGCAACTTGCCTTGTAGATTCTTTATTGTCAGCATATGCAGTGGATGCTCCCACCATGGCAGTTTTCTATTTTTGATTCAGAAACGTGCCTCATGTTACCTATCAACCTGGCATTAGTAATCCTGCATTGTTTTTCCATTTCTCTTGCATGGTGCAAAGAAGATGAGGACATTTCCTTCTTTTGGGCATTCAGCCAGCATAAATATTTTTGACTTTGCTCGGACATTCTTAGGACTGTGGGATAGACAAGTTTGAAGTCACATATGATTGAACGTCTACTTCTTGGTATGAAAAGCTCAAAATTGCAAAGAAAGAAAGGCACTGCTGAGATTCGAACTCAGGATCTCCTGTTTACAAGACAGGCGCTTTAACCAACTAAGCCACAGCGCCATGACAACCAATGCCAAAAAGTCAAAAAGTCAAAAAGTCAGAAAGACAGAAAATGGGAATTGCTATGCAATGATTAAAATGTCTACAAAATGCTGTATATTGACGGAGCAGTTGCAGCTTGCATTTTTTGAGTTACGGTCCATTCAGCCAGTGCTTAATATGTGACCTTCAATGAAAATGCAGCCAAAGACTTGTTGATCATGTTGTCAGAATGTCTCACCTGGAGTGGTTGCCTTTTAAAGACGAGGTGGCCGAGGGGTTAAGTCGATGGACGGCTAATCCATTGTGCTCTGCATGCCTTTTCCAACTTGGTATCTTGCTTTGTAGATTTTTTATTGTCTTTGCAGGCATGGGAGTTTTCTATTTCCAATCCAGAAGGGTGCGTTACGTGACCTATCAACCAGGCCTTAGAAATCCTGCCTTGTTTTCCAATTCCTCTTGCATGGTGCTTAATGCTATCCTATAAAGAAGATGAGGACATTTCTTTCTTTTGGGCGTTTAGCCAGCATCCATATTTTTGACTTTGCTCGGACTGTCTTAGGGCTGTGGGATGGACAATATTGATGTCAGATAGGATTGAACATCTGCTTTTTGGTATGAAAAGCTTAAAATTTAGGGGAAAAAAAAAGGCACTGCTGAGATTTGAACTCAGGATCTCCTGTTTACTAGACAGGCGCTTTAACCACCTAAGCCACAGCGCCAAGTGAAGTCCAGCAGAAAAGCCAGAAAATGGGAATTTCTTACGCAATGATTCAAATTTCTACTAAATGTTGTGCATTGATGGAGTGGTTGCAGCTTGCATTTTTTCACCAACTTGGAGTTACGGTCCCCTCAGCCAGTGCCTGATCTGTGACCTTCAATAAAAATGCAGCAAAAAACTTTTTGACCCTGTTCTCAGAATCTATCACCTGGAGGTAGGGACTTATGTAGATGAGGTGGCCGAGTGGTTAAGGCGATGGACTGCTAATCCATTGTGCTCTGCATGCATGGGTTCAAATCCCATCCTCGTCGGTTTCTTCTACTTTTTACCACTTTGCAGCTTGCCTAGTAGATTCTTTGCAACTTGCCTTGTAGATTCTTTATTGTCAGCATATGCAGAGGATGCTCCCACCATGGCAGTTTTCTATTTTTGATTCAGAAACGTGCCTCATGTGACCTATCAACCTGGCATTAGTAATCCTGCATTGTTTTTCCATTTCTCTTGCATGGTGCTTAATACTATCCAATAAAGAAGATGAGGACATTTCCTTCTTTTGGGCATTCAGCCAGCATACATATTTTTGACTTTGCTCGGACATTCTTAGGACTGTGGGATAGACAAGTTTGAAGTCACATATGATTGAACGTCTACTTCTTGGTATGAAAAGCTCAAAATTGCAAAGAAAGAAAGGCACTGCTGAGATTCAAACTCAGGATCTCCTGTTTACAAGACAGGCGCTTTAACCAACTAAGCCACAGCGCCATGACAACCCTTGCCTAAAAGTCAGAAAATGGGAATTGCTATGCAATGATTAAAATGTCTACAAAATGCTGTATATTGACGGAGCAGTTGCAGCTTGCATTTTTTGAGTTACGGTCCATTCAGCCAGTGCTTAATATGTGACCTTCAATGAAAATGCAGCCAAAGACTTGTTGATCATGTTGTCAGAATGTCTCACCTGGAGTGGTTGCCTTTTAAAGACGAGGTGGTCGAGGGGTTAAGTCGATGGACGGCTAATCCATTGTGCTCTGCATGCCTTTTCCAACTTGGTATCTTGCTTTGTAGATTTTTTATTGTCTTTGCAGGCATGGGAGTTTTCTATTTCCAATCCAGAAGGGTGCGTTACGTGACCTATCAACCAGGCCTTAGAAATCCTGCCTTGTTTTCCAATTCCTCTTGCATGGTGCTTAATGCTATCCTATAAAGAAGATGAGGACATTTCTTTCTTTTGGACGTTTAGCCAGCATCCATATTTTTGACTTTGCTTGGACTGTCTTAGTGCTGTGGGATGGTCAATATTGATGTCAGATAGGATTGAACATCTGCTTTTTGGTATGAAAAGCTTAAAATTTAGGGGGAAAAAAGGCACTGCTGAGATTTGAACTCAGGATCTCCTGTTTACTAGACAGGCGCTTTAACCAACTAAGCCACAGCACCACATGAAGTCCAGCAGAAAAGCCAGAAAATGGGAATTTCTTACGCAATGATTCAAATTTCTACTAAATGTTGTGCATTGATGGAGTGGTTGCAGCTTGCATTTTTTCACCAACTTGGAGTTACGGTCCCCTCAGCTAGTGCCTGATCTGTGACCTTCAATAAAAATGCAGCAAAAAACTTTTTGACCCTGTTCTCAGAATCTATCACCTGGAGGTAGGGACTTATGTAGATGAGGTGGCCGAGTGGTTAAGGCGATGGACTGCTAATCCATTGTGCTCTGCATGCATGGGTTCAAATCCCATCCTCGTCGGTTCCTTCTACCTTTTACCACTTTGCAGCTTGCCTAGTAGATTCTTTGCAACTTGCCTTGTAGATTCTTTATTGTCAGCATATGCAGTGGATGCTCCCACCATGGCAGTTTTCTATTTTTGATTCAGAAACGTGCCTCATGTGACCTATCAACCTGGCATTAGTAATCCTGCATTGTTTTTCCATTTCTCTTGCATGGTGCTTAATACTATCCAATAAAGAAGATGAGGACATTTCCTTCTTTTGGGCATTCAGCCAGCATACATATTTTTGACTTTGCTCGGACATTCTTAGGACTGTGGGATAGACAAGTTTGAAGTCACATATAATTGAACGTCTACTTCTTGGTATGAAAAGCTCAAAATTGCAAAGAAAGAAAGGCACTGCTGAGATTCGAACTCAGGATCTCCTGTTTACAAGACAGGCGCTTTAACCAACTAAGCCACAGCGCCATGACAACCCTTTCCTTAAAGTCAGAAAATGGGAATTGCTATGCAATGATTAAAATGTCTACAAAATGCTGTATATTGACGGAGCAGTTGCAGCTTGCATTTTTTGAGTTACGGTCCATTCAGCCAGTGCTTAATATGTGACCTTCAATGAAAATGCAGCCAAAGACTTGTTGATCATGTTGTCAGAATGTCTCACCTGGAGTGGTTGCCTTTTAAAGACGAGGTGGCCGAGGGGTTAAGTCGATGGACGGCTAATCCATTGTGCTCTGCATGCCTTTTCCAACTTGGTATCTTGCTTTGTAGATTTTTTATTGTCTTTGCAGGCATGGGAGTTTTCTATTTCCAATCCAGAAGGGTGCGTTACGTGACCTATCAACCAGGCCTTAGAAATCCTGCCTTGTTTTCCAATTCCTCTTGCATGGTGCTTAATGCTATCCTATAAAGAAGATGAGGACATTTCTTTCTTTTGGACGTTTAGCCAGCATCCATATTTTTGACTTTGCTCGGACTGTCTTAGGGCTGTGGGATGGTCAATATTGATGTCAGATAGGATTGAACATCTGCTTTTTGGTATGAAAAGCTTAAAATTTAGGGGGAAAAAAGGCACTGCTGAGATTTGAACTCAGGATCTCCTGTTTACTAGACAGGCGCTTTAACCAATTAAGCCACAGCACCACATGAAGTCCAGCAGAAAAGCCAGAAAATGGGAATTTCTTACGCAATGATTCAAATTTCTACTAAATGTTGTGCATTGATGGAGTGGTTGCAGCTTGCATTTTTTCACCAACTTGGAGTTACGGTCCCCTCAGCTAGTGCCTGATCTGTGACCTTCAATAAAAATGCAGCAAAAAACTTTTTGACCCTGTTCTCAGAATCTATCACATGGAGGTAGGGACTTATGTAGTCGAGGTGGCCGAGTGGTTAAGGCGATGGACTGCTAATCCATTGTGCTCTGCATGCATGGGTTCAAATCCCATCCTCGTCGGTTCCTTCTACCTTTTACCACTTTGCAGCTTGCCTAGTAGATTCTTTGCAACTTGCCTTGTAGATTCTTTATTGTCAGCATATGCAGTGGATGCTCCCACCATGGCAGTTTTCTATTTTTGATTCAGAAACGTGCCTCATGTGACCTATCAACCTGGCATTAGTAATCCTGCATTGTTTTTCCATTTCTCTTGCATGGTGCTTAATACTATCCAATAAAGAAGATGAGGACATTTCCTTCTTTTGGGCATTCAGCCAGCATACATATTTTTGACTTTGCTCGGACATTCTTAGGACTGTGGGATAGACAAGTTTGAAGTCACATATGATTGAACGTCTACTTCTTGGTATGAAAAGCTCAAAATTGCAAAGAAAGAAAGGCACTGCTGAGATTCGAACTCAGGATCTCCTGTTTACAAGACAGGCGCTTTAACCAACTAAGCCACAGCGCCATGACAACCCTTTCCTTAAAGTCAGAAAATGGGAATTGCTATGCAATGATTAAAATGTCTACAAAATGCTGTATATTGACGGAGCAGTTGCAGCTTGCATTTTTTGAGTTACGGTCCATTCAGCCAGTGCTTAATATGTGACCTTCAATGAAAATGCAGCCAAAGACTTGTTGATCATGTTGTCAGAATGTCTCACCTGGAGTGGTTGCCTTTTAAAGACGAGGTGGCCGAGGGGTTAAGTCGATGGACGGCTAATCCATTGTGCTCTGCATGCCTTTTCCAACTTGGTATCTTGCTTTGTAGATTTTTTATTGTCTTTGCAGGCATGGGAGTTTTCTATTTCCAATCCAGAAGGGTGCGTTACGTGACCTATCAACCAGGCCTTAGAAATCCTGCCTTGTTTTCCAATTCCTCTTGCATGGTGCTTAATGCTATCCTATAAAGAAGATGAGGACATTTCTTTCTTTTGGGCGTTTAGCCAGCATCCATATTTTTGACTTTGCTCGGACTGTCTTAGGGCTGTGGGATGGACAATATTGATGTCAGATAGGATTGAACATCTGCTTTTTGGTATGAAAAGCTTAACATTTAGGGGAAAAAAAGGCACTGCTGAGATTTGAACTCAGGATCTCCTGTTTACTAGACAGGCGCTTTAACCACCTAAGCCACAGCGCCAAGTGAAGTCCAGCAGAAAAGCCAGAAAATGGGAATTTCTTACGCAATGATTCAAATTTCTACTAAATGTTGTGCATTGATGGAGTGGTTGCAGCTTGCATTTTTTCACCAACTTGGAGTTACGGTCCCCTCAGCTAGTGCCTGATCTGTGACCTTCAATAAAAATGCAGCAAAAAACTTTTTGACCCTGTTCTCAGAATCTATCACCTGGAAGAAGGGACTTATGAAGACGAGGTGGCCGAGTGGTTAAGGCGATGGACTGCTAATCCATTGTGCTCTGCAAGCATGGGTTCAAATCCCATCCTCGTCGGTTCCTTCTACCTTTTACCACTTTGCAGCTTGCCTAGTAGATTCTTTGCAACTTGCCTTGTAGATTCTTTATTGTCAGCATATGCAGTGGATGCTCCCACCATGGCAGTTTTCTATTTTTGATTCAGAAACGTGCCTCATGTGACCTATCAACCTGGCATTAGTAATCCTGCATTGTTTTTCCATTTCTCTTGCATGGTGCTTAATACTATCCAATAAAGAAGATGAGGACATTTCCTTCTTTTGGGCATTCAGCCAGCATACATATTTTTGACTTTGCTCGGACATTCTTAGGACTGTGGGATAGACAAGTTTGAAGTCACATATGATTGAACGTCTACTTCTTGGTATGAAAAGCTCAAAATTGCAAAGAAAGAAAGGCACTGCTGAGATTCGAACTCAGGATCTCCTGTTTACAAGACAGGCGCTTTAACCAACTAAGCCACAGCGCCATGACAACCCTTTCCTTAAAGTCAGAAAATGGGAATTGCTATGCAATGATTAAAATGTCTACAAAATGCTGTATATTGACGGAGCAGTTGCAGCTTGCATTTTTTGAGTTACGGTCCATTCAGCCAGTGCTTAATATGTGACCTTCAATGAAAATGCAGCCAAAGACTTGTTGATCATGTTGTCAGAATGTCTCACCTGGAGTGGTTGCCTTTTAAAGACGAGGTGGCCGAGGGGTTAAGTCGATGGACGGCTAATCCATTGTGCTCTGCATGCCTTTTCCAACTTGGTATCTTGCTTTGTAGATTTTTTATTGTCTTTGCAGGCATGGGAGTTTTCTATTTCCAATCCAGAAGGGTGCGTTACGTGACCTATCAACCAGGCCTTAGAAATCCTGCCTTGTTTTCCAATTCCTCTTGCATGGTGCTTAATGCTATCCTATAAAGAAGATGAGGACATTTCTTTCTTTTGGGCGTTTAGCCAGCATCCATATTTTTGACTTTGCTCGGACTGTCTTAGGGCTGTGGGATGGACAATATTGATGTCAGATAGGATTGAACATCTGCTTTTTGGTATGAAAAGCTTAAAATTTAGGGGAAAAAAGGCACTGCTGAGATTTGAACTCAGGATCTCCTGTTTACTAGACAGGCGCTTTAACCACCTAAGCCAAAGCGCCAAGTGAAGTCCAGCAGAAAAGCCAGAAAATGGGAATTTCTTACGCAATGATTCAAATTTCTACTAAATGTTGTGCATTGATGGAGTGGTTGCAGCTTGCATTTTTTCACCAACTTGGAGTTACGGTCCCCTCAGCTAGTGCCTGATCTGTGACCTTCAATAAAAATGCAGCAAAAAACTTTTTGACCCTGTTCTCAGAATCTATCACCTGGAGGTAGGGACTTATGTAGACGAGGTGGCCGAGTGGTTAAGGCGATGGACTGCTAATCCATTGTGCTCTGCATGCATGGGTTCAAATCCCATCCTCGTCGGTTCCTTCTACCTTTTACCACTTTGCAGCTTGCCTAGTAGATTCTTTGCAACTTGCCTTGTAGATTCTTTATTGTCAGCATATGCAGTGGATGCTCCCACCATGGCAGTTTTCTATTTTTGATTCAGAAACGTGCCTCATGTGACCTATCAACCTGGCATTAGTAATCCTGCATTGTTTTTCCATTTCTCTTGCATGGTGCTTAATACTATCCAATAAAGAAGATGAGGACATTTCCTTCTTTTGGGCATTCAGCCAGCATACATATTTTTGACTTTGCTCGGACATTCTTAGGACTGTGGGATAGACAAGTTTGAAGTCACATATGATTGAACGTCTACTTCTTGGTATGAAAAGCTCAAAATTGCAAAGAAAGAAAGGCACTGCTGAGATTCAAACTCAGGATCTCCTGTTTACAAGACAGGCGCTTTAACCAACTAAGCCACAGCGCCATGACAACCCTTGCCTAAAAGTCAGAAAATGGGAATTGCTATGCAATGATTAAAATGTATACAAAATGCTGTATATTGACGGAGCAGTTGCAGCTTGCATTTTTTGAGTTACGGTCCATTCAGCCAGTGCTTAATATGTGACCTTCAATGAAAATGCAGCCAAAGACTTGTTGATCATGTTGTCAGAATGTCTCACCAGGAGTGGTTGCCTTTTAAAGACGAGGTGGCCGAGGGGTTAAGTCGATGGACGGCTAATCCATTGTGCTCTGCATGCCTTTTCCAACTTGGTATCTTGCTTTGAAGATTTTTTATTGTCTTTGCAGGCATGGGAGTTTTCTATTTCCAATCCAGAAGGGTGCGTTACGTGACCTATCAACCAGGCCTTAGAAATCCTGCCTTGTTTTCCAATTCCTCTTGCATGGTGCTTAATGCTATCCTATAAAGAAGATGAGGACATTTCTTTCTTTTGGACGTTTAGCCAGCATCCATATTTTTGACTTTGCTCGGACTGTCTTAGGGCTGTGGGATGGTCAATATTGATGTCAGATAGGATTGAACATCTGCTTTTTGGTATGAAAAGCTTAAAATTTAGGGGAAAAAAAGGCACTGCTGAGATTTGAACTCAGGATCTCCTGTTTACTAGACAAGCGCTTTAACCAACTAAGCCACAGCACCACAAGAAGTCCAGCAGAAAAGCCAGAAAATGGGAATTTCTTACGCAATGATTCAAATTTCTACTAAATGTTGTGCATTGATGGAGTGGTTGCAGCTTGCATTTTTTCACCAACTTGGAGTTACGGTCCCCTCAGCCAGTGCCTGATCTGTGACCTTCAATAAAAATGCAGCAAAAAACCTTTTGACCCTGTTCTCAGAATCTATTACCTGGAGGTAGGGACTTATGTAGACGAGGTGGCCGAGTGGTTAAGGCGATGGACTGCTAATCCATTGTGCACTGCATGCATGGTTTCAAATCCCATCCTCGTCGGTTTATTCTACTTTTTACCACTTTGCAGCTTGCCTAGTAGATTCTTTGCAACTTGCCTTGTAGATTCTTTATTGTCAGCATATGCAGTGGATGCTCCCAACATGGCAGTTTTCTATTTTTGATTCAGAAACGTGCCTCATGTGACCTATCAACCTGGCATTAGTAATCCTGCATTGTTTTTCCATTTCTCTTGCATGGTGCTTAATACTATCCAATAAAGAAGATGAGGACATTTCCTTCTTTTGGGCATTCAGCCAGCATACACATTTTTGACTTTGCTCGGACATTCTTAGGACTGTGGGATAGACAAGTTTGAAGTCACATATGATTGAACGTCTACTTCTTGGTATGAAAAGCTCAAAATTGCAAAGAAAGAAAGGCACTGCAGAGATTCGAACTCAGGATCTCCTGTTTACAAGACAGGCGCTTTAACCAACTAAGCCACAGCGCCATGACAACCCTTTCCTTAAAGTCAGAAAATGGGAATTGCTATGCAATGATTAAAATGTCTACAAAATGCTGTATATTGACGGAGCAGTTGCAGCTTGCATTTTTTGAGTTACGGTCCATTCAGCCAGTGCCAGTCTTTGGCTGCATTTTCATTGAAGGTCACATACCTTCAATGAAAATGCAGCCAAAGACTTGTTGATCATGTTGTCAGAATGTCTCACCTGGAGTGGTTGCCTTTTAAAGACGAGGTGGCCGAGGGGTTAAGTCGATGGACGGCTAATCCATTGTGCTCTGCATGCCTTTTCCAACTTGGTATCTTGCTTTGTAGATTTTTTATTGTCTTTGCAGGCATGGGAGTTTTCTATTTCCAATCCAGAAGGGTGCGTTACGTGACCTATCAACCAGGCCTTAGAAATCCTGCCTTGTTTTCCAATTCCTCTTGCATGGTGCTTAATGCTATCCTATAAAGAATATGAGGACATTTCTTTCTTTTGGGCGTTTAGCCAGCATCCATATTTTTGACTTTGCTCGGACTGTCTTAGGGCTGTGGGATGGACAATATTGATGTCAGATAGGATTGAACATCTGCTTTTTGGCATGAAAAGCTTAAAATTTAGGGGAAAAAAAGGCACTGCTGAGATTTGAACTCAGGATCTCCTGTTTACTAGACAGGCACTTTAACCACCTAAGCCACAGCGCCAAGTGAAGTCCAGCACAAAAGCCAGAAAATGGGAATTTCTTACGCAATGATTCAAATTTCTACTAAATGTTGTGCATTGATGGAGTGGTTGCAGCTTGCATTTTTTCACCAACTTGGAGTTACGGTCCCCTCAGCTAGTGCCTGATCTGTGACATTCAATAAAAATGCAGCAAAAAACTTTTTGACCCTGTTCTCAGAATCTATCCCCTGGAGTTAGGGACTTATGTAGACGACGTGGCCGAGTGGTTAAGGCGATGGACTGCTAATCCATTGTGCTCTGCATGCATGGGTTCAAATCCCATCCTCGTCGGTTCCTTCTACCTTTTACCACTTTGTAGCTTGCCTAGTAGATTCTTTGCAACTTGCCTTGTAGATTCTTTATTGTCAGCATATGCAGTGGATGCTCCCACCATGGCAGTTTTCTATTTTTGATTCAGAAACGTGCCTCATGTGACCTATCAACCTGGCATTAGTAATCCTGCATTGTTTTTCCATTTCTCTTGCATGGTGCTTAATACTATCCAATAAAGAAGATGAGGACATTTCCTTCTTTTGGGCATTCAGCCAGCATACATATTTTTGACTTTGCTCGGACATTCTTAGGACTGTGGGATAGACAAGTTTGAAGTCACATATGATTGAACGTCTACTTCTTGGTATGAAAAGCTCAAAATTGCAAAGAAAGAAAGGCACTGCTGAGATTCGAACTCAGGATCTCCTGTTTACAAGACAGGCGCTTTAACCAACTAAGCCACAGCGCCATGACAACCCTTTCCTTAAAGTCAGAAAATGGGAATTGCTATGCAATGATTAAAATGTCTACAAAATGCTGTATATTGACGGAGCAGTTGCAGCTTGCATTTTTTGAGTTACGGTCCATTCAGCCAGTGCTTAATATGTGACCTTCAATGAAAATGCAGCCAAAGACTTGTTGATCATGTTGTCAGAATGTCTCACCTGGAGTGGTTGCCTTTTAAAGACGAGGTGGCCGAGGGGTTAAGTCGATGGACGGCTAATCCATTGTGCTCTGCATGCCTTTTCCAACTTGGTATCTTGCTTTGAAGATTTTTTATTGTCTTTGCAGGCATGGGAGTTTTCTATTTCCAATCCAGAAGGGTGCGTTACGTGACCTATCAACCAGGCCTTAGAAATCCTGCCTTGTTTTCCAATTCCTCTTGCATGGTGCTTAATGCTATCCTATAAAGAAGATGAGGACATTTCTTTCTTTTGGACGTTTAGCCAGCATCCATATTTTTGACTTTGCTCGGACTGTCTTAGGGCTGTGGGATGGTCAATATTGATGTCAGATAGGATTGAACATCTGCTTTTTGGTATGAAAAGCTTAAAATTTAGGGGGAAAAAAGGCACTGCTGAGATTTGAACTCAGGATCTCCTGTTTACTAGACAGGCGCTTTAACCAACTAAGCCACAGCACCACATGAAGTCCAGCAGAAAAGCCAGAAAATGGGAATTTCTTACGCAATGATTCAAATTTCTACTAAATGTTGTGCATTGATGGAGTGGTTGCAGCTTGCATTTTTTCACCAACTTGGAGTTACGGTCCCCTCAGCTAGTGCCTGATCTGTGACCTTCAATAAAAATGCAGCAAAAAACTTTTTGACCCTGTTCTCAGAATCTATCACCTGGAGGTAGGGACTTATGTAGACGAGGTGGCCGAGTGGTTAAGGCGATGGACTGCTAATCCATTGTGCTCTGCATGCATGGGTTCAAATCCCATCCTCGTCGGTTCCTTCTACCTTTTACCACTTTGCAGCTTGCCTAGTAGATTCTTTGCAACTTGCCTTGTAGATTCTTTATTGTCAGCATATGCAGTGGATGCTCCCACCATGGCAGTTTTCTATTTTTGATTCAGAAACGTGCCTCATGTGACCTATCAACCTGGCATTAGTAATCCTGCATTGTTTTTCCATTTCTCTTGCATGGTGCTTAATACTATCCAATAAAGAAGATGAGGACATTTCCTTCTTTTGGGCATTCAGCCAGCATACATATTTTTGACTTTGCTCGGACATTCTTAGGACTGTGGGATAGACAAGTTTGAAGTCACATGTGATTGAACGTCTACTTCTTGGTATGAAAAGCTCAAAATTGCAAAGAAAGAAAGGCACTGCTGAGATTCGAACTCAGGATCTCCTGTTTACAAGACAGGCGCTTTAACCAACTAAGCCACAGCGCCATGACAACCCTTTCCTTAAAGTCAGAAAATGGGAATTGCTATGCAATGATTAAAATGTCTACAAAATGCTGTATATTGACGGAGCAGTTGCAGCTTGCATTTTTTGAGTTACGGTCCATTCAGCCAGTGCTTAATATGTGACCTTCAATGAAAATGCAGCCAAAGACTTGTTGATCATGTTGTCAGAATGTCTCACCTGGAGTGGTTGCCTTTTAAAGACGAGGTGGCCGAGGGGTTAAGTCGATGGACGGCTAATCCATTGTGCTCTGCATGCCTTTTCCAACTTGGTATCTTGCTTTGTAGATTTTTTATTGTCTTTGCAGGCATGGGAGTTTTCTATTTCCAATTCAGAAGGGTGCGTTACGTGACCTATCAACCAGGCCTTAGAAATCCTGCCTTGTTTTCCAATTCCTCTTGCATGGTGCTTAATGCTATCCTATAAAGAAGATGAGGACATTTCTTTCTTTTGGGCGTTTAGCCAGCATCCATATTTTTGACTTTGCTCGGACTGTCTTAGGGCTGTGGGATGGACAATATTGATGTCAGATAGGATTGAACATCTGCTTTTTGGTATGAAAAGCTTAAAATTTAGGGGAAAAAAAAAGGCACTGCTGAGATTTGAACTCAGGATCTCCTGTTTACTAGACAGGCGCTTTAACCACCTAAGCCACAGCGCCAAGTGAAGTCCAGCAGAAAAGCCAGAAAATGGGAATTTCTTACGCAATGATTCAAATTTCTACTAAATGTTGTGCATTGATGGAGTGGTTGCAGCTTGCATTTTTTCACCAACTTGGAGTTACGGTCCCCTCAGCTAGTGCCTGATCTGTGACCTTCAATAAAAATGCAGCAAAAAACTTTTTGACCCTGTTCTCAGAATCTATCACCTGGAGGTAGGGACTTATGTAGACGAGGTGGCCGAGTGGTTAAGGCGATGGACTGCTAATCCATTGTGCTCTGCATGCATGGGTTCAAATCCCATCCTCGTCGGTTCCTTCTACCTTTTACCACTTTGCAGCTTGCCTAGTAGATTCTTTGCAACTTGCCTTGTAGATTCTTTATTGTCAGCATATGCAGTGGATGCTCCCACCATGGCAGTTTTCTATTTTTGATTCAGAAACGTGCCTCATGTGACCTATCAACCTGGCATTAGTAATCCTGCATTGTTTTTCCATTTCTCTTGCATGGTGCTTAATACTATCCAATAAAGAAGATGAGGACATTTCCTTCTTTTGGGCATTCAGCCAGCATACATATTTTTGACTTTGCTCGGACATTCTTAGGACTGTGGGATACACAAGTTTGAAGTCACATATGATTGAACGTCTACTTCTTGGTATGAAAAGCTCAAAATTGCAAAGAAAGAAAGGCACTGCTGAGATTCGAACTCAGGATCTCCTGTTTACAAGACAGGCGCTTTAACCAACTAAGCCACAGCGCCATGACAACCCTTTCCTTAAAGTCAGAAAATGGGAATTGCTATGCAATGAGTAAAATGTATACAAAATGCTGTATATTGACGGAGCAGTTGCAGCTTGCATTTTTTGAGTTACGGTCCATTCAGCCAGTGCTTAATATGTGACCTTCAATGAAAATGCAGCCAAAGACTTGTTGATCATGTTGTCAGAATGTCTCACCTGGAGTGGTTGCCTTTTAAAGACGAGGTGGCCGAGGGGTTAAGTCGATGGACGGCTAATCCATTGTGCTCTGCATGCCTTTTCCAACTTGGTATCTTGCTTTGTAGATTTTTTATTGTCTTTGCAGGCATGGGAGTTTTCTATTTCCAATCCAGAAGGGTGCGTTACGTGACCTATCAACCAGGCCTTAGAAATCCTGCCTTGTTTTCCAATTCCTCTTGCATGGTGCTTAATGCTATCCTATAAAGAAGATGAGGACATTTCTTTCTTTTGGGCGTTTAGCCAGCATCCATATTTTTTACTTTGCTCGGACTGTCTTAGGGCTGTGGGATGGACAATATTGATGTCAGATAGGATTGAACATCTGCTTTTTGGTATGAAAAGCTTAACATTTAGGGGAAAAAAGGCACTGCTGAGATTTGAACTCAGGATCTCCTGTTTACTAGACAGGCGCTTTAACCACCTAAGCCACAGCGCCAAGTGAAGTCCAGCAGAAAAGCCAGAAAATGGGAATTTCTTACGCAATGATTCAAATTTCTACTAAATGTTGTGCATTGATGGAGTGGTTGCAGCTTGCATTTTTTCACCAACTTGGAGTTACGGTCCCCTCAGCTAGTGCCTGATCTGTGACCTTCAATAAAAATGCAGCAAAAAACTTTTTGACCCTGTTCTCAGAATCTATCACATGGAGGTAGGGACTTATGTAGTCGAGGTGGCCGAGTGGTTAAGGCGATGGACTGCTAATCCATTGTGCTCTGCATGCATGGGTTCAAATCCCATCCTCGTCGGTTCCTTCTACCTTTTACCACTTTGCAGCTTGCCTAGTAGATTCTTTGCAACTTGCCTTGTAGATTCTTTATTGTCAGCATATGCAGTGGATGCTCCCACCATGGCAGTTTTCTATTTTTGATTCAGAAACGTGCCTCATGTGACCTATCAACCTGGCATTAGTAATCCTGCATTGTTTTTCCATTTCTCTTGCATGGTGCTTAATACTATCCAATAAAGAAGATGAGGACATTTCCTTCTTTTGGGCATTCAGCCAGCATACATATTTTTGACTTTGCTCGGACATTCTTAGGACTGTGGGATAGACAAGTTTGAAGTCACATATGATTGAACGTCTACTTCTTGGTATGAAAAGCTCAAAATTGCAAAGAAAGAAAGGCACTGCTGAGATTCGAACTCAGGATCTCCTGTTTACAAGACAGGCGCTTTAACCAACTAAGCCACAGCGCCATGACAACCCTTTCCTTAAAGTCAGAAAATGGGAATTGCTATGCAATGATTAAAATGTCTACAAAATGCTGTATATTGACGGAGCAGTTGCAGCTTGCATTTTTTGAGTTACGGTCCATTCAGCCAGTGCTTAATATGTGACCTTCAATGAAAATGCAGCCAAAGACTTGTTGATCATGTTGTCAGAATGTCTCACCTGGAGTGGTTGCCTTTTAAAGACGAGGTGGCCGAGGGGTTAAGTCGATGGACGGCTAATCCATTGTGCTCTGCATGCCTTTTCCAACTTGGTATCTTGCTTTGTAGATTTTTTATTGTCTTTGCAGGCATGGGAGTTTTCTATTTCCAATCCAGAAGGGTGCGTTACGTGACCTATCAACCAGGCCTTAGAAATCCTGCCTTGTTTTCCAATTCCTCTTGCATGGTGCTTAATGCTATCCTATAAAGAAGATGAGGACATTTCTTTCTTTTGGGCGTTTAGCCAGCATCCATATTTTTGACTTTGCTCGGACTGTCTTAGGGCTGTGGGATGGACAATATTGATGTCAGATAGGATTGAACATCTGCTTTTTGGTATGAAAAGCTTAACATTTAGGGGAAAAAAGGCACTGCTGAGATTTGAACTCAGGATCTCCTGTTTACTAGACAGGCGCTTTAACCACCTAAGCCACAGCGCCAAGTGAAGTCCAGCAGAAAAGCCAGAAAATGGGAATTTCTTACGCAATGATTCAAATTTCTACTAAATGTTGTGCATTGATGGAGTGGTTGCAGCTTGCATTTTTTCACCAACTTGGAGTTACGGTCCCCTCAGCTAGTGCCTGATCTGTGACCTTCAATAAAAATGCAGCAAAAAACTTTTTGACCCTGTTCTCAGAATCTATCACCTGGAAGAAGGGACTTATGAAGACGAGGTGGCCGAGTGGTTAAGGCGATGGACTGCTAATCCATTGTGCTCTGCATGCATGGGTTCAAATCCCATCCTCGTCGGTTCCTTCTACCTTTTACCACTTTGCAGCTTGCCTAGTAGATTCTTTGCAACTTGCCTTGTAGATTCTTTATTGTCAGCATATGCAGTGGATGCTCCCACCATGGCAGTTTTCTATTTTTGATTCAGAAACGTGCCTCATGTGACCTATCAACCTGGCATTAGTAATCCTGCATTGTTTTTCCATTTCTCTTGCATGGTGCTTAATACTATCCAATAAAGAAGATGAGGACATTTCCTTCTTTTGGGCATTCAGCCAGCATACATATTTTTGACTTTGCTCGGACATTCTTAGGACTGTGGGATAGACAAGTTTGAAGTCACATATGATTGAACGTCTACTTCTTGGTATGAAAAGCTCAAAATTGCAAAGAAAGAAAGGCACTGCTGAGATTCGAACTCAGGATCTCCTGTTTACAAGACAGGCGCTTTAACCAACTAAGCCACAGCGCCATGACAACCCTTTCCTTAAAGTCAGAAAATGGGAATTGCTATGCAATGATAAAAATGTCTACAAAATGCTGTATATTGACGGAGCAGTTGCAGCTTGCATTTTTTGAGTTACGGTCCATTCAGCCAGTGCTTAATATGTGACCTTCAATGAAAATGCAGCCAAAGACTTGTTGATCATGTTGTCAGAATGTCTCACCTGGAGTGGTTGCCTTTTAAAGACGAGGTGGCCGAGGGGTTAAGTCGATGGACGGCTAATCCATTGTGCTCTGCATGCCTTTTCCAACTTGGTATCTTGCTTTGTAGATTTTTTATTGTCTTTGCAGGCATGGGAGTTTTCTATTTCCAATCCAGAAGGGTGCGTTACGTGACCTATCAACCAGGCCTTAGAAATCCTGCCTTGTTTTCCAATTCCTCTTGCATGGTGCTTAATGCTATCCTATAAAGAAGATGAGGACATTTCTTTCTTTTGGGCGTTTAGCCAGCATCCATATTTTTGACTTTGCTCGGACTGTCTTAGGGCTGTGGGATGGACAATATTGATGTCAGATAGGATTGAACATCTGCTTTTTGGTATGAAAAGCTTAAAATTTAGGGGAAAAAAAGGCACTGCTGAGATTTGAACTCAGGATCTCCTGTTTACTAGACAGGCGCTTTAACCACCTAAGCCAAAGCGCCAAGTGAAGTCCAGCAGAAAAGCCAGAAAATGGGAATTTCTTACGCAATGATTCAAATTTCTACTAAATGTTGTGCATTGATGGAGTGGTTGCAGCTTGCATTTTTTCACCAACTTGGAGTTACGGTCCCCTCAGCTAGTGCCTGATCTGTGACCTTCAATAAAAATGCAGCAAAAAACTTTTTGACCCTGTTCTCAGAATCTATCACCTGGAGGTAGGGACTTATGTAGACGAGGTGGCCGAGTGGTTAAGGCGATGGACTGCTAATCCATTGTGCTCTGCATGCATGGGTTCAAATCCCATCCTCGTCGGTTCCTTCTACCTTTTACCACTTTGCAGCTTGCCTAGTAGATTCTTTGCAACTTGCCTTGTAGATTCTTTATTGTCAGCATATGCAGTGGATGCTCCCACCATGGCAGTTTTCTATTTTTGATTCAGAAACGTGCCTCATGTGACCTATCAACCTGGCATTAGTAATCCTGCATTGTTTTTCCATTTCTCTTGCATGGTGCTTAATACTATCCAATAAAGAAGATGAGGACATTTCCTTCTTTTGGGCATTCAGCCAGCATACATATTTTTGACTTTGCTCGGACATTCTTAGGACTGTGGGATAGACAAGTTTGAAGTCACATATGATTGAACGTCTACTTCTTGGTATGAAAAGCTCAAAATTGCAAAGAAAGAAAGGCACTGCTGAGATTCAAACTCAGGATCTCCTGTTTACAAGACAGGCGCTTTAACCAACTAAGCCACAGCGCCATGACAACCCTTGCCTAAAAGTCAGAAAATGGGAATTGCTATGCAATGATTAAAATGTATACAAAATGCTGTATATTGACGGAGCAGTTGCAGCTTGCATTTTTTGAGTTACGGTCCATTCAGCCAGTGCTTAATATGTGACCTTCAATGAAAATGCAGCCAAAGACTTGTTGATCATGTTGTCAGAATGTCTCACCAGGAGTGGTTGCCTTTTAAAGACGAGGTGGCCGAGGGGTTAAGTCGATGGACGGCTAATCCATTGTGCTCTGCATGCCTTTTCCAACTTGGTATCTTGCTTTGAAGATTTTTTATTGTCTTTGCAGGCATGGGAGTTTTCTATTTCCAATCCAGAAGGGTGCGTTACGTGACCTATCAACCAGGCCTTAGAAATCCTGCCTTGTTTTCCAATTCCTCTTGCATGGTGCTTAATGCTATCCTATAAAGAAGATGAGGACATTTCTTTCTTTTGGACGTTTAGCCAGCATCCATATTTTTGACTTTGCTCGGACTGTCTTAGGGCTGTGGGATGGTCAATATTGATGTCAGATAGGATTGAACATCTGCTTTTTGGTATGAAAAGCTTAAAATTTAGGGGAAAAAAAGGCACTGCTGAGATTTGAACTCAGGATCTCCTGTTTACTAGACAAGCGCTTTAACCAACTAAGCCACAGCACCACAAGAAGTCCAGCAGAAAAGCCAGAAAATGGGAATTTCTTACGCAATGATTCAAATTTCTACTAAATGTTGTGCATTGATGGAGTGGTTGCAGCTTGCATTTTTTCACCAACTTGGAGTTACGGTCCCCTCAGCCAGTGCCTGATCTGTGACCTTCAATAAAAATGCAGCAAAAAACCTTTTGACCCTGTTCTCAGAATCTATTACCTGGAGGTAGGGACTTATGTAGACGAGGTGGCCGAGTGGTTAAGGCGATGGACTGCTAATCCATTGTGCACTGCATGCATGGGTTCAAATCCCATCCTCGTCGGTTTATTCTACTTTTTACCACTTTGCAGCTTGCCTAGTAGATTCTTTGCAACTTGCCTTGTAGATTCTTTATTGTCAGCATATGCAGTGGATGCTCCCAACATGGCAGTTTTCTATTTTTGATTCAGAAACGTGCCTCATGTGACCTATCTACAAAATGCTGTATATTGACGGAGCAGTTGCAGCTTGCATTTTTTGAGTTACGGTCCATTCAGCCAGTGCTTAATATGTGACCTTCAATGAAAATGCAGCCAAAGACTTGTTGATCATGTTGTCAGAATGTCTCACCTGGAGTGGTTGCCTTTTAAAGACGAGGTGGCCGAGGGGTTAAGTCGATGGACGGCTAATCCATTGTGCTCTGCATGCCTTTTCCAACTTGGTATCTTGCTTTGTAGATTTTTTATTGTCTTTGCAGGCATGGGAGTTTTCTATTTCCAATCCAGAAGGGTGCGTTACGTGACCTATCAACCAGGCCTTAGAAATCCTGCCTTGTTTTCCAATTCCTCTTGCATGGTGCTTAATGCTATCCTATAAAGAAGATGAGGACATTTCTTTCTTTTGGGCGTTTAGCCAGCATCCATATTTTTGACTTTGCTCGGACTGTCTTAGGGCTGTGGGATGGACAATATTGATGTCAGATAGGATTGAACATCTGCTTTTTGGTATGAAAAGCTTAAAATTTAGGGGAAAAAAGGCACTGCTGAGATTTGAACTCAGGATCTCCTGTTTACTAGACAGGCGCTTTAACCACCTAAGCCAAAGCGCCAAGTGAAGTCCAGCAGAAAAGCCAGAAAATGGGAATTTCTTACGCAATGATTCAAATTTCTACTAAATGTTGTGCATTGATGGAGTGGTTGCAGCTTGCATTTTTTCACCAACTTGGAGTTACGGTCCCCTCAGCTAGTGCCTGATCTGTGACCTTCAATAAAAATGCAGCAAAAAACTTTTTGACCCTGTTCTCAGAATCTATCACCTGGAGGTAGGGACTTATGTAGACGAGGTGGCCGAGTGGTTAAGGCGATGGACTGCTAATCCATTGTGCTCTGCATGCATGGGTTCAAATCCCATCCTCGTCGGTTCCTTCTACCTTTTACCACTTTGCAGCTTGCCTAGTAGATTCTTTGCAACTTGCCTTGTAGATTCTTTATTGTCAGCATATGCAGTGGATGCTCCCACCATGGCAGTTTTCTATTTTTGATTCAGAAACGTGCCTCATGTGACCTATCAACCTGGCATTAGTAATCCTGCATTGTTTTTCCATTTCTCTTGCATGGTGCTTAATACTATCCAATAAAGAAGATGAGGACATTTCCTTCTTTTGGGCATTCAGCCAGCATACATATTTTTGACTTTGCTCGAACATTCTTAGGACTGTGGGATAGACAAGTTTGAAGTCACATATGATTGAACGTCTACTTCTTGGTATGAAAAGCTCAAAATTGCAAAGAAAGAAAGGCACTGCTGAGATTCAAACTCAGGATCTCCTGTTTACAAGACAGGCGCTTTAACCAACTAAGCCACAGAGCCATGACAACCCTTGCCTAAAAGTCAGAAAATGGGAATTGCTATGCAATGATTAAAATGTATACAAAATGCTGTATATTGACGGAGCAGTTGCAGCTTGCATTTTTTGAGTTACGGTCCATTCAGCCAGTGCTTAATATGTGACCTTCAATGAAAATGCAGCCAAAGACTTGTTGATCATGTTGTCAGAATGTCTCACCAGGAGTGGTTGCCTTTTAAAGACGAGGTGGCCGAGGGGTTAAGTCGATGGACGGCTAATCCATTGTGCTCTGCATGCCTTTTCCAACTTGGTATCTTGCTTTGAAGATTTTTTATTGTCTTTGCAGGCATGGGAGTTTTCTATTTCCAATCCAGAAGGGTGCGTTACGTGACCTATCAACCAGGCCTTAGAAATCCTGCCTTGTTTTCCAATTCCTCTTGCATGGTGCTTAATGCTATCCTATAAAGAAGATGAGGACATTTCTTTCTTTTGGACGTTTAGCCAGCATCCATATTTTTGACTTTGCTCGGACTGTCTTAGGGCTGTGGGATGGTCAATATTGATGTCAGATAGGATTGAACATCTGCTTTTTGGTATGAAAAGCTTAAAATTTAGGGGAAAAAAAGGCACTGCTGAGATTTGAACTCAGGATCTCCTGTTTACTAGACAAGCGCTTTAACCAACTAAGCCACAGCACCACAAGAAGTCCAGCAGAAAAGCCAGAAAATGGGAATTTCTTACGCAATGATTCAAATTTCTACTAAATGTTGTGCATTGATGGAGTGGTTGCAGCTTGCATTTTTTCACCAACTTGGAGTTACGGTCCCCTCAGCCAGTGCCTGATCTGTGACCTTCAATAAAAATGCAGCAAAAAACCTTTTGACCCTGTTCTCAGAATCTATTACCTGGAGGTAGGGACTTATGTAGACGAGGTGGCCGAGTGGTTAAGGCGATGGACTGCTAATCCATTGTGCACTGCATGCATGGGTTCAAATCCCATCCTCGTCGGTTTATTCTACTTTTTACCACTTTGCAGCTTGCCTAGTAGATTCTTTGCAACTTGCCTTGTAGATTCTTTATTGTCAGCATATGCAGTGGATGCTCCCAACATGGCAGTTTTCTATTTTTGATTCAGAAACGTGCCTCATGTGACCTATCAACCTGGCATTAGTAATCCTGCATTGTTTTTCCATTTCTCTTGCATGGTGCTTAATACTATCCAATAAAGAAGATGAGGACATTTCCTTCTTTTGGGCATTCAGCCAGCATACATATTTTTGACTTTGCTCGGACATTCTTAGGACTGTGGGATAGACAAGTTTGAAGTCACATATGATTGAACGTCTACTTCTTGGTATGAAAAGCTCAAAATTGCAAAGAAAGAAAGGCACTGCTGAGATTCGAACTCAGGATCTCCTGTTTACAAGACAGGCGCTTTAACCAACTAAGCCACAGCGCCATGACAACCCTTTCCTTAAAGTCAGAAAATGGGAATTGCTATGCAATGATTAAAATGTCTACAAAATGCTGTATATTGACGGAGCAGTTGCAGCTTGCATTTTTTGAGTTACGGTCCATTCAGCCAGTGCTTAAAATGTGACCTTCAATGAAAATGCAGCCAAAGACTTGTTGATCATGTTGTCAGAATGTCTCACCTGGAGTGGTTGCCTTTTAAAGACGAGGTGGCCGAGGGGTTAAGTCGATGGACGGCTAATCCATTGTGCTCTGCATGCCTTTTCCAACTTGGTATCTTGCTTTGTAGATTTTTTATTGTCTTTGCAGGCATGGGAGTTTTCTATTTCCAATCCAGAAGGGTGCGTTACGTGACCTATCAACCAGGCCTTAGAAATCCTGCCTTGTTTTCCAATTCCTTTTGCATGGTGCTTAATGCTATCCTATAAAGAAGATGAGGACATTTCTTTCTTTTGGGCGTTTAGCCAGCATCCATATTTTTGACTTTGCTCGGACTGTCTTAGGGCTGTGGGATGGACAATATTGATGTCAGATAGGATTGAACATCTGCTTTTTGGTATGAAAAGCTTAAAATTTAGGGGAAAAAAGGCACTGCTGAGATTTGAACTCAGGATCTCCTGTTTACTAGACAGGCGCTTTAACCACCTAAGCCACAGCGCCAAGTGAAGTCCAGCAGAAAAGCCAGAAAATGGGAATTTCTTACGCAATGATTCAAATTTCTACTAAATGTTGTGCATTGATGGAGTGGTTGCAGCTTGCATTTTTTCACCAACTTGGAGTTACGGTCCCCTCAGCTAGTGCCTGATCTGTGACCTTCAATAAAAATGCAGCAAAAAACTTTTTGACCCTGTTCTCA
This sequence comes from Hyla sarda, assembly GCF_029499605.1. NCBI lineage: Eukaryota > Metazoa > Chordata > Amphibia > Anura > Hylidae > Hyla > Hyla sarda. The sequence goes on along the minus strand of NC_079194.1, from coordinate 281,624,115 downwards.
GAATCTATCACCTGGAGGTCGGGACTTATGTAGACGAGGTGGCCGAGTGGTTAAGGCGATGGACTGCTAATCCATTGTGCTCTGCATGCATGGGTTCAAATCCCATCCTCGTCGGTTCCTTCTACCTTTTACCACTTTGCAGCTTGCCTAGTAGATTCTTTGCAACTTGCCTTGTAGATTCTTTATTGTCAGCATATGCAGTGGATGCTCCCACCATGGCAGTTTTCTATTTTTGATTCAGAAACGTGCCTCATGTGACCTATCAACCTGGCATTAGTAATCCTGCATTGTTTTTCCATTTCTCTTGCATGGTGCTTAATACTATCCAATAAAGAAGATGAGGACATTTCCTTCTTTTGGGCATTCAGCCAGCATACATATTTTTGACTTTGCTCGGACATTCTTAGGACTGTGGGATAGACAAGTTTGAAGTCACATATGATTGAACGTCTACTTCTTGGTATGAAAAGCTCAAAATTGCAAAGAAAGAAAGGCACTGCTGAGATTCGAACTCAGGATCTCCTGTTTACAAGACAGGCGCTTTAACCAACTAAGCCACAGCGCCATGACAACCCTTTCCTTAAAGTCAGAAAATGGGAATTGCTATGCAATGATTAAAATGTCTACAAAATGCTGTATATTGACGGAGCAGTTGCAGCTTGCATTTTTTGAGTTACGGTCCATTCAGCCAGTGCTTAATATGTGACCTTCAATGAAAATGCAGCCAAAGACTTGTTGATCATGTTGTCAGAATGTCTCACCTGGAGTGGTTGCCTTTTAAAGACGAGGTGGCCGAGGGGTTAAGTCGATGGACGGCTAATCCATTGTGCTCTGCATGCCTTTTCCAACTTGGTATCTTGCTTTGTAGATTTTTTATTGTCTTTGCAGGCATGGGAGTTTTCTATTTCCAATCCAGAAGGGTGCGTTACGTGACCTATCAACCAGGCCTTAGAAATCCTGCCTTGTTTTCCAATTCCTCTTGCATGGTGCTTAATGCTATCCTATAAAGAAGATGAGGACATTTCTTTCTTTTGGGCGTTTAGCCAGCATCCATATTTTTGACTTTGCTCGGACTGTCTTAGGGCTGTGGGATGGACAATATTGATGTCAGATAGGATTGAACATCTGCTTTTTGGTATGAAAAGCTTAAAATTTAGGGGAAAAAAGGCACTGCTGAGATTTGAACTCAGGATCTCCTGTTTACTAGACAGGCGCTTTAACCACCTAAGCCACAGCGCCAAGTGAAGTCCAGCAGAAAAGCCAGAAAATGGGAATTTCTTACGCAATGATTCAAATTTCTACTAAATGTTGTGCATTGATGGAGTGGTTGCAGCTTGCATTTTTTCACCAACTTGGAGTTACGGTCCCCTCAGCTAGTGCCTGATCTGTGACCTTCAATAAAAATGCAGCAAAAAACTTTTTGACCCTGTTCTCAGAATCTATCACCTGGAGGTAGGGACTTATGTAGACGAGGTGGCCGAGTGGTTAAGGCGATGGACTGCTAATCCATTGTGCTCTGCATGCATGGGTTCAAATCCCATCCTCGTCGGTTCCTTCTACCTTTTACCACTTTGCAGCTTGCCTAGTAGATTCTTTGCAACTTGCCTTGTAGATTCTTTATTGTCAGCATATGCAGTGGATGCTCCCACCATGGCAGTTTTCTATTTTTGATTCAGAAACGTGCCTCATGTGACCTATCAACCTGGCATTAGTAATCCTGCATTGTTTTTCCATTTCTCTTGCATGGTGCTTAATACTATCTAATAAAGAAGATGAGGACATTTCCTTCTTTTGGGCATTCAGCCAGCATACATATTTTTGACTTTGCTCGGACATTCTTAGGACTGTGGGATAGACAAGTTTGAAGTCACATATGATTGAACGTCTACTTCTTGGTATGAAAAGCTCAAAATTGCAAAGAAAGAAAGGCACTGCTGAGATTCGAACTCAGGATCTCCTGTTTACAAGACAGGCGCTTTAACCAACTAAGCCACAGCGCCATGACAACCAATGCCAAAAAGTCAGAAAGTCAGAAAGTCAGAAAGTCAGAAAATGGGAATTGCTATGCAATGATTAAAATGTCTACAAAATGCTGTATATTGACGGAGCAGTTGCAGCTTGCATTTTTTGAGTTACGGTCCATTCAGCCAGTGCTTAATATGTGACCTTCAATTAAAATGCAGCCAAAGACTTGTTGATCATGTTGTCAGAATGTCTCACCTGGAGTGGTTGCCTTTTAAAGACGAGGTGGCCGAGGGGTTAAGTCGATGGACGGCTAATCCATTGTGCTCTGCATGCCTTTTCCAACTTGGTATCTTGCTTTGTAGATTTTTTATTGTCTTTGCAGGCATGGGAGTTTTCTATTTCCAATCCAGAAGGGTGCGTTACGTGACCTATCAACCAGGCCTTAGAAATCCTGCCTTGTTTTCCAATTCCTCTTGCATGGTGCTTAATGCTATCCTATAAAGAAGATGAGGACATTTCTTTCTTTTGGGCGTTTAGCCAGCATCCATATTTTTGACTTTGCTCGGACTGTCTTAGGGCTGTGGGATGGACAATATTGATGTCAGATAGGATTGAACATCTGCTTTTTGGTATGAAAAGCTTAAAATTTAGGGGAAAAAAAGGCACTGCTGAGATTTGAACTCAGGATCTCCTGTTTACTAGACAGGCACTTTAACCACCTAAGCCACAGCGCCAAGTGAAGTCCAGCAGAAAAGCCAGAAAATGGGAATTTCTTACGCAATGATTCAAATTTCTACTAAATGTTGTGCATTGATGGAGTGGTTGCAGCTTGCATTTTTTCACCAACTTGGAGTTACGGTCCCCTCAGCTAGTGCCTGATCTGTGACCTTCAATAAAAATGCAGCAAAAAACTTTTTGACCCTGTTCTCAGAATCTATCACCTGGAGGTAGGGACTTATGTAGACGAGGTGGCCGAGTGGTTAAGGCGATGGACTGCTAATCCATTGTGCTCTGCATGCATGGGTTCAAATCCCATCCTCGTCGGTTCCTTCTACCTTTTACCACTTTGCAGCTTGCCTAGTAGATTCTTTGCAACTTGCCTTGTAGATTCTTTATTGTCAGCATATGCAGTGGATGCTCCCACCATGGCAGTTTTCTATTTTTGATTCAGAAACGTGCCTCATGTGACCTATCAACCTGGCATTAGTAATCCTGCATTGTTTTTCCATTTCTCTTGCATGGTGCTTAATACTATCCAATAAAGAAGATGAGGACATTTCCTTCTTTTGGGCATTCAGCCAGCATACATATTTTTGACTTTGCTCGGACATTCTTAGGACTGTGGGATAGACAAGTTTGAAGTCACATATGATTGAACGTCTACTTCTTGGTATGAAAAGCTCAAAATTGCAAAGAAAGAAAGGCACTGCTGAGATTCGAACTCAGGATCTCCTGTTTACAAGACAGGCGCTTTAACCAACGAAGCCACAGCGCCATGACAACCCTTTCCTTAAAGTCAGAAAATGGGAATTGCTATGCAATGATTAAAATGTCTACAAAATGCTGTATATTGACGGAGCAGTTGCAGCTTGCATTTTTTGAGTTACGGTCCATTCAGCCAGTGCTTAATATGTGACCTTCAATGAAAATGCAGCCAAAGACTTGTTGATCATGTTGTCAGAATGTCTCACCTGGAGTGGTTGCCTTTTAAAGACGAGGTGGCCGAGGGGTTAAGTCGATGGACGGCTAATCCATTGTGCTCTGCATGCCTTTTCCAACTTGGTATCTTGCTTTGTAGATTTTTTATTGTCTTTGCAGGCATGGGAGTTTTCTATTTCCAATCCAGAAGGGTGCGTTACGTGACCTATCAACCAGGCCTTAGAAATCCTGCCTTGTTTTCCAATTCCTCTTGCATGGTGCTTAATGCTATCCTATAAAGAAGATGAGGACATTTCTTTCTTTTGGGCGTTTAGCCAGCATCCATATTTTTGACTTTGCTCGGACTGTCTTAGGGCTGTGGGATGGACAATATTGATGTCAGATAGGATTGAACATCTGCTTTTTGGTATGAAAAGCTTAAAATTTAGGGGAAAAAAGGCACTGCTGAGATTTGAACTCAGGATCTCCTGTTTACTAGACAGGCGCTTTAACCACCTAAGCCACAGCGCCAAGTGAAGTCCAGCAGAAAAGCCAGAAAATGGGAATTTCTTACGCAATGATTCAAATTTCTACTAAATGTTGTGCATTGATGGAGTGGTTGCAGCTTGCATTTTTTCACCAACTTGGAGTTACGGTCCCCTCAGCTAGTGCCTGATCTGTGACCTTCAATAAAAATGCAGCAAAAAACTCTTTGACCCTGTTCTCAGAATCTATCACCTGGAGGTAGGGACTTATGTAGACAAGGTGGCAGGGTGGTTAAGGCGATGGACTGCTAATCCATTGTGCTCTGCATGCATGGGTTCAAATCCCATCCTCGTCGGTTCCTTCTACCTTTTACCACTTTGCAGCTTGCCTAGTAGATTCTTTGCAACTTGCCTTGTAGATTCTTTATTGTCAGCATATGCAGTGGATGCTCCCACCATGGCAGTTTTCTATTTTTGATTCAGAAACGTGCCTCATGTGACCTATCAACCTGGCATTAGTAATCCTGCATTGTTTTTCCATTTCTCTTGCATGGTGCTTAATACTATCCAATAAAGAAGATGAGGACATTTCCTTCTTTTGGGCATTCAGCCAGCATACATATTTTTGACTTTGCTCGGACATTCTTAGGACTGTGGGATAGACAAGTTTGAAGTCACATATGATTGAACGTCTACTTCTTGGTATGAAAAGCTCAAAATTGCAAAGAAAGAAAGGCACTGCTGAGATTCGAACTCAGGATCTCCTGTTTACAAGACAGGCGCTTTAACCAACTAAGCCACAGCGCCATGACAACCCTTTCCTTAAAGTCAGAAAATGGGAATTGCTATGCAATGATTAAAATGTCTACAAAATGCTGTATATTGACGGAGCAGTTGCAGCTTGCATTTTTTGAGTTACGGTCCATTCAGCCAGTGCTTAATATGTGACCTTCAATGAAAATGCAGCCAAAGACTTGTTGATCATGTTGTCAGAATGTCTCACCTGGAGTGGTTGCCTTTTAAAGACGAGGTGGCCGAGGGGTTAAGTCGATGGACGGCTAATCCATTGTGCTCTGCATGCCTTTTCCAACTTGGTATCTTGCTTTGTAGATTTTTTATTGTCTTTGCAGGCATGGGAGTTTTCTATTTCCAATCCAGAAGGGTGCGTTACGTGACCTATCAACCAGGCCTTAGAAATCCTGCCTTGTTTTCCAATTCCTCTTGCATGGTGCTTAATGCTATCCTATAAAGAAGATGAGGACATTTCTTTCTTTTGGGCGTTTAGCCAGCATCCATATTTTTGACTTTGCTCGGACTGTCTTAGGGCTGTGGGATGGACAATATTGATGTCAGATAGGATTGAACATCTGCTTTTTGGTATGAAAAGCTTAACATTTAGGGGAAAAAAGGCACTGCTGAGATTTGAACTCAGGATCTCCTGTTTACTAGACAGGCGCTTTAACCACCTAAGCCACAGCGCCAAGTGAAGTCCAGCAGAAAAGCCAGAAAATGGGAATTTCTTACGCAATGATTCAAATTTCTATTAAATGTTGTGCATTGATGGAGTGGTTGCAGCTTGCATTTTTTCACCAACTTGGAGTTACGGTCCCCTCAGCTAGTGCCTGATCTGTGACCTTCAATAAAAATGCAGCAAAAAACTTTTTGACCCTGTTCTCAGAATCTATCACCTGGAGGTAGGGACTTATGTAGACGAGGCGGCCGAGTGGTTAAGGCGATGGACTGCTAATCCATTGTGCTCTGCATGCATGGGTTCAAATCCCATCCTCGTCGGTTCCTTCTACCTTTTACCACTTTGCAGCTTGCCTAGTAGATTCTTTGCAACTTGCCTTGTAGATTCTTTATTGTCAGCATATGCAGTGGATGCTCCCACCATGGCAGTATTCTATTTTTGATTCAGAAACGTGCCTCATGTGACCTATCAACCTGGCATTAGTAATCCTGCATTGTTTTTCCATTTCTCTTGCATGGTGCTTAATACTATCCAATAAAGAAGATGAGGACATTTCCTTCTTTTGGGCATTCAGCCAGCATACATATTTTTGACTTTGCTCGGACATTCTTAGGACTGTGGGATAGACAAGTTTGAAGTCACATATGATTGAACGTCTACTTCTTGGTATGAAAAGCTCAAAATTGCAAAGAAAGAAAGGCACTGCTGAGATTCGAACTCAGGATCTCCTGTTTACAAGACAGGCGCTTTAACCAACGAAGCCACAGCGCCATGACAACCCTTTCCTTAAAGTCAGAAAATGGGAATTGCTATGCAATGATTAAAATGTCTACAAAATGCTGTATATTGACGGAGCAGTTGCAGCTTGCATTTTTTGAGTTACGGTCCATTCAGCCAGTGCTTAATATGTGACCTTCAATGAAAATGCAGCCAAAGACTTGTTGATCATGTTGTCAGAATGTCTCACCTGGAGTGGTTGCCTTTTAAAGACGAGGTGGCCGAGGGGTTAAGTCGATGGACGGCTAATCCATTGTGCTCTGCATGCCTTTTCCAACTTGGTATCTTGCTTTGAAGATTTTTTATTGTCTTTGCAGGCATGGGAGTTTTCTATTTCCAATCAAGAAGGGTGCGTTACGTGACCTATCAACCAGGCCTTAGAAATCCTGCCTTGTTTTCCAATTCCTCTTGCATGGTGCTTAATGCTATCCTATAAAGAAGATGAGGACATTTCTTTCTTTTGGACGTTTAGCCAGCATCCATATTTTTGACTTTGCTCGGACTGTCTTAGGGCTGTGGGATGGTCAATATTGATGTCAGATAGGATTGAACATCTGCTTTTTGGTATGAAAAGCTTAAAATTTAGGGGGACAAAAGGCACTGCTGAGATTTGAACTCAGGATCTCCTGTTTACTAGACAGGCGCTTTAACCAACTAAGCCACAGCACCACATGAAGTCCAGCAGAAAAGCCAGAAAATGGGAATTTCTTACGCAATGATTCAAATTTCTACTAAATGTTGTGCATTGATGGAGTGGTTGCAGCTTGCATTTTTTCACCAACTTGGAGTTACGGTCCCCTCAGCCAGTGCCTGATCTGTGACCTTCAATAAAAATGCAGCAAAAAACTTTTTGACCCTGTTCTCAGAATCTATCACCTGGAGGTAGGGCCTTATGTAGACGAGGTGGCCGAGTGGTTAAGGCGATGGACTGCTAATCCATTGTGCTCTGCATGCATGGGTTCAAATCCCATCCTCGTCGGTTTTTCTACTTTTTACCACTTTGCAGCTTGCCTAGTAGATTCTTTGCAACTTGCCTTGTAGATTCTTTATTGTCAGCATATGCAGTGGATGCTCCCACCATGGCAGTTTTCTATTTTTGATTCAGAAACGTGCCTCATGTGACCTATCAACCTGGCATTAGTAATCCTGCATTGTTTTTCCATTTCTCTTGCATGGTGCTTAATACTATCTAATAAAGAAGATGAGGACATTTCCTTCTTTTGGGCATTCAGCCAGCATACATATTTTTGACTTTGCTCGGACATTCTTAGGACTGTGGGATAGACAAGTTTGAAGTCACATATGATTGAACGTCTACTTCTTGGTATGAAAAGCTCAAAATTGCAAAGAAAGAAAGGCACTGCTGAGATTCGAACTCAGGATCTCCTGTTTACAAGACAGGCGCTTTAACCAACTAAGCCACAGCGCCATGACAACCAATGCCAAAAAGTCAGAAAGTCAGAAAGTCAGAAAATGGGAATTGCTATGCAATGATTAAAATGTCTACAAAATGCTGTATATTGACGGAGCAGTTGCAGCTTGCATTTTTTGAGTTACGGTCCATTCAGCCAGTGCTTAATATGTGACCTTCAATGAAAATTCAGCCAAAGACTTGTTGATCATGTTGTCAGAATGTCTCACCTGGAGTGGTTGCCTTTTAAAGACGAGGTGGCCGAGGGGTTAAGTCGATGGACGGCTAATCCATTGTGCTCTGCATGCCTTTTCCAACTTGGTATCTTGCTTTGTAGATTTTTTATTGTCTTTGCAGGCATGGGAGTTTTCTATTTCCAATCCAGAAGGGTGCGTTACGTGACCTATCAACCAGGCCTTAGAAATCCTGCCTTGTTTTCCAATTCCTCTTGCATGGTGCTTAATGCTATCCTATAAAGAAGATGAGGACATTTCTTTCTTTTGGGCGTTTAGCCAGCATCCATATTTTTGACTTTGCTCGGACTGTCTTAGGGCTGTGGGATGGACAATATTGATGTCAGATAGGATTGAACATCTGGTGCTTAATACTATCCAATAAAGAAGATGAGGACATTTCCTTCTTTTGGGCATTCAGCCAGCATACATATTTTTGACTTTGCTCGGACATTCTTAGGACTGTGGGATAGACAAGTTTGAAGTCACATATGATTGAACGTCTACTTCTTGGTATGAAAAGCTCAAAATTGCAAAGAAAGAAAGGCACTGCTGAGATTCGAACTCAGGATCTCCTGTTTACAAGACAGGCGCTATAACCAACTAAGCCACAGCGCCATGACAACCCTTTCCTTAAAGTCAGAAAATGGGAATTGCTATGCAATGATTAAAATGTCTACAAAATGCTGTATATTGACGGAGCAGTTGCAGCTTGCATTTTTTGAGTTACGGTCCATTCAGCCAGTGCTTAATATGTGACCTTCAATGAAAATGCAGCCAAAGACTTGTTGATCATGTTGTCAGAATGTCTCACCTGGAGTGGTTGCCTTTTAAAGACGAGGTGGCCGAGGGGTTAAGTCGATGGACGGCTAATCCATTGTGCTCTGCATGCCTTTTCCAACTTGGTATCTTGCTTTGTAGATTTTTTATTGTCTTTGCAGGCATGGGAGTTTTCTATTTCCAATCCAGAAGGGTGCGGTAGGTGACCTATCAACCAGGCCTTAGAAATCCTGCCTTGTTTTCCAATTCCTCTTGCATGGTGCTTAATGCTATCCTATAAAGAAGATGAGGACATTTCTTTCTTTTGGACGTTTAGCCAGCATCCATATTTTTGACTTTGCTCGGACTGTCTTAGGGCTGTGGGATGGTCAATATTGATGTCAGATAGGATTGAACATCTGCTTTTTGGTATGAAAAGCTTAAAATTTAGGGGGAAAAAAGGCACTGCTGAGATTTGAACTCAGGATCTCCTGTTTACTAGACAGGCGCTTTAACCAACTAAGCCACAGCACCACAGAAGTCCAGCAGAAAAGCCAGAAAATGGGAATTTCTTACGCAATGATTCAAATTTCTACTAAATGTTGTGCATTGATGGAGTGGTTGCAGCTTGCATTTTTTCACCAACTTGGAGTTACGGTCCCCTCAGCCAGTGCCTGATCTGTGACCTTCAATAAAAATGCAGCAAAAAACTTTTTGACCCTGTTCTCAGAATCTATCACCTGGAGGCAGGGCCTTATGTAGACGAGGTGGCCGAGTGGTTAAGGCGATGGACTGCTAATCCATTGTGCTCTGCATGCATGGGTTCAAATCCCATCCTTGTCGGTTTCTTCTACTTTTTACCACTTTGCAGCTTGCCTAGTAGATTCTTTGCAACTTGCCTTGTAGATTCTTTATTGTCAGCATATGCAGTGGATGCTCCCAACATGGCAGTTTTCTATTTTTGATTCAGAAACGTGCCTCATGTGACCTATCAACCTGGCATTAGTAATCCTGCATTGTTTTTCCATTTCTCTTGCATGGTGCTTAATACTATCCAATAAAGAAGATGAGGACATTTCCTTCTTTTGGGCATTCAGCCAGCATACATATTTTTGACTTTGCTCGGACATTCTTAGGACTGTGGGATAGACAAGTTTGAAGTCACATATGATTGAACGTCTACTTCTTGGTATGAAAAGCTCAAAATTGCAAAGAAAGAAAGGCACTGCTGAGATTCGAACTCAGGATCTCCTGTTTACAAGACAGGCGCTTTAACCAACTAAGCCACAGCGCCATGACAACCCTTTCCTTAAAGTCAGAAAATGGGAATTGCTATGCAATGATTAAAATGTCTACAAAATGCTGTATATTGACGGAGCAGTTGCAGCTTGCATTTTTTGAGTTACGGTCCATTCAGCCAGTGCTTAATATGTGACCTTCAATGAAAATGCAGCCAAAGACTTGTTGATCATGTTGTCAGAATGTCTCACCTGGAGTGGTTGCCTTTTAAAGACGAGGTGGCCGAGGGGTTAAGTCGATGGACGGCTAATCCATTGTGCTCTGCATGCCTTTTCCAACTTGGTATCTTGCTTTGTAGATTTTTTATTGTCTTTGCAGGCATGGGAGTTTTCTATTTCCAATCCAGAAGGGTGCGTTACGTGACCTATCAACCAGGCCTTAGAAATCCTGCCTTGTTTTCCAATTCCTCTTGCATGGTGCTTAATGCTATCCTATAAAGAAGATGAGGACATTTCTTTCTTTTGGACGTTTAGCCAGCATCCATATTTTTGACTTTGCTCGGACTGTCTTAGGGCTGTGGGATGGTCAATATTGATGTCAGATAGGATTGAACATCTGCTTTTTGGTATGAAAAGCTTAAAATTTAGGGGGAAAAAAGGCACTGCTGAGATTTGAACTCAGGATCTCCTGTTTACTAGACAGGCGCTTTAACCAACTAAGCCACAGCACCACATGAAGTCCAGCAGAAAAGCCAGAAAATGGGAATTTCTTACGCAATGATTCAAATTTCTACTAAATGTTGTGCATTGATGGAGTGGTTGCAGCTTGCATTTTTTCACCAACTTGGAGTTACTGTACCCTCAGCCAGTGCCTGATCTGTGACCTTCAATAAAAATGCAGCAAAAAACTTTTTGACCCTGTTCTCAGAATCTATCACCTGGAGGTAGGGCCTTATGTAGACGAGGTGGCCGAGTGGTTAAGGCAATGGACTGCTAATCCATTGTGCTCTGCATGCATGGGTTCAAATCCCATCCTCGTCGGTTTCTTCTACTTTTTACCACTTTGCAGCTTGCCTAGTAGATTCTTTGCAACTTGCCTTGTAGATTCTTTATTGTCAGCATATGCAGTGGATGCTCCCACCATGGCAGTTTTCTATTTTTGATTCAGAAACGTGCCTCATGTGACCTATCAACCTGGCATTAGTAATCCTGCATTGTTTTTCCATTTCTCTTGCATGGTGCTTAATACTATCCAATAAAGAAGATGAGGACATTTCCTTCTTTTGGGCATTCAGCCAGCATACATATTTTTGACTTTGCTCGGACATTCTTAGGACTGTGGGATAGACAAGTTTGAAGTCACATATGATTGAACGTCTACTTCTTGGTATGAAAAGCTCAAAATTGCAAAGAAAGAAAGGCACTGCTGAGATTCGAACTCAGGATCTCCTGTTTACAAGACAGGCGCTTTAACCAACTAAGCCACAGCGCCATGACAACCCTTTCCTTAAAGTCAGAAAATGGGAATTGCTATGCAATGAGTAAAATGTATACAAAATGCTGTATATTGACGGAGCAGTTGCAGCTTGCATTTTTTGAGTTACGGTCCATTCAGCCAGTGCTTAATATGTTACCTTCAATGAAAATGCAGCCAAAGACTTGTTGATCATGTTGTCAGAATGTCTCACCTGGAGTGGTTGCCTTTTAAAGACGAGGTGGCCGAGGGGTTAAGTCGATGGACGGCTAATCCATTGTGCTCTGCATGCCTTTTCCAACTTGGTATCTTGCTTTGAAGATTTTTTATTGTCTTTGCAGGCATGGGAGTTTTCTATTTCCAATCCAGAAGGGTGCGTTACGTGACCTATCAACCAGGCCTTAGAAATCCTGCCTTGTTTTCCAATTCCTCTTGCATGGTGCTTAATGCTATCCTATAAAGAAGATGAGGACATTTCTTTCTTTTGGACGTTTAGCCAGCATCCATATTTTTGACTTTGCTCGGACTGTCTTAGGGCTGTGGGATGGTCAATATTGATGTCAGATAGGATTGAACATCTGCTTTTTGGTATGAAAAGCTTAAAATTTAGGGGGAAAAAAGGCACTGCTGAGAATTGAACTCAGGATCTCCTGTTTACTAGACAGGCGCTTTAACCAACTAAGCCACAGCACCACATGAAGTTCAGCAGAAAAGCCAGAAAATGGGAATTTCTTACGCAATGATTCAAATTTCTACTAAATGTTGTGCATTGATGGAGTGGTTGCAGCTTGCATTTTTTCACCAACTTGGAGTTACGGTCCCCTCAGCCAGTGCCTGATCTGTGACCTTCAATAAAAATGCAGCAAAAAACTTTTTGACCCTGTTCTCAGAATCTATCACCTGGAGGTAGGGACTTATGTAGACGAGGTGGCCGAGTGGTTAAGGCGATGGACTGCTAATCCATTGTGCTCTGCATGCATGGGTTCAAATCCCATCCTTGTCGGTTTCTTCTACTTTTTACCACTTTGCAGCTTGCCTAGTAGATTCTTTGCAACTTGCCTTGTAGATTCTTTATTGTCAGCATATGCAGTGGATGCTCCCAACATGGCAGTTTTCTATTTTTGATTCAGAAACGTGCCTCATGTGACCTATCAACCTGGCATTAGTAATCCTGCATTGTTTTTCCATTTCTCTTGCATGGTGCTTAATACTATCCAATAAAGAAGATGAGGACATTTCCTTCTTTTGGGCATTCAGCCAGCATACATATTTTTGACTTTGCTCGGACATTCTTAGGACTGTGGGATAGACAAGTTTGAAGTCACATATGATTGAACGTCTACTTCTTGGTATGAAAAGCTCAAAATTGCAAAGAAAGAAAGGCACTGCTGAGATTCGAACTCAGGATCTCCTGTTTACAAGACAGGCGCTTTAACCAACTAAGCCACAGCGCCATGACAACCCTTTCCTTAAAGTCAGAAAATGGGAATTGCTATGCAATGATTAAAATGTCTACAAAATGCTGTATATTGACGGAGCAGTTGCAGCTTGCATTTTTTGAGTTACGGTCCATTCAGCCAGTGCTTAATATGTGACCTTCAATGAAAATGCAGCCAAAGACTTGTTGATCATGTTGTCAGAATGTCTCACCTGGAGTGGTTGCCTTTTAAAGACGAGGTGGCCGAGGGGTTAAGTCGATGGACGGCTAATCCATTGTGCTCTGCATGCCTTTTCCAACTTGGTATCTTGCTTTGTAGATTTTTTATTGTCTTTGCAGGCATGGGAGTTTTCTATTTCCAATCCAGAAGGGTGCGTTACGTGACCTATCAACCAGGCCTTAGAAATCCTGCCTTGTTTTCCAATTCCTCTTGCATGGTGCTTAATGCTATCCTATAAAGAAGATGAGGACATTTCTTTCTTTTGGACGTTTAGCCAGCATCCATATTTTTGACTTTGCTCGGACTGTCTTAGGGCTGTGGGATGGTCAATATTGATGTCAGATAGGATTGAACATCTGCTTTTTGGTATGAAAAGCTTAAAATTTAGGGGGAAAAAAGGCACTGCTGAGATTTGAACTCAGGATCTCCTGTTTACTAGACAGGCGCTTTAACCAACTAAGCCACAGCACCACATGAAGTCCAGCAGAAAAGCCAGAAAATGGGAATTTCTTACGCAATGATTCAAATTTCTACTAAATGTTGTGCATTGATGGAGTGGTTGCAGCTTGCATTTTTTCACCAACTTGGAGTTACTGTACCCTCAGCCAGTGCCTGATCTGTGACCTTCAATAAAAATGCAGCAAAAAACTTTTTGACCCTGTTCTCAGAATCTATCACCTGGAGGTAGGGCCTTATGTAGACGAGGTGGCCGAGTGGTTAAGGCAATGGACTGCTAATCCATTGTGCTCTGCATGCATGGGTTCAAATCCCATCCTCGTCGGTTTCTTCTACTTTTTACCACTTTGCAGCTTGCCTAGTAGATTCTTTGCAACTTGCCTTGTAGATTCTTTATTGTCAGCATATGCAGTGGATGCTCCCACCATGGCAGTTTTCTATTTTTGATTCAGAAACGTGCCTCATGTGACCTATCAACCTGGCATTAGTAATCCTGCATTGTTTTTCCATTTCTCTTGCATGGTGCTTAATACTATCCAATAAAGAAGATGAGGACATTTCCTTCTTTTGGGCATTCAGCCAGCATACATATTTTTGACTTTGCTCGGACATTCTTAGGACTGTGGGATAGACAAGTTTGAAGTCACATATGATTGAACGTCTACTTCTTGGTATGAAAAGCTCAAAATTGCAAAGAAAGAAAGGCACTGCTGAGATTCGAACTCAGGATCTCCTGTTTACAAGACAGGCGCTTTAACCAACTAAGCCACAGCGCCATGACAACCCTTTCCTTAAAGTCAGAAAATGGGAATTGCTATGCAATGAGTAAAATGTATACAAAATGCTGTATATTGACGGAGCAGTTGCAGCTTGCATTTTTTGAGTTACGGTCCATTCAGCCAGTGCTTAATATGTTACCTTCAATGAAAATGCAGCCAAAGACTTGTTGATCATGTTGTCAGAATGTCTCACCTGGAGTGGTTGCCTTTTAAAGACGAGGTGGCCGAGGGGTTAAGTCGATGGACGGCTAATCCATTGTGCTCTGCATGCCTTTTCCAACTTGGTATCTTGCTTTGAAGATTTTTTATTGTCTTTGCAGGCATGGGAGTTTTCTATTTCCAATCCAGAAGGGTGCGTTACGTGACCTATCAACCAGGCCTTAGAAATCCTGCCTTGTTTTCCAATTCCTCTTGCATGGTGCTTAATGCTATCCTATAAAGAAGATGAGGACATTTCTTTCTTTTGGACGTTTAGCCAGCATCCATATTTTTGACTTTGCTCGGACTGTCTTAGGGCTGTGGGATGGTCAATATTGATGTCAGATAGGATTGAACATCTGCTTTTTGGTATGAAAAGCTTAAAATTTAGGGGGAAAAAAGGCACTGCTGAGAATTGAACTCAGGATCTCCTGTTTACTAGACAGGCGCTTTAACCAACTAAGCCACAGCACCACATGAAGTTCAGCAGAAAAGCCAGAAAATGGGAATTTCTTACGCAATGATTCAAATTTCTACTAAATGTTGTGCATTGATGGAGTGGTTGCAGCTTGCATTTTTTCACCAACTTGGAGTTACGGTCCCCTCAGCCAGTGCCTGATCTGTGACCTTCAATAAAAATGCAGCAAAAAACTTTTTGACCCTGTTCTCAGAATCTATCACCTGGAGGTAGGGACTTATGTAGACGAGGTGGCCGAGTGGTTAAGGCGATGGACTGCTAATCCATTGTGCTCTGCATGCATGGGTTCAAATCCCATCCTCGTCGGTTTCTTCTACTTTTTACCACTTTGCAGCTTGCCTAGTAGATTCTTTGCAACTTGCCTTGTAGATTCTTTATTGTCAGCATATGCAGTGGATGCTCCCACCATGGCAGTTTTCTATTTTTGATTCAGAAACGTGCCTCATGTGACCTATCAACCTGGCATTAGTAATCCTGCATTGTTTTTCCATTTCTCTTGCATGGTGCTTAATACTATCCAATAAAGAAGATGAGGACATTTCCTTCTTTTGGGCATTCAGCCAGCATACATATTTTTGACTTTGCTCGGACATTCTTAGGACTGTGGGATAGACAAGTTTGAAGTCACATATGATTGAACGTCTACTTCTTGGTATGAAAAGCTCAAAATTGCAAAGAAAGAAAGGCACTGCTGAGATTCGAACTCAGGATCTCCTGTTTACAAGACAGGCGCTTTAACCAACTAAGCCACAGCGCCATGACAACCCTTTCCTTAAAGTCAGAAAATGGGAATTGCTATGCAATGAGTAAAATGTATACAAAATGCTGTATATTGACGGAGCAGTTGCAGCTTGCATTTTTTGAGTTACGGTCCATTCAGCCAGTGCTTAATATGTTACCTTCAATGAAAATGCAGCCAAAGACTTGTTGATCATGTTGTCAGAATGTCTCACCTGGAGTGGTTGCCTTTTAAAGACGAGGTGGCCGAGGGGTTAAGTCGATGGACGGCTAATCCATTGTGCTCTGCATGCCTTTTCCAACTTGGTATCTTGCTTTGAAGATTTTTTATTGTCTTTGCAGGCATGGGAGTTTTCTATTTCCAATCCAGAAGGGTGCGTTACGTGACCTATCAACCAGGCCTTAGAAATCCTGCCTTGTTTTCCAATTCCTCTTGCATGGTGCTTAATGCTATCCTATAAAGAAGATGAGGACATTTCTTTCTTTTGGACGTTTAGCCAGCATCCATATTTTTGACTTTGCTCGGACTGTCTTAGGGCTGTGGGATGGTCAATATTGATGTCAGATAGGATTGAACATCTGCTTTTTGGTATGAAAAGCTTAAAATTTAGGGGGAAAAAAGGCACTGCTGAGAATTGAACTCAGGATCTCCTGTTTACTAGACAGGCGCTTTAACCAACTAAGCCACAGCACCACATGAAGTCCAGCAGAAAAGCCAGAAAATGGGAATTTCTTACGCAATGATTCAAATTTCTACTAAATGTTGTGCATTGATGGAGTGGTTGCAGCTTGCATTTTTTCACCAACTTGGAGTTACGGTCCCCTCAGCCAGTGCCTGATCTGTGACCCTCAATAAAAATGCAGCAAAAAACTTTTTGACCCTGTTCTCAGAATCTATCACCTGGAGGTAGGGACTTATGTAGACGAGGTGGCCGAGTGGTTAAGGCGATGGACTGCTAATCCATTGTGCTCTGCATGCGTGTGTTCAAATCCCATCCTCGTCGGTTTCTTCTACTTTTTACCACTTTGCAGCTTGCCTAGTAGATTCTTTGCAACTTGCCTTGTAGATTCTTTATTGTCAGCATATGCAGTGGATGCTCCCACCATGGCAGTTTTCTATTTTTGATTCAGAAACGTGCCTCATGTGACCTATCAACCTGGCATTAGTAATCCTGCATTGTTTTTCCATTTCTCTTGCATGGTGCTTAATACTATCCAATAAAGAAGATGAGGACATTTCCTTCTTTTGGGCATTCAGCCAGCATACATATTTTTGACTTTGCTCGGACATTCTTAGGACTGTGGGATAGACAAGTTTGAAGTCACATATGATTGAACGTCTACTTCTTGGTATGAAAAGCTCAAAATTGCAAAGAAAGAAAGGCACTGCTGAGATTCGAACTCAGGATCTCCTGTTTACAAGACCAACTAAGCCGCAGCGCCATGACAACCAATGCCAAAAAGCCAAAAAGTCAGAAAGTCAGAAAATGGGAATTGCTATGCAATGATTAAAATGTCTACAAAATGCTGTATATTGACGGAGCAGTTGCAGCTTGCATTTTTTAAGTTACGGTCCATTCAGCCAGTGCTTAATATGTGACCTTCAATGAAAATGCAGCCAAAGACTTGTTGATCATTAGTGTTGAGCGGCATAGGCCATATTCGAATTCGCGAATATTCGCGAATATATGGCCGAATATTCGTCATATATTCGCGAATATTCGCATATTCGTTATTTTCTCGTTTTATTTTCGCATACGCGAAGATTCGCGTATGCGAAAATTACCATATGTGAAAATTCGCATATACAAAATTAGCGCGCGCTAAAATTCGCGTATGCGAAAATTAGCATATGCTAATTTTCGCATATTCGAATTTTCGCACGCCAGTCTCACACAGTAGTATTACAGCCTTCTTTACACCACACAAGCTGGAAGCAGAGAGGGGTGATCACTGTGATGTGTACTGTGAAGAAAAAAGAAAAAAAAAAAAAAAAAAAATATTCGTAATTACGAATATATAGCGCTATATTCGCGAAATTCGCGAATTCGCGAATATGCGATATTCGCGAATAATATTCGAATTGCGAATATTCGCGAGCAACACTATTGATCATGTTGTCAGAATGTCTCACCTGGAGTGGTTGCCTTTTAAAGACGAGGTGGCCGAGGGGTTAAGTCGATGGACGGCTAATCCATTGTGCTCTGCATGCCTTTTCCAACTTGGTATCTTGCTTTGTAGATTTTTTATTGTCTTTGCAGGCATGGGAGTTTTCTATTTCCAATCCAGAAGGGTGCGTTACGTGACCTATCAACCAGGCCTTAGAAATCCTGCCTTGTTTTCCAATTCCTCTTGCATGGTGCTTAATGCTATCCTATAAAGAAGATGAGGACATTTCTTTCTTTTGGGCGTTTAGCCAGCATCCATATTTTTGACTTTGCTCGGACTGTCTTAGGGCTGTGGGATGGACAATATTGATGTCAGATAGGATTGAACATCTGCTTTTTGGTATGAAAAGCTTAAAATTTAGGGGAAAAAAAGGCACTGCTGAGATTTGAACTCAGGATCTCCTGTTTACTAGACAGGCGCTTTAACCACCTAAGCCACAGCGCCAAGTGAAGTCCAGCAGAAAAGCCATAAAATGGGAATTTCTTACGCAATGATTCAAATTTCTACTAAATGTTGTGCATTGATGGAGTGGTTGCAGCTTGCATTTTTTCAAAAAAACTTTTTGACCCTGTTCTCAGAATCTATCACCTGGAGGTAGGGACTTATGTAGACGAGGTGGCCGAGTGGTTAAGGCGATGGACTGCTAATCCATTGTGCTCTGCATGCATGGGTTCAAATCCCATCCTCGTCGGTTCCTTCTACCTTTTACCACTTTGCAGCTTGCCTAGTAGATTCTTTGCAACTTGCCTTGTAGATTCTTTATTGTCAGCATATGCAGTGGATGCTCCCACCATGGCAGTTTTCTATTTTTGATTCAGAAACGTGCCTCATGTGACCTATCAACCTGGCATTAGTAATCCTGCATTGTTTTTCCATTTCTCTTGCATGGTGCTTAATACTATCCAATAAAGAAGATGAGGACATTTCCCTCTTTTGGGCATTCAGCCAGCATACATATTTTTGACTTTGCTCGGACATTCTTAGGACTGTGGGATAGACAAGTTTGAAGTCACATATGATTGAACGTCTACTTCTTGGTATGAAAAGCTCAAAATTGCAAAGAAAGAAAGGCACTGCTGAGATTCGAACTCAGGATCTCCTGTTTACAAGACAGGCGCTTTAACCAACTAAGCCACAGCGCCATGACAACCCTTTCCTTAAAGTCAGAAAATGGGAATTGCTATGCAATGATTAAAATGTATACAAAATGCTGTATATTGACGGAGCAGTTGCAGCTTGCATTTTTTGAGTTAAGGTCCATTCAGCCAGTGCTTAATATGTTACCTTCAATGAAAATGCAGCCAAAGACTTGTTGATCATGTTGTCAGAATGTCTCACCTGGAGTGGTTGCCTTTTAAAGACGAGGTGGCCGAGGGGTTAAGTCGATGGACGTCTAATCCATTGTGCTCTGCATGCCTTTTCCAACTTGGTATCTTGCTTTGAAGATTTTTTATTGTCTTTGCAGGCATGGGAGTTTTCTATTTCCAATCAAGAAGGGTGCGTTACGTGACCTATCAACCAGGCCTTAGAAATCCTGCCTTGTTTTCCAATTCCTCTTGCATGGTGCTTAATGCTATCCTATAAAGAAGATGAGGACATTTCTTTCTTTTGGACGTTTAGCCAGCATCCATATTTTTGACTTTGCTCGGACTGTCTTAGGGCTGCGGGATGGTCAATATTGATGTCAGATAGGATTGAACATCTGCTTTTTGGTATGAAAAGCTTAAAATTTAGGGGGAAAAAAGGCACTGCTGAGATTTGAACTCAGGATCTCCTGTTTACTAGACAGACGCTTTAACCAACTAAGCCACAGCACCACATGAAGTCCAGCAGAAAAGCCAGAAAATGGGAATTTCTTACTCAATGATTCAAATTTCTACTAAATGTTGTGCATTGATGGAGTGGTTGCAGCTTGCATTTTTTCACCAACTTTGAGTTACGGTCCCCTCAGCCAGTGCCTGATCTGTGACCTTCAATAAAAATGCAGCAAAAAACTTTTTGACCCTGTTCTCAGAATCTATCACCTGGAGGTAGGGCCTTATGTAGACGAGGTGGCCGAGTGGTTAAGGCAATGGACTGCTAATCCATTGTGCTCTGCATGCATGGGTTCAAATCCCATCCTCGTCGGTTTCTTCTACTTTTTACCACTTTGCAGCTTGCCTAGTAGATTCTTTGCAACTTGCCTTGTAGATTCTTTATTGTCAGCATATGCAGTGGATGCTCCCACCATGGCAGTTTTCTATTTTTGGTTCAGAAACGTGCCTCATGTGACCTATCAACCTGGCATTAGTAATCCTGCATTGTTTTTCCATTTCTCTTGCATGGTGCTTAATACTATCCAATAAAGAAGATGAGGACATTTCCTTCTTTTGGGCATTCAGCCAGCATACATATTTTTGACTTTGCTCGGACATTCTTAGGACTGTGGGATAGACAAGTTTGAAGTCACATATGATTGAACGTCTACTTCTTGGTATGAAAAGCTCAAAATTGCAAAGAAAGAAAGGCACTGCTGAGATTCGAACTCAGGATCTCCTGTTTACAAGACAGGCGCTTTAACCAACTAAGCCACAGCGCCATGTCAACCCTTGCCTTAAAGTCAGAAAATGGGAATTGCTATGCAATGATTAAAATGTATACAAAATGCTGTATATTGACGGAGCAGTTGCAGCTTGCATTTTTTGAGTTACGGTCCATTCAGCCAGTGCTTAATATGTGACCTTCAATGAAAATGCAGCCAATTGTGCTCTGCATGCCTTTTCCAACTTGGTATCTTGCTTTGTAGATTTTTTATTGTCTTTGCAGGCATGGGAGTTTTCTATTTCCAATCCAGAAGGGTGCGTTACGTGACCTATCAACCAGGCCTTAGAAATCCTGCCTTGTTTTCCAATTCCTCTTGCATGGTGCTTAATGCTATCCTATAAAGAAGATGAGGACATTTCTTTCTTTTGGGCGTTTAGCCAGCATCCATATTTTTGACTTTGCTCGGACTGTCTTAGGGCTGTGGGATGGACAATATTGATGTCAGATAGGATTGAACATCTGCTTTTTGGTATGAAAAGCTTAAAATTTAGGGGAAAAAAGGCACTGCTGAGATTTGAACTCAGGATCTCCTGTTTACTAGACAGGCGCTTTAACCACCTAAGCCACAGCGCCAAGTGAAGTCCAGCAGAAAAGCCAGAAAATGGGAATTTCTTACGCAAT
This sequence comes from Hyla sarda, assembly GCF_029499605.1. Taxonomy (NCBI): domain Eukaryota; kingdom Metazoa; phylum Chordata; class Amphibia; order Anura; family Hylidae; genus Hyla; species Hyla sarda. The sequence goes on along the minus strand of NC_079194.1, from coordinate 281,602,984 downwards.
GATTCAAATTTCTACTAAATGTTGTGCATTGATGGAGTGGTTGCAGCTTGCATTTTTTCACCAACTTGGAGTTACGGTCCCCTCAGCTAGTGCCTGATCTGTGACCTTCAATAAAAATGCAGCAAAAAACTTTTTGACCCTGTTCTCAGAATCTATCACCTGGAGGTAGGGACTTATGTAGACGAGGTGGCCGAGTGGTTAAGGCGATGGACTGCTAATCCATTGTGCTCTGCATGCATGGGTTCAAATCCCATCCTTGTCGGTTCCTTCTACCTTTTACCACTTTGCAGCTTGCCTAGTAGATTCTTTGCAACTTGCCTTGTAGATTCTTTATTGTCAGCATATGCAGTGGATGCTCCCACCATGGCAGTTTTCTATTTTTGATTCAGAAACGTGCCTCATGTGACCTATCAACCTGGCATTAGTAATCCTGCATTGTTTTTCCATTTCTCTTGCATGGTGCTTAATACTATCCAATAAAGAAGATGAGGACATTTCCTTCTTTTGGGCATTCAGCCAGCATACATATTTTTGACTTTGCTCGGACATTCTTAGGACTGTGGGATAGACAAGTTTGAAGTCACATATGATTGAACGTCTACTTCTTGGTATGAAAAGCTCAAAATTGCAAAGAAAGAAAGGCACTGCTGAGATTCGAACTCAGGATCTCCTGTTTACAAGACCAACTAAGCCGCAGCGCCATGACAACCAATGCCAAAAAGCCAAAAAGTCAGAAAGTCAGAAAATGGGAATTGCTATGCAATGATTAAAATGTCTACAAAATGCTGTATATTGACGGAGCAGTTGCAGCTTGCATTTTTTAAGTTACGGTCCATTCAGCCAGTGCTTAATATGTGACCTTCAATGAAAATGCAGCCAAAGACTTGTTGATCATTAGTGTTGAGCGGCATAGGCCATATTCGAATTCGCGAATATTCGCGAATATATGGCCGAATATTCGTCATATATTCGCGAATATTCGCATATTCGTTATATTCTCGTTTTATTTTCGCATACGCGAAGATTCGCGTATGCGAAAATTACCATATGTGAAAATTCGCATATACAAAATTAGCGCGCGCTAAAATTCGCGTATGCGAAAATTAGCATATGCTAATTTTCGCATATTCGAATTTTCGCACGCCAGTCTCACACAGTAGTATTACAGCCTTCTTTACACCACACAAGCTGGAAGCAGAGAGGGGTGATCACTGTGATGTGTACTGTGAAGAAAAAAAAAAAAAAAAAAAAAAAAAATATTCCTAATTACGAATATATAGCGCTATATTCGCGGAATTCGCGAATATGCGATATTCGCGAATAATATTCGAATTGCGAATATTCGCAAGCAACACTATTGATCATGTTGTCAGAATGTCTCACCTGGAGTGGTTGCCTTTTAAAGACGAGGTGGCCGAGGGGTTAAGTCGATGGACGGCTAATCCATTGTGCTCTGCATGCCTTTTCCAACTTGGTATCTTGCTTTGTAGATTTTTTATTGTCTTTGCAGGCATGGGAGTTTTCTATTTCCAATCCAGAAGGGTGCGTTACGTGACCTATCAACCAGGCCTTAGAAATCCTGCCTTGTTTTCCAATTCCTCTTGCATGGTGCTTAATGCTATCCTATAAAGAAGATGAGGACATTTCTTTCTTTTGGGCGTTTAGCCAGCATCCATATTTTTGACTTTGCTCGGACTGTCTTAGGGCTGTGGGATGGACAATATTGATGTCAGATAGGATTGAACATCTGCTTTTTGGTATGAAAAGCTTAAAATTTAGGGGAAAAAAAGGCACTGCTGAGATTTGAACTCAGGATCTCCTGTTTACTAGACAGGCGCTTTAACCACCTAAGCCACAGCGCCAAGTGAAGTCCAGCAGAAAAGCCATAAAATGGGAATTTCTTACGCAATGATTCAAATTTCTACTAAATGTTGTGCATTGATGGAGTGGTTGCAGCTTGCATTTTTTCAAAAAAACTTTTTGACCCTGTTCTCAGAATCTATCACCTGGAGGTAGGGACTTATGTAGACGAGGTGGCCGAGTGGTTAAGGCGATGGACTGCTAATCCATTGTGCTCTGCATGCATGGGTTCAAATCCCATCCTCGTCGGATCCTTCTACCTTTTACCACTTTGCAGCTTGCCTAGTAGATTCTTTGCAACTTGCCTTGTAGATTCTTTATTGTCAGCATATGCAGTGGATGCTCCCACCATGGCAGTTTTCTATTTTTGATTCAGAAACGTGCCTCATGTGACCTATCAACCTGGCATTAGTAATCCTGCATTGTTTTTCCATTTCTCTTGCATGGTGCTTAATACTATCCAATAAAGAAGATGAGGACATTTCCTTCTTTTGGGCATTCAGCCAGCATACATATTTTTGACTTTGCTCGGACATTCTTAGGACTGTGGGATAGACAAGTTTGAAGTCACATATGATTGAACGTCTACTTCTTGGTATGAAAAGCTCAAAATTGCAAAGAAAGAAAGGCACTGCTGAGATTCGAACTCAGGATCTCCTGTTTACAAGACAGGCGCTTTAACCAACTAAGCCACAGCGCCATGACAACCCTTTCCTTAAAGTCAGAAAATGGGAATTGCTATGCAATGATTAAAATGTCTACAAAATGCTGTATATTGACGGAGCAGTTGCAGCTTGCATTTTTTGAGTTACGGTCCATTCAGCCAGTGCTTAATATGTTACCTTCAATGAAAATGCAGCCAAAGACTTGTTGATCATGTTGTCAGAATGTCTCACCTGGAGTGGTTGCCTTTTAAAGACGAGGTGGCCGAGGGGTTAAGTCGATGGACGGCTAATCCATTGTGCTCTGCATGCCTTTTCCAACTTGGTATCTTGCTTTGAAGATTTTTTATTGTCTTTGCAGGCATGGGAGTTTTCTATTTCCAATCAAGAAGGGTGCGTTACGTGACCTATCAACCAGGCCTTAGAAATCCTGCCTTGTTTTCCAATTCCTCTTGCATGGTGCTTAATGCTATCCTATAAAGAAGATGAGGACATTTCTTTCTTTTGGACGTTTAGCCAGCATCCATATTTTTGACTTTGCTCGGACTGTCTTAGGGCTGTGGGATGGTCAATATTGATGTCAGATAGGATTGAACATCTGCTTTTTGGTATGAAAAGCTTAAAATTTAGGGGGAAAAAAGGCACTGCTGAGATTTGAACTCAGGATCTCCTGTTTACTAGACAGACGCTTTAACCAACTAAGCCACAGCACCACATGAAGTCCAGCAGAAAAGCCAGAAAATGGGAATTTCTTACTCAATGATTCAAATTTCTACTAAATGTTGTGCATTGATGGAGTGGTTGCAGCTTGCATTTTTTCACCAACTTTGAGTTACGGTCCCCTCAGCCAGTGCCTGATCTGTGACCTTCAATAAAAATGCAGCAAAAAACTTTTTGACCCTGTTCTCAGAATCTATCACCTGGAGGTAGGGCCTTATGTAGACGAGGTGGCCGAGTGGTTAAGGCAATGGACTGCTAATCCATTGTGCTCTGCATGCATGGGTTCAAATCCCATCCTCGTCGGTTTCTTCTACTTTTTACCACTTTGCAGCTTGCCTAGTAGATTCTTTGCAACTTGCCTTGTAGATTCTTTATTGTCAGCATATGCAGTGGATGCTCCCACCATGGCAGTTTTCTATTTTTGGTTCAGAAACGTGCCTCATGTGACCTATCAACCTGGCATTAGTAATCCTGCATTGTTTTTCCATTTCTCTTGCATGGTGCTTAATACTATCCAATAAAGAAGATGAGGACATTTCCTTCTTTTGGGCATTCAGCCAGCATACATATTTTTGACTTTGCTCGGACATTCTTAGGACTGTGGGATAGACAAGTTTGAAGTCACATATGATTGAACGTCTACTTCTTGGTATGAAAAGCTCAAAATTGCAAAGAAAGAAAGGCACTGCTGAGATTCGAACTCAGGATCTCCTGTTTACAAGACAGGCGCTTTAACCAACTAAGCCACAGCGCCATGTCAACCCTTGCCTTAAAGTCAGAAAATGGGAATTGCTATGCAATGATTAAAATGTATACAAAATGCTGTATATTAACGGAGCAGTTGCAGCTTGCATTTTTTGAGTTACGGTCCATTCAGCCAGTGCTTAATATGTGACCTTCAATGAAAATGCAGCCAATTGTGCTCTGCATGCCTTTTCCAACTTGGTATCTTGCTTTGTAGATTTTTTATTGTCTTTGCAGGCATGGGAGTTTTCTATTTCCAATCCAGAAGGGTGCGTTACGTGACCTATCAACCAGGCCTTAGAAATCCTGCCTTGTTTTCCAATTCCTCTTGCATGGTGCTTAATGCTATCCTATAAAGAAGATGAGGACATTTCTTTCTTTTGGGCGTTTAGCCAGCATCCATATTTTTGACTTTGCTCGGACTGTCTTAGGGCTGTGGGATGGACAATATTGATGTCAGATAGGATTGAACATCTGCTTTTTGGTATGAAAAGCTTAAAATTTAGGGGAAAAAAGGCACTGCTGAGATTTGAACTCAGGATCTCCTGTTTACTAGACAGGCGCTTTAACCACCTAAGCCACAGCGCCAAGTGAAGTCCAGCAGAAAAGCCAGAAAATGGGAATTTCTTACGCAATGATTCAAATTTCTACTAAATGTTGTGCATTGATGGAGTGGTTGCAGCTTGCATTTTTTCACCAACTTGGAGTTACGGTCCCCTCAGCTAGTGCCTGATCTGTGACCTTCAATAAAAATGCAGCAAAAAACTTTTTGACCCTGTTCTCAGAATCTATCACCTGGAGGTAGGGACTTATGTAGACGAGGTGGCCGAGTGGTTAAGGCGATGGACTGCTAATCCATTGTGCTCTGCATGCATGGGTTCAAATCCCATCCTCGTCGGTTCCTTCTACCTTTTACCACTTTGCAGCTTGCCTAGTAGATTCTTTCCAACTTTCCTTGTAGATTCTTTATTGTCAGCATATGCAGTGGATGCTCCCACCATGGCAGTTTTCTATTTTTGATTCAGAAACGTGCCTCATGTGACCTATCAACCTGGCATTAGTAATCCTGCATTGTTTTTCCATTTCTCTTGCATGGTGCTTAATACTATCCAATAAAGAAGATGAGGACATTTCCTTCTTTTGGGCATTCAGCCAGCATACATATTTTTGACTTTGCTCGGACATTCTTAGGACTGTGGGATAGACAAGTTTGAAGTCACATATGATTGAACGTCTACTTCTTGGTATGAAAAGCTCAAAATTGCAAAGAAAGAAAGGCACTGCTGAGATTCGAACTCAGGATCTCCTGTTTACAAGACAGGCGCTTTAACCAACTAAGCCACAGCACCATGACAACCCTTTCCTTAAAGTCAGAAAATGGGAATTGCTATGCAATGATTAAAATGTATACAAAATGCTGTATATAGACGGAGCAGTTGCAGCTTGCATTTTTTGAGTTACGGTCCATTCAGCCAGTGCTTAATATGTTACCTTCAATGAAAATGCAGCCAAAGACTTGTTGATCATGTTGTCAGAATGTCTCACCTGGAGTGGTTGCCTTTTAAAGACGAGGTGGCCGAGGGGTTAAGTCGATGGACGGCTAATCCATTGTGCTCTGCATGCCTTTTCCAACTTGGTATCTTGCTTTGTAGATTTTTTATTGTCTTTGCAGGCATGGGAGTTTTCTATTTCCAATCCAGAAGGGTGCGTTACGTGACCTATCAACCAGGCCTTAGAAATCCTGCCTTGTTTTCCAATTCCTCTTGCATGGTGCTTAATGCTATCCTATAAAGAAGATGAGGACATTTCTTTCTTTTGGGCGTTTAGCCAGCATCCATATTTTTGACTTTGCTCGGACTGTCTTAGGGCTGTGGGATGGACAATATTGATGTCAGATAGGATTGAACATCTGCTTTTTGGTATGAAAAGCTTAAAATTTAGGGGAAAAAAGGCACTGCTGAGATTTGAACTCAGGATCTCCTGTTTACTAGACAGGCGCTTTAACCACCTAAGCCACAGCGCCAAGTGAAGTCCAGCAGAAAAGCCAGAAAATGGGAATTTCTTACGCAATGATTCAAATTTCTACTAAATGTTGTGCATTGATGGAGTGGTTGCAGCTTGCATTTTTTCACCAACTTGGAGTTACGGTCCCCTCAGCTAGTGCCTGATCTGTGACCTTCAATAAAAATGCAGCAAAAAACTTTTTGACCCTGTTCTCAGAATCTATCACCTGGAGGTAGGGACTTATGTAGACGAGGTGGCCGAGTGGTTAAGGCGATGGACTGCTAATCCATTGTGCTCTGCATGCATGGGTTCAAATCCCATCCTCGTCGGTTCCTTCTACCTTTTACCACTTTGCAGCTTGCCTAGTAGATTCTTTGCAACTTGCCTTGTAGATTCTTTATTGTCAGCATATGCAGTGGATGCTCCCACCATGGCAGTTTTCTATTTTTGATTCAGAAACGTGCCTCATGTGACCTATCAACCTGGCATTAGTAATCCTGCATTGTTTTTCCATTTCTCTTGCATGGTGCTTAATACTATCCAATAAAGAAGATGAGGACATTTCCTTCTTTTGGGCATTCAGCCAGCATACATATTTTTGACTTTGCTCGGACATTCTTAGGACTGTGGGATAGACAAGTTTGAAGTCACATATGATTGAACGTCTACTTCTTGGTATGAAAAGCTCAAAATTGCAAAGAAAGAAAGGCACTGCTGAGATTCGAACTCAGGATCTCCTGTTTACAAGACAGGCGCTTTAACCAACTAAGCCACAGCGCCATGACAACCCTTTCCTTAAAGTCAGAAAATGGGAATTGCTATGCAATGATTAAAATGTCTACAAAATGCTGTATATTGACGGAGCAGTTGCAGCTTGCATTTTTTGAGTTACGGTCCATTCAGCCAGTGCTTAATATGTGACCTTCAATGAAAATGCAGCCAAAGACTTGTTGATCATGTTGTCAGAATGTCTCACCTGGAGTGGTTGCCTTTTAAAGACGAGGTGGCCGAGGGGTTAAGTCGATGGACGGCTAATCCATTGTGCTCTGCATGCCTTTTCCAACTTGGTATCTTGCTTTGTAGATTTTTTATTGTCTTTGCAGGCATGGGAGTTTTCTATTTCCAATCCAGAAGGGTGCGTTACGTGACCTATCAACCAGGCCTTAGAAATCCTGCCTTGTTTTCCAATTCCTCTTGCATGGTGCTTAATGCTATCCTATAAAGAAGATGAGGACATTTCTTTCTTTTGGGCGTTTAGCCAGCATCCATATTTTTGACTTTGCTCGGACTGTCTTAGGGCTGTGGGATGGACAATATTGATGTCAGATAGGATTGAACATCTGCTTTTTGGTATGAAAAGCTTAAAATTTAGGG